>NC_050203.1:24280000-24603750 GCF_013141755.1 Anopheles stephensi
TTTGTTTCTTCCCCACAAACAAAACCCTCGCATTGGGTGAGGGTTTTGACTTCAAAACATGGTGCTACCGTGGTTGGCAGTATCACCCCATTCGCTGATAAACAATGCCAAGCAGCAATCACTTTCAATTTCCCGTTCCAATGCAGGTCCCCTGCTTTTCCTTTTTCTTTGTACGGTAATGTTGTGAAACAATTTTATTTTTTCCTTCCCTTTGCTTTCACCATCATTTTTCTAACGCTCGGTGCAGATGTTATGAAAAAATTTAAAGAAAAAACGCGCCATAGAACAACACCATAGCGATGTGACGGATGATGATGAGGTAGAAAAATACTTTCGATTCAAAGTTTTGCTGCACGGCGGGGTTTGCTCTTGGCCCACGCCCAGCGCGGTGGTGCCAAGTACCACACAAAAATCAATGGTGACTTTCTACGGGCAAGACACATACACTCACAACCACATTGCTGCGTACCGTAGGTGGTGCATGGAACGGGCAGGAATGAGAGAGAGGGTGCTAGAGGAACGAATTTTTCATGCTCCATCAAACGTGCACTGAATTAGAGCCGTGAATGTGTGTCCCGGCGTCCCGGCTGGGTGGAATCTACAGGCGCATAATAAACAGGAATCTCAGCCAGATTGCTCACCACAATGTCAAGGAAAAATCTTTAACTAGCTTAGGTGAAACTTAGGTGAAATTTTTCTGTCAATAAGTGGGCCAAGATTATTTATTAAAGTTTGTGCCTATGCAATAGTTAATCACAGATAAGATCTTGGTCCAAGTCTCATCTAAACGCCTGTTCCGGGTGAGGTATACTTGGAGAAGCCTTATCCTCCAAACAATCTCTACCTTTAGTCCTCATAGTTGAAGCACCCACATCACCCAGGTCCACAGAGCTCATATTCAAAGAAACTTTTAAGTATATGGCTTTTCGTTTCCAAGGCACCAAATCGACTTATCTGTTAGGAGACCTCGTGTGTTCTCGAGCTCAAATTGTCATAGCCTCATCGCGTGATCAAAAGATTGTATGACGTTCCAGAGACTCCAGAGAGAGAGAGAGAGAGAGAGAGAGAGAGAGAGAAAGAGAGAGATCTGGCATGGTCCATATTTGTTGAAACACTTCGTAATCGAACCCACTTTAGTTTCATGTTCAGAAGATTTGGGGTCGAAAAGCCGTTGTTGGCTTAGTTAAGGGATAAACTATATCAGTTGGCCTCAATTTACACCAACTTTAGCTCTATTATAACAATCTTAGTATCATTTTGAAAAGTCTAATAAGTAATAATGTGACAGGTCGTAATAACCTCACAAATCGTTACGTGAAAAAAGAAAAACAATCAAATTTTACGACACAATATTATAACCTTCCCTGAACCTTTTTGAGTGAAATGTACTTTATTTAACTGCTGCCAACTTCGTCTAGGCAATTGTGTTTTACCAAATCGCTTTAAAATCTCCAAGTTACACTAAATAACAGTGATCCACGCTAATCCTGTGCCATCAGCACTGGCAACTCTAATCTGCAACCCGTGTTTCCGGATTAAATGACACAGAAGCAAACTCAAAGTGAAAGAAAAACACCACTCGAATGCGGCAACGAACGACACCAACGCGGGTGTCCATTTGATGTTCGGCAGCTTTACAACATTGCCAGCGTCCAGCAGAAGGAAATACAGGATGAACCGAAGACGGAGTGAGGAAAAGGAGCGGCGGGAGAATGGGGGAAAAGCTGGAAACATTTATTTTTATTTACACCGCACGGTTAACCCGTTCGGACAGAAAGTGATTTTTAATTCACTTAAAAGCATTTGGAAAAGTCGCTTTTCCGGCTTTCGCGTCGACATCGAATCTCGATTTCGATCCGTAATGGGTTACGTTATCGCGTGTTTTTTTCTTTCTTGAAAAGGAGAAAGAGGTAGAAGAAGTATGCGTAACGGGGATGGATGTTTATTTTCTTTTTAAAGTGTTTTTCTCTAATGGCAACAGTGGGGATGATGTTATGCTTTATTTATTTGATCCTTTTTAGAGTCTGGGAAAAGTTTTTTTTTGTATCGATTACCGTTCAAGATAGCAATTTTATTTTGCTGGAAAAATCTATTGGTAATTTAAAGCATAACGTTAACGGAGCCCAAACGCTACAACGTAATTAAAGCTCCAGAAGCTCTTACATGTTACCCTCCCGGAATCGTCCACACACTCAAGACTCATGTATTTAGTTTCCAAGTTGCAGTCCAACCACAGGCCAACAGCACAACACACTTGGAAAGCTTCTTAAAGATGCTGTTGTCACAGCAACAGCAACAACATCGCACCAGCACGTCCATTAAACAACCGATCAACACCGGAGATGACCTACGACCATCGGGGCATGGTTCAAGCCACAGCTCACACCTCACCAGGAAAAAAAAAAACACACAACAACTATGCAGGCCACAAACACTCTCGCACTCCGAAACCGGAGTGCCCGTTGAAACCGGAGCGCATGTTCACGCTTCATGTGCATGTGGCGATGGTGGGAAAGTTTCGCTTCTTCAAGAGACCCGGCACTTGAATTGAGTTCAGCGGTGGGTGCTTAGTGGCACTTTCTTGGTAAGAAAGTTTAATGTTTGAGCACGCCTTTAGCAGAGGGCACTTTAACGCTGGATGCCACTGGTCCAATCCTGCTTACTACGGAAAGCCTGGCTAGTGGCTGGTTAATGTACATCAGAATGACCCATTTCTTCGAATTCTAATTCTAATTCATTTCGAGTAAGCAAAGTGTGCAATACGCACACGCGTTTGCTCTTTAAAGGCACGGTGGCAAACGAAAGCACTTCATCTAATTTATTCTCACCCGTCAGCGAAATTGCTTTATGACGATGGCCGCCGTAAAGCCGCCACCGCAACGCAGGACTACATTGCCCGAGCCCCAAATTTTGCCCCACCACACTGAAGCGTAATAAAATGGGGGAAGAATAGCAAAAAAAGCCCTTGTCTGGTTTACAGTTTCTCCCACACCAAGCAGCAGGTTCTGGGGAGGTGGGTTTTTCGGGTAACGTACCGTCGTAGGTTTCTGGGTCGAAAAACCTGATGCCATCGCTTGACTTGGTACTACACATGGCAATGTTTCATGCGAACCAGGGGAAGGGTTAAGGGACAGTAGCGACAAGGACAGCACGTGCCGAGTAAGTTCTTCGAAGGCGTTGAACATTCTCACCCACCGAAAATGCTAGCCAATGACCGCAGCCAGAGCGTTCTGTGGGTAGGGCGGTCAATGCGGTACCGGGAACCACCGGCGTTAGCTTCATAAATCTTCAATATGTTTGCAAAGAGGAACAATGTACATGAATCTTATGGTCTGGTTTTATGACCAGCGGCGTGCTAAAGCGTTGTCGATACTTTCTTGTTTATGATCACTGGCGAATTCCGGTGCGGGCGTTGTGGGCCGTCGTTCATGGTGACTGAATTTTGAAGTATATTTGGTAGTTTTTTCATCGACAAGGGCGTGCGTTTTTTTCAACCAAAATTCGCTATAAACTGAATAATGTAAGCTATTAGACAAAAATAATTTCACAAACATTATTTTAGTAAATGGAGTTTAACTATATCTAACATCCAAGGCTCCATAATGGGATTCTACCACTAGAATAGAATTTTAACAATCTTCCACCCGCCCGACGCAAGAGCACTGCTATTACGAATGATTTACGCAAACTGAATACGGAAGAGCTAACGCTTCTGATTTTGAAGGATGTGCTCCAAAACAGTGCCACCACCGTGTATGCCCTGATCGCACCGGATCGAACGGCGGTTCCGAATGAAGCTCTAAATCAATATTACGATTCTTCCGCCAGCTTACATGAAATCACAACGCAAACCTTCCAGCACAGTTTACCCACTTGAAAGGCATCGTCAGCCATCGCCGTGCTGCTCGCCAGCATAGTCATACACACTTCTCAAGTACCACGACCACGTCCAGGCACTTCATCATTGACATCGAACCAGACGGAATTCCGCAACCCGGAAGTCTCTCGGTACTAGCGGTAGGAAGCGGTATCGGTGCTCACGTGTACGAGTGAGTGAGTGCGAGTGTGTGTGTGTGTCGGTACACACACCGAACATCGTACAAATAGTACGTCTCGGCAGTGTGCCGTCTTACACACGAAAACCGGCATGTAACACTCGAAAGGTTTCGAAAAGAACTTCAGCGAACTGTCGAACCGATCATTCGAAACTGCCATGAACGGAACGGACGTGGGCTTACAACATGCGTACCGCTACGGGAATGGTCGGTATCCGTTTTGGTTGGGCGTATGTGCTCTCGTTTGCAACGTTTGTATGTGTGTGCTTGTGTGTGAAGATTTTTTTGTTTGTGCTGTTGCTGCTCAAGTTCTTTCGAAAGCTGAATGCTCGTATCTCGTAGACAGTAGTGGCATTGCAGAACGGATTCATTTCCGCTCGACAGGAACGTACCCTTTTCTCGGTACGGACCGCATGCAGCACAGTCGGCATCAAATGTGGAGGCATGAATGCTGTCCGAAAAGCTGTTCTACTCGGCGTACGGCGAGCTCTTATGAGATGCAAGCTGTTTAGGAAAAGGTAAAATATAACGTTACGTTGAAGTTGCTGCTCTGAAAGATTTACAATGTAGATGGAGTTTAAAGAGGAAAATATTAATTATTTTCAATGTAGAGTACTGGTTTACGCATATCTTATCGACTGTAAAAATTCGGCTTTATAACGCCTGAAAGTATGCAATTTTTGAATTCACGCAGAAAAACATCGATGAAATAAATATGATCGATGACGAATAATTGGACACCTGAAATGATCCTTGGACACATTGACTAGCCTTTTCTACATGAGATTCTCAACGAGTTGAAGTTATTGATATGGCAATAAAATTGTAGTTTAAATGATTGACAGACACTGTTATTAAATTTTCCGTCAAAAATATCATTAAAGCCGTTGATGTCAAGACCAATTTTCTTTTTCCTGCGGAACAAAAAACAATTGTGTTTTAGATAGTTCCCATAAACCTTTATAAAGAGAAAATGTGTAAATAATAATATTTCAACATCGTGAAACTGTAGTGCGAAAACCTTTACTGTGGGTATAACGAATTAATGCAAGGCCTGAAAGTATGCAATTTAAGTAATTTTTTTTTACTTTTCGCTGCAATTTATCCAGTTTTTGGTCTGTTGTGTAGAAGTATGAAACCGAGATTATATAATAAAAGGCCAAGAACTAAAATATTACAAATTAAAAAAAAACCTTGCAGCTTATAAAATGTTGCATACTATCAGGCGAGTACATCAAAAACCTCCGCCTAACAAAAACCAATCGATGATAATTCCTTTTCGCTTTAACTTTCTCTCTCTCTCTCTCTTTCCCATCATTGTCTACTCTTCTCATTTTGGAAATGTATTTGAGTTGATGGACACACATCCATTATGCACATTAGCACACACCATCAATCAATATTGGCTGTTGAACCAGTCGTAAAGTTCAGTGTGTAGGCGAAGTGTCAACCGCTTTAAAATAATTAAGATAACATAAATTGAATATCGCATCCGTCACCATCAAAACCATACGTCCTCACCACAACCAACCACAGTAAGGGGGAGGTTATTTCATCAATTTTAATGCGGACATCAATTAGCTGCCTTCACAATGAAAAATTAATTAACATCCTTGCGGCATAGCTCGGTGCAAAAAGGACCGTTTGGGTTGTGCGAGTATTAATTGATCCGATTTGATGCGTTACTACTAACCGGGTTTGGTTTGGTTTTTTTATGGTTTTAAATTCTCTTTATATTAAAGCAATAGTGTATTTTTAAATTCTCTAAAACAAAACTGTGAAAATTATAAAAAATTTCTATTCCTAAAAAGAGTTTCAGAAAAGTGTTTGCCTGCTGAATGTATGATTGTTTGTAGAAAAATACCCCCCGTTTTCACATTTTCGCAGTCAACTTCGAACAATTTAATACCACGAAAATGATAAATGGTGTTTCTCGCAGATGATCCAGCACACGTATTCGGTACGATGAAAATGCACTTTTTTCAATTTAAGCTGCCGTAGAAGCTACCAGGTCAGTAACGGTGAGAGATGATGACGACGATGATGATGAGAAGCAAATAGTTTTTAAACGGTTTCCCAGCGCGAACCCATCAATCCTAGTGGTGTGGATTCGCAAACGGCAACGGTTGAAGAATGATCCGTACCGTACGCAGAACGCTGTTCTTGCTGCTCTGCTGTCTATCAACGCGGAAAATATACTGCATATTTATTTAGATTTTCACAGAACAGTCTTTACCGGAGCTTGCTAAACCGGCAAACAAATGGATTTATGTGCAGAAGAGCGATTGTTTCCGTTTAGGGTAGATATCTTCGGCAAATGTTTGATCAAAATTTCTATAAAAACAGGCTGAACTTTTGAAACTTGTATATTTCATAGAAATTTTACAAAAAAATTCATAGACATTAAAAATGTAAAGAAATAATTGCATACTTTAAAGCGCTTTTAATTTAAACTATAATTCAGCTGAATTAGTTCGAAGGAAGCAATTTGTTCCTTCATTAATGCTTAAATTAAACCAAACTTATTCGAGCAAATTCATTCCAGTTGACTCTTTATGCCCGTCCCTCTAATAAATAGTGCTTAAATTACCTGGAAGACAACTTTTTTCTTGCCATTCCGTAACCAGGACAGGATTGTTTGGACCGACCAACCGATGTAGTACGATATTTTCTTAAACCATTTCCGAGATGTACTGGCATGCTGAGTAGTATATTATTTTCATGTTTTTCATCATACCATAATCAATTATCATAGGAATCAATTATACCAGCAAAGCGATACGATTTAATCAAACTCCCCCAACAAGAACATGCCAACCCATGGTTGGCCTTTGACGCAGAGCAAACTAAACCATTTGCCCTATCTGGTACGCTTCGGCATCGATATTCGAAATGAATAGTGGCAAATTTTGCACCCATGCACTATCGTACCGTGCACTGGCAATAAAAGAGTGAAATATTACCATTCATAACACATTGAGTGCTGATATCTGGCAGACTTCCGGTGCAACCTGCTTTAACGCTACTCCTTCCCTCCTTTTCATTTATTGTTTCACTCATGATCGAATTCCGACAGACAATCTACTGCTTGTTATGAAAGGGGAAATACGTATCGTTTGCCGCTGCACAAAAGTGGCATCATTCTCGTTTCACGTTGCTGCCGTTCAATCGTTCGGAAGCTTACAAGCGATCATCATCAGCTGCTCGTCGTACGCCCGGTACACTCGACTCGACTGCTCGACTACGAAGGAAAGTAATTCTCGTACGATATGCAATCGAGGTTGCTGTAGGATGCATGTGTCCGCTAGGAAGCAAAACTAAATCAAGATGCAATCATTTTTGGTGATGCCATTGTGTGGCAGTTTTCGAGCCACGTTTCCTTTCCATGGTTTTCCTGCATGAGTCTATTGACAATTGGAAGCATAAATGGGTATCTTTTCCTAGCAGCCTTTTTTGTCGGGGAAAGCTAAAGTTGTTCCCCTTCTTAAAACCGACAAGATGTTACCGATTATCGAGAATGATGCCAAAGAAACGGGAAGGAAAGGACGCAAAATACTGCTGCCAAGTGCGTTTCGTACGGTGCCATTCGGGAGGGCAATATCACATTGTTTTCCTTACTGCAGTGCCGCATGCAGTATGCATTTCATTATCATTTAGCCCATGATTGCATGTGGCAGAAAACGGTGAGTGGATGAGGGATAAATTCTAGCGAAAAGAGCACACATTGTAGCTGAAGCTAGAGTGCCGTGTGCCATGTAGTAAAAATCGCAATCCAGTTTGTTTTACATCGTACCCAATCGTACGAGAAATGGTGGTGCACAAATCCTACGCAGTGAACAGGATTTCTAGAAGCAATGAACGGCAAGCACTGTGCCCTAGGACAAACATGCTGCTAGTAATACACTATTTACATCCCGCAAGTGAACGATACAATCGAGAGAGGGCAGATTTTCCGCAAATGCCAAGCAAAATGCTTTGTTTGAACTTTTAATTGCCTTTTGCTGGGCCACATTCGGAGAACAACCGTCCTGGCTAAGACGAATCGGATCGGCAATAATCACAGATGCCATGGGGCATCAAAACACGAACAGACATACCTGGGAGATTTTAAGAGGAAAATTCAATTACATGCACCACAAAAGAAAGTCGCCAGCGTGTGTTTGCTTGCAGCATGTGTGCACAAAACCCTTCCCATTTTCATCCGCAAAACGGTGTGCACCAGCTGGCAAATGAATTTTTAGTGTAAATTGAGCTAAAATTGGAATTGTAATGTTGGGTAACAACCAAGATTTCAATGTCAACCACATTTTTTGGGTTGAGTTTTATGTTACTGTTAGCTCCACTACCAGCACACTATTCACTGTGAGATAGAGTGAACTCCGGCAGAACATTGCATGTAGGTTGCATAAAACCGTGAAACAAGTGGGTTAAATCTGCGATTTTATTTCCTTCACTCGAAATATTCTCCCATTTTGTACGTACGCGGATTTCCGGTGAAATTCATCGCCCGCGCTTTTACTGTCCTGTGGAATGCCACCATGGAGAGAGCGAGAGAGAGCGAAATAGCGAGTCCAAATGTGTCTACCAAATGTTTCAAAGCTGGAAACGTTTACGGGTGACATATGAGACATTTGCGAAATCCGTCCGAACCACCCAAAAGCCTCCGGGGGGCTTTATAGCAACGGTCGCAAACGTACGTACGGATTGGTCCGCTAGTCTGTCGCCATCAAGTGAGATGCAGAGAGAGAGAGAGAGAATGAGACACAGTAAGCCAAAAAAGGAAGCAAAGCAGCAACACAAAAAATCAAACAGGAAAAAGATAAAATGATTTTTGGGTGATTTTTTCTAGCCTTCGTCCGTTTTTTTGAAGTGGCAACCTGAAGTTAGCGAATACCACCGAGCAAAGGAAGACATTAAACAGGATACATATTTGTTCACATTTCGGTGCTCAACATGGTGGAAAATAAAAAGCTCAAAAGCGTTAGTGTGTGTGTGTGGTTTTTCTTGTCTCTTTTTCATTTTTTAGTAATCTAGATTCCGGATTCCATTTTTTAGGGGTGGTCCGGTGGCCGAGGCGACAGCGGCGCCGGTCTTCACACGGCAGGGCCGGGGTTCAAATCCCATTCAGACCGCCTCCCCGTACGAAAGGCTGACTACTTTTCTACGGGTAAAATTAAGTCACAGAAAGCCAGAAATGGCAGGCCGAGACCTCTCGAGGTTGTAGTGCCACAGAAGAAGAAGAAGAAGATTCAGAATAGCATTTTAACGTTTGTTTCGAGACCAGCAAAAAACAAGCTCAACTGTGAAAAGCACGTGTCGGTACATTCGGTTGCTAGGGACAGTGAAAATTGAAACGAATGCTTACACTCTCACGCGCACACACACACATACTAGTATTCAGCATAGAGCGAATGGAAAAAATGCGACATCCGACATCGCACGTACACAATCGCAAGATGTGCATTGAAGTAAAATTCAACACTAAACGGTAATGACACGCCGGCCGAGATGATGGGGAACAAAAGCGTGCCATTTTTAGCTACATTGCATCAGACAAATCAAATAAAGCATGAAGAAGTAGCAAATGTCCCGCTCTCTCTCTCTCCCTCTCTCTCTCTCTCTCTCTCTCTCTCTCTCTCTGTCCCCGGTTTCCATTGTGTTGCTTATCAGCTATTGAAACACTGGCACAAAATGGAGATGTATGCGGCGGCAACCCATCGGACCATTCGGCACAACAATACGCTCTCTACCGGGATCCCGGATCGGCAGAACAGAGCAATGCCGAACAGTAGGCCAGTAGTGGTTGTGCCACACACAAGAACCTCACAACATCCCATCCCCCGGACCTGATGTGGTTGAGCTACTGGGCGTCTCCATCGAGTTTACAGCGGCAGTGAGCGAGAAAAGGAAACAGGAAAACTGGTTGCTAACGATGGCCTGCTGAGAATACGGCTCCACGCTCGGAAAACGTTCGCTCAGAGTGCACGCGCCTGATATTCGAACTTTGATTTGATGTGAATGTGCAAGCGCAAACGAATGCACACGGAACGAACGGAACAAGCTTAAAATGGAATCAGAAAAAAAACTAGCATCTTATGCATCTGCACCGCATTGCATAAACACGAACGGCGACCGAAATGTGAAGAGCGCGCGCTTCACTGTGGCACGTGGGTTCCCACTCCAGCATCAGAAACGCCAGCGAGAAGAAATGGGCTAAATCTAGATGAGATGACAGCAAAACAGCAGCACCGAGCAGCAGCTAAAGAGACAGCAGAACTGTTGACATGCTCGTGCTGGTATGGAGTGTGTATGTGTGTGTCTATGTGTGTGTTGTTTTATTCTGCTGCAGGCAGCATACGGATGCTGGAATAAATGGCCAAGCAAATTGACTTTATTATCGTATTCGCGAGATCACTTCCGGGAAGCTTTGCACGGTGGAATGCGTCCATGATTTCTTGTGGGAATATTCCAATGCAATGGCTGCTGCTGCTCTGGGCATAAATTGAAATGCAGGGATAAAGGAAGATGTTGTGTTCTGTTGTATTTGCTACGATGTTTCTGAATTTATTGTTGATAATAATATCGTTGATCAATAAGCTTTTTGATATTTTATTTCGACTAGAATTTAAACTCAGAATAAAGCTTTACTTCGTCATGAATGATTTTTTTAATATAAACAAAACAATTCCTTGAGATATCATCAAAATGAGTGAGGCCCCACGCGTATAAAAATTTTACCATTCAAACATGTAAACACGTGTGCCTTTTACGATTCACCTCAATGCATTCAATCCAAAAGGTATGCACAACCATGTTTCCTGCCCGAGGTCTGTACCGACCACAAAGATCTCACTTGCTCAAAGCCACGTTACAGGGCATGGCATCTAATCTACCTGATGCGTCCGACATGCAACGACCAATGTTGGATGTTTGATGCGATCTCGAGCTATCATACGCAGCCGATGAGAGTAGACAGATAGTAAGATAGACCCCAGAACTTCTCGGGGTGCAAAGAGAAGGCAAATTATTTACCCCTAAGCATTCAACCCTCAGTTCTGTCCGAACTGAGCAATGTTTCTTCGCCCGAGGCAAGAGGCAAGATGTTTACGTCAAGTGGTAACAATAACAGCGGTACATGGTACGTGTGCGAGATCAAAGACGGATGCGTGGATGCTCGTGCTGCTGACGAAAAATTTGTTAAAAATATTGTATCTCCCTTTTCTTAGTAAGGAAAAGGCAAATAAGGACATGTCCTGTTTACCACGTAGGCATATGTGTTCAAGAGAAACTAGTTGGATATGGTAACAAAACAGCCATGTCTAGCTTTTTGTCCCTTTGCTAGATTACATCGGTGTACTTGTGATGGAGAAGCGTACGAATGCTGTGGAGGTAAGCGCTTTCTTGTTAAGTTGAGGTGAACGTTCAAGCTCAATTGTAACCCACTTCTATTTCCTAGATTTAATAGAATGTGGAACGCAAAGCTCTTGCTTGAATCCCTAGAATTTAATCACGAAATTAATTTTTCATTCCACTTTTTTCTACAACACAAGAACACCTTTAAAGCTGTTCCTTGCTACCTCCTGAATAGAGCCCAACCTCCACACCAGCTCATCCAAAGCTCATTTTCATATTCAAACTGTCGAACAACGGTAACAGGACGATTTTGTCTGAGACGACCCTACTCACAAAATTTGACACAGTGCTTCAAAGCTGTCTTTAACCTGCATTCTCAACCGACCGTTTCCCGCACGGATACGGTTTGAACGATGGCTCACCCAAAGTGAAAGAAATCCCATTCTAAGCGCATTACCCCGGGGAGGAGTGTAAAAAACCCACCATTCTCCACCCTATTAACTCTAAGATCAACCCACCAGACCGCCAAGCACGATCGTCTTACCAGTCAAAGATTCATCTTTCCCGTGCATCTTGGCAGCTAGGGTCCCTATTATTTGTGCCCCGTTTATAACTGTCCGCAACAAAATGGATCTCATTACTTATGTAGGTAATTCCGCTGAGTACCTCCGGTTTTTGCCGGAAACAAAATGCTTAACTGAGTTTATTGCCATCCTACCCTCGGTCCGGAACCGGTGGCTGGAACTGATCTGGTTGCGATACGGCACTGCTTCTGATTTTGGGAGCTGTTGCTTGCTTTCGGGTTTTTGATTCTGGAACAACCGACAAGCTGTTCCCAGGGTTGCATCTCGCAGGCGTGCTTGCATCGGAAACCCCCCCTTCCCAAACCGGATAGAAAGGTAACATAAACTTCCATTGTTTATAAGATGTAGCAAAAGTAGAAGTCTTTTGAATCCGAAAGCCAAATTGCTTGGTTGAAGAGCGTTTTCCACGCCATTCGGGAGCTGGCTGCACGCGCTATCTCCTTGCAAGTGTATAAGTTCGATAGTTTATGCCCCGGAAACATTCTTACTCATCCGATCTCAGTTTGGAGTTTGCAGTTATTCGACCGACAGAAGCTTACTTTGAAATGGATGCATTGTGGAGCAGAGTTCAACAGTGTGCATATTGTGTGTAAAATATTACCAAGAAAATAGAGCACGGTAATTTAGAACGAATTTATCGACTAAAAGCGTGCTAGTTATTTTGAGGTTTTTAATTAAGTACGTAACTGCAGCTGACTTGCGATATTCAAAAACATCTCCCACGTAACGTTCGTCTTGTTTTGCTGTGAAAAACTCGTTTCATGTGTGGATGAATCAAGTGGAAATGTTGTCGATGAATCGCACAACTTGCAGCCAACTATTTATGGGTAAACAAGACGTTCCAAGATTTAATTGGCTAAAGATAGAAAATGGTTCTAACTTCTAGCACGGAGAATTTCTTTGAAGTACTGTTGTATTTTCATTTGATGTTTGCTATGTTCATCGCAGAAACTTCAAACGCTTCCTTCTCTCCTTTTCCCTTTCTCTCTCTCTCTCACTCTCTCTCTCTCTCTCTCTTTCTTTCTCTCTTTCTATGCTTGGTCTAAGGACCTCTTTAAGTCATATGAAAATAAACATTTCCGGCTAATCTATATTTTGCCTATTTTGTTTATTCTTGTACTTCTCCATCCAGTCTGTATGACTAGTCTTCCATTTTCTCTCCTTATTTATTTATTTATCTAGATATTAAAAGCATGTGTTGTCTATGCCTTAGAGTTCTTGAATCGTTTTTTAAACAATTTCATTACTTGACCTTTCCATTCTACCTTCACCTAAGCTGCTCTTTATTTTACAAGAACTGCCGACCCGTACAGCTTAAAACTATGATTTACAATAATGTGTAGACACGTCCTTCCCAGAACCATGCAAGGGCGCCTTACCACGCGTGTGTGTGTGCTAAGGTGTGTCTAAGGCGGCGTAATAATATTCTATCATAAAGAGGAAAAGACACGACGGTCTTCTAACAAAAATCGCCTAACGAGGGTCCGAATCCGTAGCTATCTCGGTTACTATGGCCTTTTTTATGTAACCGAACTTTGGCTTTGCCTCAAGTATGAAATGTTTTTACAAGATTATTCCGAATTAATGAATACTGACAATAATCCCACCCTTATTTGCGATAAAAATATGTCCTTCTCACATTGTTTTACTGCTTTATTATTTTTAGCGCTCATACCAATTTTTACTTTCTTCTTGATAAACATTAGCTTTTCAGTTGTATGTTGCAAGGTTCAATTTGGGAAAATTCATTTCACCTTTCTTTTCAAATTTTATTTTATGATAATCTCTACTTGTGGTATACTAACTCTGTCCATCGATAACTAGTTGAAAATATAGTAGCAGAAACTACGAATCAGAAACCCATTATGACGGAGATTTGTCTAACAAAACAATAAACAAATAAAATCAATGCAATGAAATGCATCCTCCAAAAAATCCACCATAATAAAAAAATGTTCTATTTGCGTTGTATCACTAGCAAACCCTTTGGTCCTATTCATGGAATAAAAGCTCATGCCACCCTTACCGAAGCAAACATGTAGCCATACAAAAAAGATACACCATCGTCAGGCGGCACTTTTTGCGGATGTGTTGCGTACGTGTGCGGTGCAAGCGTGTGCGATTAAGGAAGAGAACGAGCGTGGCATGTGTGAATCAATTTCTCCGGTGTGGTTTTTAATCCAATATAAGCATTCGGCGAGGCACGCGTTGCCAGGAGAACGGCTTTGAGGCGTACGGTTCATAATTTATCCGATTTACACCAAAACATCCACAGGGATAGTGGCCGATCACCACCACCACCACTACCGTTCACACCTCTAGGTAAGCCGCAGCATCACACACACACACACGCAACAGTACTACTCATTTCATTAAAATTCAAACAGATTACGGCATCCCAAAAGTGATCAGGCGTAGCGCGTCGACACGAATGTCAAGCAAATGGGGGGGAGAGTAGGGAAAGGTGGGAAGGATGGTGACCTTCCCCAAATCGTAGGCACACCAAACATGAGCGTGACGGCGATGCCAGACAATGAGGAAAGTTTTGGCCTTACATGGCCTAACTCGTTCCGACAGGCGCGTGCTGTGGCAGCCTTTCCAACAGCCAAGACAGCAACGTGACTCACATGGCAAGCGGTTTTCTGCCTTCCTACCTCCACAAGCCTCAACGAGCGAAATATGTTGCGCACCGGTTATCCTTTCGACACTTCAACGTTTCGTATCACGGTCACCGAGAAACTTCCAACCGAAAGCTCAGTGCTCCGTAAACGAATCAAAAAAAGAAGGTCCAAAACTAACATCCCATGAGGTGTGGGTGAAGCGCGTACGTGTGTGTGTTTGTGTTGCGAGGAAAGTGACGCCTATTCTAATGGAAGCTCCCGATAAGAGCAGATCTGCCTGGGATCGGTAGGCCAACTTTGTCATTGAAGATGGATGGGTAAATGAAGAAAAGATGGAAGAAGATACTGGCATCCAGCCCAGCAGAAACTTGTGGTTAACCCCGACAGTCTTGCGTGTGTGTGTGTGTGTGACTGAATCCAGGCGCTACACTTTGTCACGAATTGCACGTCCACACGCACGTGTACGAGACCGGGCAGGGCGATGATGCTTAAGAAGTTGCGACAGAGTTTCCTTTCTTTGGCGGCCCTGTCAATGCTGGTGAATCTGCGAGATGCTTTCCCCCGTGCCAAGATAATCCAAAGCGAATGTACGTCGAAGGACATTGCTCCGATATGGTTCGAGTGGCCCCACATAGTAACGCGCTCCACTTGACTTCCCGTCCCAGATAGTGCCAGCGAGACATACCCGTTCGATGGTGGGGGAAGACCATTGAAGAGATCACAGAAATCACGGATCATCAGGATACGGTCGCGTGCACAGCAAACTAATAAATTGCATACTTGAGCCGTGAGCGGATAAGCTCGGTTCGTGCCTGTGGCCGAACGGAACGGCACGGAAACTGTCAACAGCTTCTTCCACCGTTCAGCAAATGCTTTACGGATTGTGTGCTCTCCTCAGGACAGAGTGCGAGAGAGTTGGGTAAGGCTGGCTGGACATACTTACGACCACGACAAAATTATGAAATCGTTAAACTAAATTAAAGTTACGACCGCTCGTCATAACTGGCCACTTAAAAGTTGTGATAAAGCACCGTAAAGTAGGACGAAAGATGAGTACCCACTAATACCGCTGAATGGCGGCTAGGCGCCGAAGCTGGGAATGGTATCGAAGAAGGGTCGGGGTCTCAGGTGTATCGTAAAGCCGTGGCAAACGTTCGCTCACCCGCCGACGAAAGTAACGTTGATGAATGTTTGCCAGTAAGAGAAGGACACTGCAGAATATCCGACCACACTCCACACATAGCGCGGGCCACACAAAATCATTTACCTTTTTAATGGCGGACAAGATAGAACGTATGGTTTTCCGCTCAAGTTTCGCCTTCACTACGAAATGAAAAGCTCGTACGATGTCATCATCGTAATCTTCAGTCGCGCACGGTGAAATGAAAGTCATTAAAGTTGGTCCAGCTTGGGCGCGTGGCGTGGGATCCGGGGAAAAGACGGAGCGCGGAAGGGGTTAAGCGGGATAGGTATGGGATTTCAGCTGGGCCAACAGTCCGTACATTGTCGGTTTTAATGAAAAATGTATTATCATGCCCGTGGTTCCCGGCTCTGGCACAGTGCTTTTATGTGCGGCGAGGTGAGTTTAGTGACATAAGCGGTTACTGCCCGGTGCAAAATAACATGCAATGGCGGCATACTAATTCAGTTGGAAGGGAGGGTTTGCGCGGAAGGGATTAAAATGGGGTCAGAGATTTTTACGACCACAAAAGAGCGAACTACAGTTGGAATGTAGGGAGGGGGGGAAGGGGGAGGAATTTGTTGTAGTGCTATGCTTTTGAAATTTTAATGCCGAAGTGCACCGCTGTACTGTGACTTGGATAGATAACTGATCGTAAAAGTAAGTCATAGCGACTGGTACCGAGCAACCATTTTGATTCGTCGTCCAACGGTAATCCTCGGCACTCGAGGAAAAAATCTCGCTAGCTGCTTCCTGGGGATAGTTGTAAATGGCTTACAGGACAGTTGATAAAAGTTTTGCGGAAACTGTGCTCAAACCGTGCTGCTGCTTTGCGCTGTTCAGCGAATATTACTGCCTTTGAATAACTTTCGGTTACTAAGGAGTTTTGGTGGCGATCCGTACCGAGTCTTTCCCGTAAATAATAAGACGTTGTGTTGAGTAGGTAAGAAGCGTCTTGTGATGAGGTAAATTCTTTGGAAAACGATAGTGAATTTCGCCGCTAGCTAAGCGATCACTCCAAGCTATTGAATTTATTTCGAATTTGAGGCCATTTGTGTAAAACTTGATGTTGTGGATGTTTGAAGTGAAAGGTAATGCTTTAAGTTGTAGCATCGTGTCTAGGTAGAACGAAGTGACAGGTTTCAAATCTCGAAAGAGGAGCATGCAGCCGTACACAGGGTTAACTATCTAGCTATGGAGTCAAAATAGCCAGAAAAGGCAGGCCAAGATCTCTAGACGTCATAAGCTCTTCATTGAGATAGTATTGGTAAACATTAGAAGCGCTGTCACTGTAGGTAGGCCGATGACAAATATAGTGCCGATTGCTATCGATCTTCACACGACATGACCTGGTATCGACTCCCGTCCAGACCGTCTCACAATTCGATGGATCCTCAGGCAGCTCAAGACAAGGAACAGATGGTAAACATTTGAATAGAGCAACGGAACGCTCTCTTTTCAGCTATCTGATGTGGTTCATTACTGACCTAGGTGCTAGTACATGAAGTTGACGAGGTTTTGGCCTGTCATTTATGATCCCATTAACTTAACTAGTCAGGTCTAGTTAACTTGCAAAAACAAGGTCTTGGTGTGTTATTTTTGACCATCTTGTCTTAATTAATCAGTAACTTGGATAATCAGTACTGAGACCTAGGGTTCAATTTAGATGAGATCCGATAGCGGTCCTTCCACGGGTAAAATCATCAACGCTGCCACCCAGCCAGTCTAAAAAAATAAAACTTAACATATTTCATCATTTTACTTTACATTTTTACCATCAAATTCCCACATTGATATTATTTTGACAAAATTTTAACATGTACGATTACAACCATTTTGCTTAAATGGCCGCCCTACATACTTCCCATTCTACTCGTAACCCATTTGTTTTGAAAGATTCATTTAATGCGATTACTTCTAAAGCTGCAGCACAAACCAAAGTAAAAGCAATCTCAATCCTAATGCATTTGGCACTTTCCATTACAGAAAAAAAAGAAGCACACGTCAGGCACCTGGCTTTAAGCGGTTGCTGCTCAATGCTTATCCGCGTTCCCTCCTAGCTCCCCCCGAAACGCTCGCTTCCCCACCCGGTGCTTTGTAAGCCATGTTTGCCAAAAACTTTCAGCATGAGCGCAAATTTGAATATTGCGTGACTTTCGACTATGTTGTTCGTGGCACTTTACCGGAACGGTCGCGGTTCGTTTGATTGAACGCCGGCGGTAGCTACTTTCGCCCGCCATTCCTTCTTCCACCGGGATCCCATGTCCCACGAATCATGTCCCGAGCCTTCTGCGTGTGTGTGTGTGTGAGAGAGATTGTTTTTTTTTTGTTTTGTTTTATATCCTATCCCGCTGGTGGCAGGGGATTCCCCGGGGGTAAATCTTCCAGCCAATACCAACGATACCCGATAGGCCCCCGGTAGGCTTACGCTTGTCGACTTACACGCAGGCTTTCAACGGTGGTGGAACGGTTGGTAGCAAATCATTCACATCACTAAATTAGTCATGTTTATTAATGCGGCTTATGAATATGCTGAGCTGTTAATGCGCTTGTACGTACTGTGTGGGTTTGTAAAATCAGCCGGCGCTTTCACTAATGGAATATGAGTGTAAGAGGAATCGAATGCAAATGCATTATGCTGGGGAAAATTGTGTGTGCTGTGAAAATTTTTCGAAGCTCCATTTAAATGGTGTTACATTCGATTTGCAATTAAAACAAACATGCAATGCACTTTCTGGCAGGAAGTTAGTAGAAAAGAACAAATATTTAATTGTGATTTTGCAGATATCGCTATTTTCATTAATCAATCGTTCGTTCAATGACGGTGGTACGTTGATAACAAATTTAATTGCTTTTCGACTGTTTTTTCATTTATTAAACCATTGCGATGTTGTCATTTTTTAAATCCTTACAACATTCCGGCGTACCACTGATGGAATCCAATTCAATTGTAAATAATTAAAGTAATGGAGTTTAATCGATTATCCATTACTTAAAGTATGAGTAATGCTACAGTGGGATAAAATGCCAAACTGTGGTCAAAAAAGATTTTTAGTGTGTAATTTTGAAAATATTATGTGATTTATTGCTCGAGTTCTCCAATAAAGTATTATATTTTAAGATTCGTAAGGTTTTTTTTTTTGTATGAGCATATTTGCGGTTTGAGTTTTTTAATTTTTTTTTTTAATACAAATCAAAATCAGGTTTGATTTAGTAAATTGAAATGTTATCCTGCTTCTTGGACAATTCACGCACAGCAAAAACATTTCTTAATTTGTTATGTTTCTATAATTTAATGTTTTGCATCAATCCTTTGACTGAATCCTAAAGCCCTTCATGCTACAGCTTACCAAGAAGCACAAGAGCCAGCCATCTTCCATGAACTTAAACGAATTACCCTACTGAAACTTCTCGTACACAGCAGATCTGCAACGTGTCAAATCTAAAGAACAGAGTGTGAAACATGTAAATTTACAAGGTTATCTCCACCCAGCACAGAATGCAAACTG
Source organism: Anopheles stephensi (assembly GCF_013141755.1). Taxonomy (NCBI): domain Eukaryota; kingdom Metazoa; phylum Arthropoda; class Insecta; order Diptera; family Culicidae; genus Anopheles; species Anopheles stephensi. Next base: position 24,299,303 of record NC_050203.1, read on the forward strand.
CATCATCACTGTGATCCTTCGGGATGGGTCCTGATAGATGGGTTCAAGCTCCGAGGGCACACTTTGCACAGCGAACGGCAAGAAAACGGACGTACGTTTGGAAATAATCTCCCAAATCACTCAACTCACTCACTTCCAGAGAAATAGATAGACGTTTCTCGAGTGGCGCCTGCATGCCACTTCAAGGATTAGATTTACGTTTCGAAAACACACACAATTCCGAACCAAATTCGATATCATCCCACTGAGCTTAGCCCTCTGTGCCAAATATGGCACCATGCATATCTCGGTTCGGTGAAAGGCAAATCAGTTTATCCCTAAGACTATGAGGAATCACTGCGCATTGTTTTCACTACGTAGTGCAGCTACTGATTGCTACGGGATTTCGGTGTTTCGATGGGCAAGCTACTTAATGCTTCGGGCACACTTCAATTATGAGTCTATCGAGTATTTTGGATTTCTATTTCCAGAGTACGAGCATCGGGCAAATCCTTATCACAATTGCAAAATCTCTCCACAAATGGAACCGACAGCAGAACACTTTTCACTCATCCCTCACAAGATTAGCAAAGACAGAGAAAAAACCCCGGTAGTGAAATCCAAATCCCTCTCTGCAAAGCACCGTAAGTGCATCTCGGGAAACGAAACGACTTTCTGTGCGAAACCCGAAACTTTATCAGCTTCTGTTTCGACGGGTGCATCGGTTTCTGTTGCGGATGGCACGCATTTACAAAATACGAAATATTCTTCAACTCCTTACCGGGTTCTTCGGTAAGGTACGGTGGAAAACGTTCAACAAAGCGCCCCCCCCAGGGGGATGTGAACAAACTTTTGCGGCTGCGGTTTTCCACGGAACTTATAGGGCACGGCACAAAAACGCAGGAAATGAAATGTAAGCTGCCGCTCAACTACACCAAACAATGGGGAAAAACAATGCAACAACCACCGAAACGCTGCCAAAAAGGTAATGCTACTTCGGGCGACTAAAGTTACGACAGGCGGTTGCAACTTTCGCAACAGACTTCCCACTATGCAACCCCAAAGGGGATGATAGCTGTTGCCGATCTTGCTCTCTCTATTCATTCGGCCAGCCACTTCATTGGAGCCGCAGGCCGGAAGTGTAATGAATAATAGTGCATTGTGTGAAGGTGAGTAATTGTATTATTCATCAATCATACTAGCTCACCTGAATACAGTTTGGATGGAGCATTGATACACTTGCTGACTTTTCATTTTACATTTTCAAGTAGGTCGTTGCTGATTTATGGTTTAAATTAAATTTTCAAACGTATCACCTAGTTAAACTTTTAGATGCAAATGCTGCCTATTTATAGCTTCGAAAAGGGATAACGAGAGCCGATAAAAACGTATTCCCCCCCGTGTGCTCGATTTATTGTAGGTCATAAAGTTTCTCGACTCTCTTCTCCCAACCACGCTGCCTATCCCTCGAATCGATACATTTATCACACCACTTAACTAGCTTATCGGTGAACAAATAATCATAAACTGTCACCATCGTTTCACCGTGCTCGATTATGTTTTTTTCCCATCAATTCCACGCGCGCAAGACACAGGTGTTTGGATGGTGTTTAGTGTCAACACAATATACTGCGCCCCGTTTATGGCACACGCTGGCTTGCTTTAATGAGCAAACAGTGGACCACTGCTAGCGATAGGAATCACCGAATGGATCACGCTCACACAGAAAATAAAAACATTAAATGATCATTTTATGCAGCAAAACAAAGCAGAAACCTCCGCATCATAAAAGCCTGACTCGCTGCTCGGCGGGTCCGTAAAATACGTGAGATAATATAAATCAAGTGTATCGTTTAATTACGATTTGTTTGCGCAAATCCACTAAAACCCGGACTAGTAACACCTGGGTGCCGAAGATGTTTTGTGCAAAATAAAAAAAAACAAGGCAGATGTAGGTGTGGAGATTATTATTCATTTAGCAATACCATATGCGCTGGGAAGGATATTCGACACTCACAAAAAACACGGACACAAACACACACATTCTAAAAGCTCCTCAACGAGCTGAATCACCTAGCTCAGATATAAAATAACAGCAACATAGTGTTACAATGTAAGGCCACCCGGCAAGCATTCCCAATAGATTTTTCCAACAGCAATCTGCCGGATTTGGTTTGAAAATTGAGCATTCATTTGAGCTCGGGTTTTGTTTTTTTTTATTGCTACTCGCCCGCATATTCCGTTCTATTTCAATTTGTGAGACTGTTTTTGTAAGTGTGTGTGTGTGCTGCACGGGCATAATCCGTAGCACAAATTTATGGCCACTTGCAGGCGGACCGTAATGTACGTAATGCCCAGACCGGCCAACCATTTCTGGTATCTTCTATTTATTGCTCTCAGGTGCGTTTTGTCCGAATCCTCCGGCCCATAGTGTCGGTGTATGTGTGTGTGGGCGCCCAGGAACCAGCACGAAGGTTTGCCAGGTTTGCCAGTAAATATTTAACGATCTCTCCTGGGCTGGAAGAAACCAAAAAACAAGAGGAAAAGCAAAATCGTCCAGCGATCGACAGAAGCTGCTGAAGGTACTGAAAATGAGAGCTTATGATTGTGCACGCGAGGAACGCACGGAGAGGATCCATTTTCAAGCAACAAAAGCACATAAAGACGCAACACAAACATTCGTGGCTCAGTCGCTATGTGACGGGGACGACGGTGAATTGAATAAGATGGAAGTAAAATTTAAAAACGCAAGACAGTGGAAAACTTCATGAAACAAAACAAAAAACCCGACGAGATGATTCGGATACCCTTGGTTCGTTTAACTTCACTTACATTACGCATCCGGATGAAGCGACAGGGGTCGATAAACACTGGCAGCTGGCGGTAGCAGCGTTACGGCGACGTTAACAGCTTTTGCATGTCACTTGTTTGATTAACCATCAGCAAACCACCATTGCACGAGCCGTGCGGTATGTTGCGCTTCGTTGTTAGATGCTTTTATTACTTCGTACAGCACTCGTTTACCACATTCAAGACGAGGAAGGGGGAAATAATGTACGTTGGATCGATGTTGGAGGTCTATTGTTTTGAGGGACTTTTTTAAGGTTGTTATTTGAAAAGGTTTCACTTTGTACTTGTTATACTTTAGTTTGCACTTTACTGGTGAAAGGGTCACTGCAAGAGAAGCCAAGATTTTGTTTAATTTAAATACACTTGCAGCCTTTTTTAATGATGGATCCTGGTCACGGCACCACAACACTCTTCCACTTCCACTCACTCTATGTTCCCTTCTACAGCATTATCCTAACTTTACAAATCCGACCAATGCTACATTCACTTATCTACACGAACCAGCTGTTCGGAGGGAAACGCTACTGACGCAAATAGACGCCGAGCAAAACCGGCCCGAAACTATATTTCATCGCCTTATCCCATCACTCATAAGGGATCAGAATTAAATTATATTTCCTTTGCTCCGTGCCTGCCGTCCCGTTTACACCGGACGCGAACTTTAAGACCGTTCGCTATGCTGCTGCCATAATAAAACTAAAAGCGAACGTCAAACAACAACAGCAACGAAAAACCACCCAAAACACCCCACACGGACTGATGGGCTGATAGATGATTCAATTTGCAATGCACCGCGCACTGGGCGTCTCCACCGAGGAGCATCCTAGCGCGGCGCACTGAGAAACACTGAAATAAAATCAAATTCTACTCTATCCGACACGGTGCAGCGTGGTTATGGTAGGGACGTGCAAACATTTCGTTTCCCGTTTCCTCCCCCTTCCAGCTACCCCCTACCCTACCTCCTACCCACCATGCCCCGGCGATGTAATAAGACTTGGTACACAATGGAAAACGATTTTCAATGGGGCGCGCTGTGGAAAAAATGGGGAAGAAAAATCTAATCTTCACAAACCATCCGATCGTAAAAGGTCGTAAGTCGTCACCAGTACTACCGAGCGCATATATATACACACACACACACAAACACTTGTTACATTCACACATACACTCTCTCGCTCGTTCACACAAACAATAGAGCACGCCCAACGCTTTGGTGACGGCCAAACACACGCGCGGAACTTTTTGCTTTGCCGCTCAGCTTTTTTCCGCTACCAGGATATTCAACAATTCGAGAGGATATTGTACCCACCACAGCCACACACACACACACACATACACACTTATACACTTGGATGCGTTTGAATGTGAACTTCATTTGTCCCTTCGTTACCCACGATGGGGACATTGTGCACATTCAACACTTTCTATGCCGGTCGTCTCAATAATCATGCAGCCCTTTTTGCCGGAGGTTTTTTTTCTTTTCTATTTTTTTCTGCCTGCTTCCTTTCCCGAGGATTGGTGAGGCTAAATCGATTGATTTGCTCGTCCTTGGGTAAATAGGCAGTCCCGCTCTTCACCACCGGGGAGCAAACTGTCACAGGGATCACGCTAAATCAACACCACTCTCACTCACTTAGTAATGATAGATTTTCACCATCGCTTCCTGCTCACTTGTCGGCAAGCCGTATGCGGGTCGGTCGAACCGAGCGTTTGTTACATATTCCGATCATCGAGATAGCAAATAGTGGCGCCGTTACAGAAAAAGCACAATTTTCCTCAAAAATTCTCTTTTACATCCGCTTTACAGCTACGAAATAAATCTTTCCCGACCCCGAAACCCCCCGTGAGCTTTAAACAGTGTGCGAGCAAATGCTTGCAGTAACGGAATTGATTGTATTTTTTCACCCTCTTTACCGGAAAAGAACACTGCCGGTCGCGATCACGTCCTAGCGTGCCGAGATTCACCGAGATACTGAACCGTGCGGCGTGTACCATCCGGATGCGAAGCATCCCTGCTCGGATGCTTTAAAGCTTCACCCGAAGCGATATCCTTCGCGTGAGTTACCAACGCACCAATGGTAACGCTTTGTAACGCTTCCGAACGGCGAGCACGTGTCGCCACTCAGCCCGAATGAGTGACGGCTGCACGCGGTGTGCTTTTGCTATTTTTATCACTCCCAGTCAGGTTTTTGGGGTAGAAGGGACCCCTTTTTTACGGGGGACCCACAATACAATTGGAAGGTGAGCGGTTACAATGAGTGGCTGCGAAAGAAAGTGTAAGTGAAACAGCTGTGCTGGGAATGGAGTTCTCGCTGCCATTTGTTTGTAGAGGGTTTGCATTAACGATGCCGCCCTTACATTGAGCTCTGGAAGAATCGCGGAAGAGTCGCGAAAGCGAATAAACAAACAAACACTCATGAATGGAGTTGATGTCCGGCGCAATCGTGCAGTAAATACACATTAAACCATACTCATGATTAACCAAATTTGTGACGAATGGGTGACGGCTGTTCATGTTTAGTATTCCATTAATATACGCAAAAATAGGAAGGAAAACCCAATTTTTCTCTTCAGCGCAAGAAAAGGAAGTAACAAAATCATCCTGAAACGTTAAATCAAGCACCAAAGACCCGTTACCATCAATCCGTTCCGCGGTCACCAGACAAGTCAGTCGATCGTTAATTTGCTTCATTAAGCTTTACGCTTTGTTACTGCATATTTACACAGCCACCAGCAGCACCACCGGTTTAATGCTCGGTACCGATGGTAGCGCTCGTTGGTTTTAATGCAAAGATTTACTACCTCTCGATCAATAAAATATGTTTACTATGCTGCAACTTCCGAATAAGACCGGTCGCGTCGTAAAGGGGCGCAAATTGTCGGATCCGTCTGCATCCTTAATGAGACAATTGGTGGATGTAGGTCAGAAAATGTAATGCTGGATGGAGTTTTTCGGTGACGCTAGAGTGTTCTTAAATTTTTAGTAAAATTTAATTTAAAGTTAATCGTAAAGGAGTCAGGATTGGTGCTGTGGTTGAAGATATTTTTGAATATGCCTAAAGTTATGCTATTCTTTGGACGTTTGGGAACGTTACCATTAAGGGCACTGGTAGTCGTCGTTTTCGTGTATTAAGAATTGCAAAGCTCCTGTAAGATTTCAAAACAGATGTGTAATTCGTATCCTACATGTTTTGTGCACAAATTTCAAAATAAAGTTCAATTTAGTATTCTCTCAGTTGATATAAAACACATCAATTTAATATAAAACACACAGAATATGATCCAACTCAGCATACTCAGAGTCCTGTTTGTCCAGTATTCAAAACTTAGGGATCATAATGATTAATGGATCTTAAGAATGAAGTCATACTTGCCTTTATTTCGCAGTCTTTCTTTCTATTCATGTACTCATCACTCGGCTGGAATGCCACTAGTTATAATTTATAACCTCAATTTTCAATTTTTCCTCTATAGCTAAAAACTATTACAAAAAAGTTAGTTTCTCTATTTAAATTACATGAACTGTTTTTCACTTATATTATCAGGTCTTCGTGGAAAAAAAATTGAGGATACAATCACATTTACTTCTTTTGAAAAGAGTTTTTTTCATTTTATAAATAATGCTGGAAAGTCTACAGCATGCTCCTCAATATTTCTTGATATATCGTGATACTAAATTGTTCTTTCTTATTTAATTACATTACATTATTATGCTTTTAATAAAAAAAACCCCTAGAATTAGTAAAAAAATACAAAAAAGAGGAAAAGCGACTACGCAATATGTGATTTGATAGATAATGATGTACATCTTTGGTTCGTTTCATTCACACGTCTAGTGAAAGAAAAATGACGAGAGACATAGGTTTATATAGTCTACATACCAGCGTTACAGTTGTACCGCTTATTGTACTAAAGCATGAAAAACTGAGAAAAATCACGAAAATTCAGTTCTTAAAATGTTACCTTAAAACAGCGGTAGTGGCTTTTGCTGCTTAGAAAACCTGGAAAGAAATCATTTCTGTCAAACGCCTAAATTTATACTATACTTTGTACAACGTGATAAATAGGCTAAATTTAAAACCGTTTTCACCTTGCAGTATGCATTTTAGGAAGACGTTTTAATCCAGGCTATACATTCTCAGAATAGCCCACAAATGCGCTTCTACCAAACAAAGGTTTTCATTTTACTTAACCTTCCCAATACTCATCAGCATCAACTACTCCGCTGCTTCATCGCACTCGCTGTACAGCCAATCTATTCCACTGCGATACCCAATACACGGTAAAGAACAAAGGTTAATCGGAACTGATCGCGTACCGCTCTATTAACTCGCACTGTACGCTATTATTCGGTAACTTTCCACCCATACGAAAACCCCCTATCCCTAATGAACTGATCGCGATGCAGCGTAATAGTACCCGCTGCCAGGAATGCTCTTTCGTATGAAACCATGTGTATTAATTGATTTGCGCGTACCATTTGTTAACAGTGTAACCTTTTCGATTCCGGCAGAAATGATCGTAATGACATTACGGTGGTGCAGTAATGCAGCGGCAGCATTGTAGCTGGCCGAACAATGTGTTTTCAAAACCGAGCAAAGCGATATTAAGCCATTGTGGAATTGATATCGATGTAAACCCTTTGAAGGTGCTTTGTTACCTTCAATTTTGTGGAATTTTGAATGCATATATTCAAATTGGATTTCAATTTCAAATGAGCATGAAGCTAACATTCAATTTAATATTTGAATGTGGCAATATTGTGAATGCCATTATGCAAATGATTTATGGCAATTTCTACCAGCTCCTAACTGTTTGCAACATCTATGAACTATTGTACTCATGTTTAGTGCCAACTTGCACGATTTAGAAATCAAACGCCAATCGTTCCATTGCATGTTCTTATCAGCAATTAAACAACGAAAATTAATCACATTTACAACTAAACCAATCTTTCGCCCAAAAACCATTTCATTACAAACGGTACACGCTCACAAACACGCCGATCACACTTCTGTTAAATGATGTGCTTGCTCCACCATTGTTCTGTTTGGCAGTAACCAGTGTGTGTGTGTGCATTGTTGTAATTCGGTAAAGCTTCCAGGCCACCTGAAACGGTTCGAGAACTTTGGAAATTTAATTAAACCGCATCATATTTTATCCGGCCGAAACTACGGATCCAAAAACTTTACTACACCTTTTGGTGTTTTTTTTTGTTCCCCTCTTTTTTGCTCTCTCCACACGCTCCGACAGCGGCAAGGAAAGAAAAGCCGGGATGCAACTGGCCCACGTGCCGTACCCTGTGCACGTTACTGAAACGCACTGTCAGGCATGAGCCACTCATGGAAAGTTTCCAAATTCAGGTGCACTTGCAGCGCTCACCGTTGAATTATCGTTGAGTGCTACTACTAGTGCTGGTAGTGTTTTTTCCTCCCTGTTTTGTCCATTTCAACGAGTCACCACTCACCTGCCACACTAACTTCCATGCCTCGCGCACTCATTGCACAGCGAAAGTGGTGAAGTATGCTGGGAATAGTTTTGAATTTCACCAGTACAATCGAGTGTTTTGCACGGAATCGGTGCCTTGTGCCGGAGCATGCCACTGCATATTCACTGGCACTTTTTGTTTTAACCTACAGTATTTTCTCGTTGCTTTGTTGTGTTGAATGTATTTGTTGTTGTTTTTTTGTATTTAACACCTATGTGTATAGCCCAGCCGGCTAGAAATGGTGGGGCAGCACACCGACTGTTGGGCGTCAAGCGTGGTGGTGGATTTTCAATTGGTCTGGTGGTTTTTCGGGAAACACCACAGTTCTCGCCGAACGGGTGTTGAAAGGGAGTGAGAATGAAAGGAACTAAATACAATAACACCCATTCACACTTACCTACACAGAGCAAAAACAATCGCTCCTACGCGACCCGCTAAATGGTACCGAATGGTGGGCATCAACTATTTTTGCCATTATTGAATAGCAACTTGTTGGCTTCCGGTAAACTGTGCGGTGATCTGCCCGTTCATGGTACACGCTCAGTCACAATCGCGGTTGGTAGATTGGGTTTGATGTTCGCGAAAAAAAAATCGTCAAAATCGGGACATCAATGGCACGGCAAGCGGAAAATGTATTTTCTGTGCTTTGTTTGCTTTCGCTTGGATGGGTTATCGCTTAATTACTGCACGATTTATATCAGTTCGCAGATATTGTACGCACTGCCCTACAATTGTTTTTTTCCCATTGCTTTCTTGCTTTTGTTTACGAATTTTGGGAACACATCGAGAGGAATGTTGTACGTTACGTTTGTGCTACCGTTTGTGAACCCAATCGGTAGTGATTGATGATTTGATGAAATGTGTACCCCACTCACAGCCGGTAACGCGTTCCTCGAGAGAGAGCCAAATAATTGCTTCGTTATCAAAAATGAAAAAAGTTTTGCTATTTTCATCGACAAAACCTTTCTTTTATGCACTTTTAACTTAATTAAATATTTTGGATGTTTATGGTTGGTTGATTTATTTTTTGTGATTTCATTTTATGTGTTTTCCATTAGAGATCTTCAGTTATAAATTGCTTTTTGTTTTCCAATTCACCCAATTGATTTCCCTTCTTTTAAACAGGATCTTTGGACCCATCTTTGGAAACATTATCCTTGGATGCATTTTTTATGGACAGGTGACCGACAAACTTCTGATTCCTTTACACAGTATTCGGTTCGGTTGATTGTAATTCAATCTATCCATCGAGTTTAACACACAAATGTTCTGCTCTGCTTGTTACAGAGTACGCTCTTTCCTTGGACACGTAACTCCAAACATTTACTCTTTCAGTTGAAGCTCGGTGAAGCTGTTGCACTTCCATCCACTAATGTACTTTGTCCTTCTTCATTTATTCGATCCTGTGTTGGATCAAATGAGAGTGTTTCTTTTTTCATCAAAAGATCCTAAAATCCAGTTGATGGTTGAGTAGCGTTCAAGTTGGCAGTATTCTTTTTCTGACATTTATTTTTCTCAAGCATCACAGGTTCCAGCTATAGGAGTTTTCATTTCATAAACAATGATATAAATATCGTATGATATAAAAAAATAATCTCTAGCAATAGCCTCTACAAAATTGAAGGACCATTAACGTCCATCAGGAACGCAGGAACGGATTTCCAGGATGTTCAAGATTCGTAAAGACTATAGTGGACTCTTGTAGAGACTATAAAGAACTCTGATGATATATTTCATATGTTGATAGATTCTTCTTGATCGTCGAAGTTTATATTCTTCTTAGGAACTAATTGCAGCAATCAGGTTCTTCGCCTTCCTCGTAAATCCTCCGTTGAATCTTAAAACTTCTTCTGATGCTATTTCTAATAATTTACATTAGATTGAATCTCACACTCTTTGACATAAAATTATTTATTTATATATTTATATATTTTACTTAAAGCTTGCATGCACATACGAACTTACAATCTACTTAAAACTAGTAAAAGGTTAAACTTAGGGGGAGTCAGATTCGTACCGACTCAAACCTCCATGAGCCTTTCGCCAAATATTCCCAGATTATCAGCGGGGGTATGACATTGGAAATGAATGGTATAGGCGATGTTTGCATGAGCAATCCGTTACGGCGTCGCGCTGTGACAACTTGTGTGAGGGTTGTCGGACGTCTAAGCTTTACGATCACCATCGATTACCGAAGAGCTAATGAAATTCTTCCAGTTTCCAACGGTGATCTACTGCCTGTCGCGGCAGCATGTACTCCCAATAAGATCATAACCACTGCTACAGTATGAAGTCAGGTTCACCAGTAATGATATGGTTCTTCCGATTAACATCCTGCTGAGCCCCTGGACCGATCTCTGCTATGTGTCTACGAGCTTCAAAACTTGAGTTTTGCTCTATATCTAGTACAGCATCCCAGGAAGATATTGATCTGCAATGGATGGCTTCCTTAACTCCGGTATCCCCGACAGTACTAAGAAATATTGCAACATTACTCTAAAAAATTCCTTCTGAAACTTTGGCTGTTTTCTTCTTATAGGTCTGAGCTATAAAATGACCAACAACTGTTATTACAACCAAAGATAAGGATCAAAAGAATCATTAATCTAAGCATCCTCAATTTACAGGATTTTCGTTACTTACCGTATAAAATTGGACTAATTACACACATACAACTATAGAGACACGCCATTCTATAAGACTAAAAATATAAACACAAATTGTCCAAGTACAATGAAACCGTCTGGATCTTCTCGTGCCCGGAATTCATAGCAGACTGTTTTCGTTGATCATCATGACAAATTCATACATTTGTTCCGGTAGCTTGTGATGTTTGAAGTCAAAGCATCGTATCCTGCAGTAAATCGCCACTTTACATACGCAAAACAACAACAACCGTAAACAATACAGATAAACTCCCCTACGTGTGTCGGTATGTTTGTCTGCATTTGTTGACGAATAAAGTGCACCGGAAACAATACGCAATAATAGTACGCCATTTAAACTACCATCAGCCCCAGCCAAGTGCATTCAATTCTGTATGTATGTATGGGTGGGTGAGAGAGCATCGTTGTGCATTTATTTATGTGCTTTTTGTTGAGTACTTCTGCTACACAACAGCAGCATCCTGTTCCAGGGCATCAAACCACGACAAAGAGAACAGAACCGTTGTTGCATCCAGCAACCAACGACTCCTGTCCTTCTGCAGCACAACAACGCTTTCCGCTGCTTTGTTTGTTTTCCATTTTCCGGATGCAGACTCCCACAGGCAGAGCAGTGCTTTTTCTTCAGCAGTAAGGAATTGCATATTAAGCGGAAAGAAACGTTCGCTCCGTGCTGCTTTTTCTGGTTTCCCGTCTTGTTGACTTTTCAATTCACCCTTGCGGTGGGTGCATAATGCCCCAGTTCCATACTCAGTGTAATGGCATGTCAACGAACTTTTTCCACCGACGGCGTCACACACAACAACAACAACAACACTCGCTCACGCATACGACGACCTGTATGACTTAATTTTTCTTTCGTCTTTTTGGTTTGCAAAATTGGTTTATGGCACGAAATCCGATGCAGTTCGATGCACTCCCTTCCGGGGTGAAACCGCTAAGCTTTGGGTGGGTTGAACCGCAAAATGTTGGTTTTTCGCTCTCCATCTCCCTTGTGCCCATACCCATCGGCGTCATTCTTTCCGTACCTGGGGAAAGGATTATTGGAGGGGTAAAGGGGTAGATTTTTCCACCGATTGCACGACCTTCGGCCATCATTACACCCGAACGTCGATCGAAGTATTAACTTTGCTCGAGAGAGCCAGAGAGTGTGTGTGTGTGTGAGAGAGAGAGAGAAGGTGCGAGAGAAACCGTCACGAGGTTAATGGTTCGATGCACTTGATGCAATTTCGTGTATGCACCATTGCAATGGTGCTTATGGGGCTGCCCATGGCTAATGGTAGAAAAGCAGCATAAACCACCGACCGATCGTTTGATGCATCATGCTCTTGTGTGTGTGTGTGCAGTTTACGAGAAATGCAAGTGAAACTGCATTGCTGCAGACGTTGCCGATACGGTGATGCACTTTAGAAGAAGGTTGCTTTTGTGCGTTAGAAAACATTTCCTAGAACCACTTACTATAATATTTTATTGGCACGTTTTTCATCGCCCGTAAGTCCCGTAACACGATGGAAATGACATTTACTTCGTTGGGTAGTAGTTCCTTCACCCACTTCAAAAGAAGTTTTCAATGTTTCAATTACCGAACCGAAGTTCAGCAAGCTTTTATCGGTGGATCAACTCAAAACCTCAAAACACCTTACCCCTCAGCGCTCTAGCTCGTAATTGGAGACCCACGGTTCAACAGCATTCTGGTGCTGAAGTGTTAATACAGCAATAACCTTCCAACTGACGCACGTGGTTGATTGTATTCTCTCGTACATCCCACAAGGTGAACGCCAGTTCGCACACACAGTAATTAACTGTCGAATCTACGAGTCACAACTTCAAATCCACAGTGTTCTCCGGCGTACAACCGAAACGAGCACTCAAAACCCAACACCTTGACATCTTTGACTTTGATTGAAACACACACGGCGGTAATCAGATGATACGGCGAATTTTATTGTTGAGCCAAACTACAAAAAGCCCACTAAAGCATACCATCATTCAAATACGCTACCGATCTGCTCTGGTGTATAAAAACTCGAAACGTACTTGGAACGCCATCGCCATCGCGGCCCATCCGGAGAACCCTCGCGATCGATCACAGAACTTACTTACAGTATTTACAATTACGCCAGTAATAATAACAATTACGTGCAAAACCCAACATGCGTATGTGTGTTGCGCACCACCCGATGCAGTTGCCTCTTCTGCTCGAACCGATGAATGCAATTAGCGGCCCTGTCGATGCAAAAACCTCGAACGCAACACCCGGTTGGTGGCATGCTGGGTTTATTTTTTTCTTCCTCCAGCTTTTAGTTCTTCTCGGTCTTCTTCTTCCCTTCGTCGGTTTCGTTCTCCTCGTCGTCCACGTTGACGTTTATGTTGCGCACGTTGCTGGTGGACCGTGCCCGGAAGTAGGTGCCGGAACCGGCTTGCTGCAAATTTCCGGCAATGCTCTGCACCAGATCGTTAACGGCCTTCAGCGTTTGGATTGGGATCTGTTTCCGGGGAGGGGACGGTAAGGTCAGTGGCGGGTTGGCCGGTAAGACACGCTGCACACGCAGACCAGCTTAGAAACTTACGTTGAATATGTTGTCCAGTATGCTCGACCGGGGCAGGTTGATGTTTGCACTCTGATTGACAATTTTACCGTCAGCCTAGACAACAAGTAAAGCAAGACAAAGTTTTAGCCGGTTGCACGCGCGTGTGTGTGTGTGTGGGTGGGTCACGATTTCCTGAATGCTTACCGACTCGTCCCCTTCGATGGCGGGACGGGCGCTGCAGGGTGTGATGGTGAGCAATGCACAAAGTACCATCGCGATGGCTCCGAATCGGATGCACTGGCTGGTGATAAGCTGCAAGGGCGGTACGGGAAGGGACGGAAGGAAAGTTGAATGAAGCTTAATTTAATCAAATTATTTAATGAACATGTTGGTTGCTCTAAACGCATTAAGGTGTCAGCACACGATTGCAACACCTGTCGGGCAGCCGTTATTGCGTTAAATTAACGTTCTTATGAATTTGGACTCTTAAAGCTACAATGGCTTGAATTCGATCGCTGCCTAGGCTTTCATGGCTATTGCTGATGCTGTTAATTTATATTAATTATAACAGAACTAAATAGTCCCATAACTAAATAGAGAGAGGCAGTGTTTCTCCACTCATAAACGTTCAAGTTCTCTTTTTGTTTTGTACATCGACACACTTGTTGTACAGACTGGAAACTCCTGTGATTGATTGCCTTAGCGATCGAAAAGCGGCGAACAAAATTTGTGCTATGACCAATATGTTGGGCCCCAATGACGACATAACATATTTTATACTAAATAAATAAGCTTATTTACTTTACAAATACTGGTAAACTTCAAATTTGGATTTACTGTATTACATGTATTCCTTAAAATTTTGTTTGGTCAACTTTTTGCTGGAAATACTCGTTGCAATATTGCTTCTATGTTCTGAATACTGTATTTAGAGGCGCGATGGCCGAGGAGATTGAAATGCATGTTTGCTTACGTTGGGACCGGCGATCGAATCCCATCCGTACCGTCTCATCGTAGGGTGACTATCACGCTACGAGTAAATTCATCTTTGAAGGAAAATTTTTGGATATCGCAGGAGTAAGCATAAGATTTAGTCTTTAAATTTGAAACAGCATGCTGATTACTAAGAGCTGAACATTTGTTTGTCTAGTTGTTTTATTCTTTGACGCACATTAGCAAATGAACGAAACAGCATCAGCGCTAAAGGGCAGTAGATTATACTGCTGCTCAATGACGCTTTCAGCTGGATTGAGCTAATCGAAAATTAGAAGTATCGTTTCCAATGGGTAAATTCTGGGGTTCATCTTAGTTTATTTGTCTACCATGAGTCTAAGAACCCGTTTCATCTTGTTAGATACATTTAACATGTAATCAAAGACTGGTTGCTAAAGTATACAGGCAACTTAAGCTGTGTTTCAAATTATGTCTTACTATTTCATCTAAAATCTGTTTCCCATACAAGGGGCAAAGCTTCTCGAACTATTTTCTTTGGATTGCTCCCATTTCACACACACACCCAGTCTCCCAGGAGGATATCCTCCTCCAACGCTTCACCATAAGGTTACGTGACTGGTGCCATCGCAGCATTAATTGACTGAACACGCCGTTCTCGAGAGCGAACGAAATTAAATGATGCTGAACACACACACACAACATTTTCCAGCTTCCACATCCATTCTCCAAATCCTTCCACCAGTGTCACAATTCAACCAGTGGCCGATAGTGGTAATTTTTTCCGGCCAATTGACTTCCCGTTTCAAAAAACCCCACCTCGCCCAGCTACATTCGTGTCATTTTGGAAAATTAATTTCCCGCCCCGTTACCTCGTTCCGATTTCCACTCGGATTCCACTCCCCTTATAAAATGAGTGAATGAATGAATCGTAAAAAAAGTTTCCACATCGGTCAACCATTTCATGACCACCACCACCAGTCCCCGGCGAGTGGTTGAGATTTTATTTGGCTCGAATTTGACGATTCCACCGAAACGGCACAAAATCTCGGACGCTTCCAGCATCCAGCAAACCGGCCAACCGCAACCCACACACAAGGATGCGCTGTCTGTCTGTCGGTAAAGTTTTACCGGCATCCAGCGTGGTGAATTGTGTCTCATGTTTTAATTTTACTTTATCCGTTGCACCGGAAGCGAACTGCGGGTGAACGTCGGGAAACCGTCGACCGAGTGCATAGGACCATTTCGCCAAACTGTAAATGTGAGGTAGCGACCGGACAGGACACGGCACTCGATCGAGGATCCGTTTGCAGCTCGGAATATTTGTGCCACTTAATGGTCAGCCGCTTGGGTGAAAACCTTGTTTAATTAATTGCAACGAGAGACTGATGGAGAGGTACAAGTGTGTGTGAGTCCAAACTTCAAACGTAAGGATGAAATGTTTCTGATTTACGTTCGGTAGCCTTTTTGGTTGCGTTATTCGAGTCGAAGTACATTTCTCGTGAATATTAACCAGGATCCGGACCGAGAATGTGTTTACTCGAATTGTGGTAATGCGATTGAATGAAATAAAGTTCCTTTATGGTTGGACGCTGGACGGAACGGAGGAGTAATGTTCGTTGCGGTGTAAGAAATGTTTGCATCAATAAACATGTTCAAGGAAATTACAGAAAAAAAACGATGGCATTTATTCGCTGGACGTTCTGAGTTTAAATGAAATATGTAGAGCCAAACACGCTGTTCACAGTTGTTTTCGTACGAGCTCCAATGGAGCAACTTTTCGAGAGCAATTTGACGTCTTTTTTATGTCCAAAAAATAGTAAAAACTCAATTAAATATCTCAAAACAGTACTTTCACCGTTACCACTTGATGTATCTATCTGTTCTCTAATGCATTCCAACAATTTTTAACGCCCCCTAAAACTCTGTCACGTTACGTCGTAACACATCACAGCGCCCCCAGCAGTATGGGCTCAGCTCATTTAATGCCATTCGCTCCAAAACAATCCCCGCGTACGATCGTGCAGCCACCACCACCTTTGGCAACTCTGGCCTCCACACCAAATCTCGCGCAAGAAATGCCGCAAAATGCCATTTTGGCTTGGGGTTTTCACATTTGCGTAACACCGTCGTCCACCAGGCGTTTTATTAGGTCCATATAAGGCCCAACGGCGAGAGCTCAACATGGGACATTGACTGATTCACCGTATAAAGTTTATCTATCTGCTAAAACTGAAACCATGAAACTGGTTCATGACCCAATTTGGAGATCAACCATCCATCCAAAATACGATCGCTATCATCTAACGAGATTAGCAAATAACAACAAATTGAATCAACCGAAATTTTTCTTTTCACTTAGAACACTCTAAACAAATCTTCATCACACACACGCACACTGTTGTTTGCACTCACTTTGTTGGCCATGTTTTGCTTTTTGTTGGAGGCTTGGTTTACAAGATTCAATGCACACGCGAAACGAAGTCCACTGGGAGACTTGAACGCAACGCCAAGTGAGGAGCCGAAGAAATTGGTACACGATCGATCGGACACTTCCTCCGGGCACACACACGTTTGCGGTTGCGTTTTGCTTGAGGTGACTGGGCCGTGCGACTGGTTCGGCGACGGGTAGCGTACTGAGCCACTGTGCAACGTTGGTTGAACGTTAAATTTTAGCCCTGTTTGATCTCTTTCTCTTGTTTGCCTGCGTTTGGGCTGCCGGCCGAGTTGCGTTGGGTGGGGATGAAACGCAGCATACAGCCACGCGAAGCCACGAAAAGAAAACCGCGCAATGTATGTGCGTCTGCACGGCGTTGCTGGGTGAGCGTGTGTGGTGTATGTTGCAGCGCTACAGTTGGTGGGAGATGCATTGGTACAAGAAATGGATAAATATTTATGATAATAATCGAATTACTTTTTGTTTTATTTTCATATCACATTATTCTTCTCGACAGATTTTGCTTTTTTGATTCATGATATTGTTAAAATTTGTAAAATTTGTTTACATACAGGAAGGTAGGAGTATTAGTAATATTTTGTATATGTTAGGTTGCGATAAATGATTTGTAAATTTTATAAATTAGTATGTAATACTGTAAAGATATATCCAAAACTGTTGAAATTTTTGAATTGAAACTATTTCCATACATTGGACCTCATTTCTGTTTTGGTTTATTTTAAATTTATCTTTGCCTTTCTAGTCGTTTCATTGTTTTTCTTTACTATTTTCTGTCTTATTAAATAGCTTTTTTGAATATTGTGTTTTATTATTTGTTATCGTAATTTATAATCTTTTTTTCACGAAACAATTGTAAGAACAGCGTTATGCTTCTTATATTTTATTTTATAGTTTTTCCTTATACTAAAAATGGTTTGCTCTCTTTATATATTTTTATTCATTTTTCTCGTGTTGTCTTGTATACATATACCCAACATTTATTTTATTTTGTTTTAATTTTCAATTTATCTAGAACATTCGTTTTATTTAATTTTCATATATTTTTGCTACTATCTTGTTTAAAGTTAAGTTTTTTGTTCTCAAATATTTTGCATATAATTTACTACTTTATATTTAAAATCTCCGTAATAGGATAAACAGATTACTAATACCCGTACGAATTCCATGTTCGCTCACTGTACGAATACGCTGGAAGGTTGCACTTGCAGTTGCACTTGATTGAACGCCGCCCAACGCTGCCCTTCCCACAGCCCACTAACTGACCAGCAGAACCACAGAAAGTGAGAGTGAGAGCTTTGTGGAAGGTCGAGGGAACAAGACGCAACAAAAAAAAAAAAAACAAACAAAAAAACACAGTGCACCACCATGAACCGTTCTGTATGCTTCTTGTTGCAATCCCGCACCCATCATCCCTTAACATGCCTTCCCCGCGGTATAGTTTATTGCAAGCTTAAAACTCGTCCAAAAACGGGTTATGCGCTAGCAAACGATAAAAACCAACCTGGGGATGCTGAGCTCCTGAACTGTGCGCATGAAAGGGCTTCCAGCAGAGTTAATTAACCGGCTTCCACGGTGCACGATAGCTGACCGGTTGGTAAGACAACTTCCAGCTCGGACAGTACAAAGCACATTAAGGAAGTCCTTTGTGGCTGCCTGCTAGCTGGCAGTGGTGGTAGAATCAGAGGAAGGAATAAAACTTGTACGTTTTAGGTATTTAAATCGGTGCACAACCTTGCCGAGTCTGGCAGTGCGATAAAACATTCACATTCACTTGTGTGTGGTAGTGTCTTGATTTAAAACACTAACACAGTATTCCAAATGTGCAAATGTGGTTCTGGTCGGTAGCATTGTTGCATTGTCAGCAATCAAGCTTCAAACCCACCCTTAATCGAATGTTTAATCAAACCCATTACATCTCTTTTGTCCCATTTGTTCTTTCTCACCATCGTTTCACCAGCTTAATGGCAGTTAGAAAAACAAACCCATCATAAGCTGACTATCAGCGTGTCTGAATTGTATTACACATGCCGTGACACGATTCTCACGAACCCGACGATGATGTGCGCGATTAGATGGTGCGTTGGACGTGTGTTTACACACTGGTGCGGTTAATTCGGATGGAAAGGTCAGGGTGTTTGGTTATGTGCAACCGGCACTCTGGGAAAGCAGGTGATTAAAACACACATGTTTTTCGGATGTATCACAATGCGCCCTTGCCCTTTTGGAAGAGCGATTAAAAAATCGAGAGGTAACGCACGAAAAAACAATGTATTTAAAATTTAATTTCACCTAACTTAAATTGAACTATTACCTGGTGGGACTGTAATTAGGTCAGCGGGTAGCATAATTAAAGCAAACCAAAGTATGCAATCACGGGCAAGCCAACGCTGCTCGTTTTGACACTCTGCATCGAGAGCCGTAGTTTTTTTGTAACAAAACCAAAATATGAGCCAAGAACCAAAACAGAGCGGTACTTTAAAAGAGCAGTTCCTAATCAATCCCCAACCGGTCACGCAAACCAACAGCAAGCGCTTATTAAATTGCTATTACTTCAACGCTTGGTGTTAATTAGTGAACGCTGCTGCTTCGTGTATGCGCTCGGTGCAGGGTGAGTGTGCTTTTTGTTGTCGCGTGTCACTTACGTTACATTCCCATGTCGTGCAAACATTCAATGAAGCAAACCATTCAGGAAGTGTTTTAAATTCGATTTTTTTGTTTTGTTTTGTTTTGAAAGTAATGGACCATAACTACAGTGCTTACTGGTGTTTCGTTTCGTGTGAGCGTTGGGTGGGCATTAAAAAGTAATAAATGAAAAGCTAGCATGATGGAAACAGAGGAAAATAGGAAAATACAGGAATTTTGATTGCTTTCTATTTGTTAGCCATTAATGTACTGCAATGGCGTATCCTGACTAGAGGAGACTCGTGGGGGAAATATCCTAATTTTTCAAAACAAGATCCCTTGGATGACTGAGATCCTTGGATGGGACGGTTCTTTGGACGAAAAGGTTTAGTGGTAGGCGAATTTCCTTAAATGAAGTCGTTCCTTGAACGATTAGTTCCCTTAGTGGGTCCCATGGGCATTGGGACTCTTTCGACTACAAAGTCGATGCCAGATAGGTCCAGAGGCTGGGGCGCCTCGTGATAGACAAGGCTTAATGAGATCCCTTGGCAGGGAAAATCTTTTAGTAAAGGAGGCCTCATACGTTCGTGAGCATCTTACACGATGGGATCTCCTTAAGGACAATGGTAGCTCTTGGTGTACAAAGCTCTACAGCGAGTAAGAAACAAGAGATGTCTTAGCAGATGAGGCTTTATTGTCAATGACGAGATCTGTTGACCCTCCCATGGACCCGTGATAAATCTGCCACTTCTGGACCATGACTTGTAAAATAAATTCCTTACATAATTAACGTAGCTATTACTAGTCCATGGCATGAAGCTCATGAAGTCATGACGGTAAATAAAAGATAACTTTTATTGATCTAATGTTTTCTTTTAGTTTCATAATGGAATTTTAAATACAAAAAATATGTAAAAATATTTTAAATTTTTGATGTGATATGAATAAATCTAAATTATATAAAAATTATTAAACATTGGCATAAAATAAGAAAAATAAGAATTCGTTCATCATAAACTTTAATAAACATTTATGAAGCGCAATCATTTTTAACAGTAATTTAAAATAAAGTAAAACAATTGAATTGCAAAAAAAATCTCTACATTGTTTTCTTTTAGCTTTAGAACATTATTTATAAAAGAATGCATCCTGTTATGTTCTCTCACGATTGATTGAAATAATGAGCTCTCTTTCATTTAAATATTCCAACAGGCTTTAAATTTTAACGAAACAATTATCAAAAAACTTCATCGTCATTTTATTTCATCACACCGCTGAAAACTGTTTCCCGTAACGATTGATAAAGGTGTACGGCTTAATTATCCTACCATTATCTGGATTGTTCAACATTGACGACATCAATATCCCTACGTCACAACATGACGCGGTAAGCAACATTAAGTTTTGATGTGCTCTCCACATGAACCGCAGCGCTGGTTAAACTAACTGCAAGACACTGTTCCGGCCATCCGACGCACATACAGCCACAATTTAATCCCCGTTCCCTGTCAGCCGGGCAGGGTGAAACTGTTGAATCAATCTCTGCCGTTCACACGCTGCCTCACGCGACCACGTCCCGCACCGCTTGATTAACCCCAACGGTTGGCTGCAACGGTCGACCGCAGCTGCAACCGTGTTCCGCGATACACCGAGACACTGGCCACACATTCGCCCATCGGTCGCACGACCGTGGTGGTGTAGGTTAGGTTTTGCATGGTCACAAACAGTGGTTTAACTGGTCGGTTCAGCAAAGTTCGACTCCTTGCCAGTCGAACGCACTCACTCACTCTCTACCAATTTATCTCAAGCCGGGGTCTTGTGGCAAAAGGGGCGGCAAGTTGCGTTACGCGTAGCGCGACGACGTGCTCCGTAACAGTGGAACCTAATTAGCGGGTGGACTCACCTTTCGACTACTAATTTCCCGAAACAAACGCAACCACCGTGTTGCTGTTACTGCCGCTGACCGTTGGCACGCTAATCCTATTTCATCGTTATTTCTTCCTCGTCACCCTATCGTGCTGGCAGGGTGGTGAGGTTGATGGCGAGATGGTTAACGTTGTTATCAGATTATCTCGATTAAATTCTCCACCTTTTGGCGACCGAGTGTTGGGCGCCCGGTACGCGTCCCTGTCACGAACGAGGTCGGATCCCTGTCGCACGCAATTACCGTGTATCAAAGCGAACAGACAAAGCCGGGACCGGTCGAAAACCACTGACTGTACCATCAGCAGCCACAGGACTCGCAGACAGAGCGTGATGGCAGACGTACGATGGTTGACTTCGGTGCGAGCAAGCGTAGCAAACAGTTTTCTTGAGGTAGAACAAGATTATGCCACGTCGAGTAAGACATCGACTGGGAGTGAAGGATTTGTAGAAAAGTTTATGATTAAGATATTACTATTATTAGGCTAACGTATCACTTTAGCAATCGGTTTGAATTGTACGTTGCAAAATATTCAAATTTTGCTTCATCCTGCCATTCCCTCTCTAGTTGCGTGTCTAACTGGCAAAATAAACAATCTAAAAGTGATTATAATAATTAGCAGCTAATTTGCTTAATTAATTCGCTTCCATACCAGAACCCCCAAAACGGTACGAGAAAAACTAAATCAACTACATTAAACACCTTCCTCTACAAGGTTTTTTTTCCTGTGAGCAGACCGGAAAGCGAAAAATCATTAGGGCCCACACAAAAAATAGTCGCCTATTCGGCATTCGCTTTCCGGAGTGAAAGTGAATTGGGCGTAAAAACGATTTCCTTTTTGGAAGGTAAGTTTACCAACTCTAGCCGAAAATGAAACGGTAGCCGGAGCAAACCGGTGAGACGTGTTGGTCTTTGTAATGAAAAAAAAACGACCCAGAGATTTGATTGACATTGAGCCAATTGGGAGTTGTGAGTCGGCAATGAAATGAAGTACAAATTATTCTGTTAGAATGAATAATTTAACAGTGTTAGTTAACGTTACTAATTTCGTACGGAAGGATACTCCCTTTAAAACAAATCGAGCTTGTTTTAAAGAGTATTCATCTGAGGTATATCGACAATAACCGATTTATTATCGGTGGCATGAGCATTGCTGAGCTCTAATAAATTTAAGGATTATTTTTATCATATGCCAGGAGTGCAATTTTTAGACTACAAACATAAGTTCTTATTATTTAATACATTTATACGAGTGAAAGGTCGCTACATTAAAAATATATCGCTTCATAAGGCAAAACTAATCGAACAATCACTCAGAGCGGAACGGAACAAACGTTACTCAACTGTTCACATTACGAATGATTTTTATTACAATTTAGAGCTTATTGACAAAATTTCATTTTTAAACTTTTATTTATTTATTTATTTATAATTTAAGTATGACGGCATACGCCGTATTGTCGGAGCCGCATGTACTGACGAATTACAGATTTCCAAAAACCAAAAAAAAAAACAAAGCATTACCTCCCTGTTATTTTACCTTTTCCTGAGCATGCTCTGTTGCTTCTAACCTATTAACTTCGTATCGAATATAGGGTTTTATTAATAGTTTTAAAACGTTCAATAATTTCTCTTACCTCCTTAAATCAAGCTTATGTGAAACACTTTACACACCATAATTTAACTGTATCGCACCAATACTCTTCCCTCTTCAGCCAATTTCTGCCAGCCTGAGCTCCCAACGCCAACAGTAGAACCATACGTCACTATAAATTGCAAGAAAATAAACAACAATTCTACTCCCGGTGGGCCATAATTTCATCATACATTATCCTGGGTCCTGTTTGCGGCCATGCAAAACAAAAGCCAATAAAACCGCGAAACCCGCAGCGAACGACTTTTTTCACGGCACGATACATCAACTAACGGGCCGGCTGTTCCGCAAATAAAATCACTCCATCCCTACCTCGTGCGTACCAACCGGGCAAACCAGGGCGGGGATTTGTGCGTAAAGCTCAAAAGCTTTCCCCAAAAGTCAATGCAGCGTTTGTGGACCGCACCGAAGCAAAAAAAAACCTTCGTTCACTTGACATTCACACACGATTCACGCCTTGCGATGGTAATAATCGAACCAGTTGGAGTGCGGGTGATGATTGAAAACTGAGCTTCCCGGGGTGATATAATTCGATAACTACCCGCACCCGGTCGGTTGCTCCTTTTTGCCGGCCCGAACAGCTTGTTAACACTCGCTTAACACCAACTGACGCAAAACGGTTCGACCGCGATGGCTTTTCAGTGCAATAAAAATGATTTGTCTCTCGAAATTCGATAATATTCGACTGTACGGCCAACGGGTCGTATGCGTGCGTGTTAACAGCGAGCCATTTTTCGCGAAGGATACGGGCTTGGTTTGTTTGCTTCGCCCCGGTTCTGGAAGCAGAGCAGAGTATTATGCAAAAGAGCAACACATTGGGACATACGCATGCGAACCGCACGAGATCGAATGTGGGTTGGGGCCCAACACCAGAAGCAAATAAAAAGATTCCGCAAAAACCTCAAATCCTTTCCAATGTTTCATCATCTTGCGGCCGTTCCTTTTTTTTTTGTTAACCAATATAGGATCGGTGGAAAATCGTTTGCAATCCAACCTCCGCGCAACGTACCACCGCCATGAATTACGTCGCCGTGGTCTTTACGCAAAGTGGTGACAATAAAATAATAAAATACATAAAACGGAATCACCACCAACTGCACAACACACCATGCGCTAGAGAATGGGCTGCCAAATGGTAAAACCGGAGTAATCGTAATGGGATTTTTTTCTGTTCCGCTTTTCTACTTGCTTGCCTTCGGTTTTCTCACACTGAAATGATACATCGGTTTGCCATCGGTGTGGGTCCTTCCTTTTCAATTTAATGCTTTATTTGCATACTTCCCCACTGCACGCTCCGTGTCCATTGCGGTGCGCGTGTGTGTGTTTGACGGAACCTGGGAAAAATGGTAATAATATTGTCCGCAGTAGGCACGCCGGGAGGTTCTATGTTTTCTTTTTGATTTTTTTTTTTTGCTTCTCTCCATTAACGAAATTGACAGTTTAATGGGTGTCGATAGTTTAAAATGCGTTCACGGTAAGCATAATATACTGTGCGTCCGGTGCGGGTAGTTTATTTTATAATTTGAGAATCCAATAGATGCCACCATTTATGCCACTTTTCATTTAAGTATAGTTAACATAGTTTGTAGAGGCTCTAAATAGATCAACAATTGTATTCGATTGGGTGTCTTTAAGTTAAAAATCTGCTTCAAAATATTAATTGAAAAAAATCCATATTATTTTGAGTGAAACTATTTCGAACTCATACCTCAGCTAAAGCCATTGGTACGATGTAATTTAAATGTAATTTATTGGGATAGCGAAGATCGCTCCCTTAGACCACACCAGTATTAGGAATCCCGACTAGAGGCGATGCTTGATGAAGATGTTGCCCAAACATTAGAAGAAACCGAAGAACATTTCCAATAACTCAGCAAGCCATTTTCCATCTACCCAGGCCGTATGCTCATTAAGGAACATCTACTTTAACTGCCTAAATGTAAGGGGTTATAAAAATTAGATTCTGACTGGTGAAGCAATGTGCCTGCATTAGGATAACATTAAAATTCATCAGGACATCCAACCAATGTCTCATCATCGACAGCCATCCCGAAGTATCATACTGAGTATGCAGAAGAAAAACCAAAAAGAGGTAAAAGTAAAACTAAAACTAAAGGTAAAGCTCACACAGAACTTCCATGCACAATTCTTTCTTTCGAACTAATATCTGATGATACCCTTGCAGGATATTCTGACTGATAAACACTTTTACAGTTACGACAACCTCTTAACCTTCTATCGATGCTTGGATATTGACTTAAAGCCACCCTTTATTGACTGGATATTGTTTTTCCTCTATTTTGCTCACCTAATATGCACTATTTATAATTAAGATTCCTTTTTTACACATTTTGTAGTTTTTTTAAATTTATTGATTTATAAATAGTTTATTTTTGCCGTTTTGCTAAAATTCATTGTGTAGTTCATGTTTTTGTTTGCTTCTTTTTTAATTTGAATCATAAATGAATATAATTTGAATTTTATTTTATATTTATATCCTTTGCTTTTTCAATTCATTCGGAACGGCTTGGCCGTATTACTTAAAATCCAAAGCATTAACAACAATTTAAGGAGCAATTAAAGCAAACCTTTAAACCAGCATATTGCTTGCCTTTTAGAAGCTTTCTCTCTATAAATCCTAGAAATTGATTCAAAACATGAGCATTGTAAACAAATTTTATTGCTCGATTGACTCAAATGTAACTGATGCCTTTTGACTATCGGTCCCTCCAACAACCTTTGTCTCTTCGACTCCTGCTCACTCTGTCTTCTAATACACCAACAATAAAACCCGCCATTTAAATCCCTCACACAACTTCCAAAAACCCGTTCCTTAAGCTCTAATTGTGGCTATCAGAACCACACCATAAGCATAAGCTTTTTATGACCCATTTGGGTAACTTTTAATCACACACACACACACACACAGTTCACAACCCGTCCATCCCTGTATCGCTTAGCGCCGTGATACCGTGATGAGGGAAATCAGTCGTTCCAAACATACCATCGCCATCGTTCGAAGTTTACTGATGTTCTAGCTACCAGTTGCCATGGCGCCTGATAGCAGCTTCTCCGAGCGATGATGAAGCATTAATAACCCATTGTGCCAATCTGTTTTTACTGGCTGGAATGGTTCTTCTTCTTCCAAACCACCCACCAAACCGAGCTCGATGGAGCTAAAGTTTCGAAGTAGCTGGAATCGGTAAATTATTGCTACGCGAACTGCTGCGCAAATTAGGATGCAAAATAGGACGCTTTTTATCTGAGTGTGTATTCCCACTTGGCCGATAGTGTAAATCCTGCAGCAAAAACATGATATCCAACAATGGAAGCATTACAACAGCACAAGCTACCTACGCCCTTCGGTGAAAAAAATACCCCTTAACTCTCGCACGAACCACACATTGCACGGCATCCAGTACGGCTCACTTAGAAGCAGGGAATAATTCAATTTATAATACCCTTACACGGCCACCTCCAGCCTGCCACAGCCGGGATCAGTGTTTCTCTGGCCTCAACAACAAAAAAACACACTCACACACACACACCGTTCCAATCCGTTGGTGGTAACCATTTTAGATGCTCCAGCATCAGCAGTGAGACAGGATGGCAATAAATTTTCAATATTTACAATCAAAACTACACTCGGGCGGACGAACACGGTATCCTGTTTGCGTTGGACCATGGGTAAAAGCAAAGCTGGAAACACGGAGGGGGAGGGGCGAGGAATTGGTTTACTGAATAATTTCACCATAACGAAACAATGACCCCCTGAAAGGGGGCCGGAAAACGCTAGAGAGCTGTGCCCTTTTCCATCGTCTAATTTGAGCCATTTGTTGCCGGCGGAAAGCTATTTCAGGAAAGCCTCTTTGTTATTTTTGACCATTGGGAGGCAGACAGAGAGAAGGCTAGACCGAGCGATAATAAATGGTGTAACCACAATAAAATTGTTAACAATGGCAAAACTGTGCGTGCACCGCTTTATCCTATTACATATGAGCGTTTTATCTGCTCAAAACCGATCAGAACCGATAAGTTGGCATTCGGCAAAAGCTGCCTAAAGGGGAAGTTGTTTCTTTTGTCTTTTGGCTTGTGTGTGTGTGTGTGTGTGTGTGTGTGTACTTTCCTTCTTGCCCTATCATCTGGCAGCAACCAAAGGAAGGAATCGTTGCTAATGGGCATGTAAATGCGTCCCACAATCTGTGCGCCTGTATTTACACCAGTTTATCACTTGCACGAGAAATTAGCTCTAACCTTGCGGGCTAACGTTTAGATCTGGTGGGCATGGGATAGGGATTTAAAGTTTACCCAAGCTTCGGTAGAGGGTAAATTGGAAGATGATAGACCGATGTGGGGTTTCTCGAGTTGAAACAGCATTGTGGTAGAGTTAAACTTTCTTATAACCGTTTGGTCATAAAAAAAATTTTATTAAACCTAGAGATAATTTTACAACTCGACTTATCGTTTCGAACTCCTAATTACAACTGATTTATCATCGCCCAGCTTGTGCCCTACTGTCGGGAACCCACGATGGTTCCCACGGTTTGGCCACGTTGGCTCTCCACGTGCAGCAGTGTCCTTTTCTGGAGCTGTCTGCGCGTGGCCAGTGTCGCGTTGCTCGGCGTCTTCGTCGTCATCGCTTTGCTCGGTGCATTCTGCTGCGTTGCAGATTCTCGATGCTCGATGCCGTTCTGCGTTGTCGTCTTTTAGCCCATGCTGCGATGTCGTCTTCGATGCGAGATCAGCTTAACTCGGCTACGATGTCTTAACTCCTCCCCTCTTAAGTGACTTTGCCCTCAAAGTCTCGCTGCTGCGTGGAACGAGATAGGTCGGCTGACAAAGGTTTCGAGTTGTTTCGCTTGAGTCATGTCTATTTTTACTGTAGTTCTCTTGAATTGGAAGAATAGAAATATTATACATGCGCATATGCATATTAACGCAAATGTTCCTCCAAATATGTTAAATTTCCATCTCAAGGAGTCGTTTTGTAGGTTGATACTTTTTAGCTTTTCTCTGTGTTCTATTGTGAGGTTTTGTATCAGTTGAAGAGGCGGTCTATGTTTGATTTCGCCTTTGTCAATGTTAATTCCTGTTGTTGACTTAAATGGTTTACCAGGAATGGTGACTTCATTGTTTGAATAAATTTCTCCATTAATGATGATGTTACAATTTTCGAATTGTATGACGTAGGAACCGTTCAGTACTTGGTTCATTTTGCTGCAGTTTGATGCGATTTCTGCTATGACGTCATTGATTAGTATTGTGTCTTCTTTGATTCTTTTTATGAAGCCTTGGCTATAAATCTTTTCGTAGTCACATTGTGAATCTTCTCTTTTCACAATTTGTTGAATGCATGTTGTGGGTTGTTGTATGCCGATTTGCGGACATATATAAACGTCTTCTTGTTGTTGGCACTTCTCTGCCATGGAATATACGTGGGTTTGATTTTGTAATATATAGTTCTGTGTGACGATTATACGTGCATCGTGTTGTATTATCGAATCGATATAGTCGTATTCGTAGATTTTTGGAGATAGTTTGGGGAACTTTAGCATGTATAGTATATGAGTTTCATTTACTGCAACTTGGGCAGTTGATTGCCTTAGCAATTCTTCCGGTGTGTTGTATTTAATGTTATTCTTTTCAAGGAACTGTTCTATTGAGGTCAGATCCTCAAGGGATAGTAGCTTACTGCTCGGAATCCCGTGTTTAGCTAACAGTATAGCGTCTTCTATGACATCCAATTTTTCTTGTAACATATTTATGTTGGGAAGCAGAATAAGTTTTCGATTTTCTACTTGGTATGACTCATAGCGTTCGTTCTCGATATTTACGACTTGGTTAGCGACATCAGTTATTTGTTTCAGCCTGTCGTTGAAACCTTGGTTGATTATTATTTGTTTGTTGCTTTCTGCTATCAGGGAGTTCATTGTGGAGTTAATGACATGTAGGTCGTCGGCGTCAGGAGTTCCGGCGATCCATTTCCAAACTTTACCTATCGTGTCCCATCGTTTTTGCCTTTTCACAAACGGTTTGATTTTCGCCAAAGTGTCCTGTAGCATGCTAGCTTTTATTCTAATTAAATTGTCGATAGGTTCAGTAAAAATTCCATTTGGACTATCTAGCAATGTTTTCTCTATTGTTTCGTTGATATCGGCTAAATCTATTGGATGAATTGTTCTAATGTACCCAATTTGTACTTTAGCTTTCCCTATCGGTATTATGGCTAATGGATCATTTGTTACATTATGTATCTTAATTTTACTCGATTCTATCGATGAAAT
Organism: Anopheles stephensi; assembly: GCF_013141755.1. Lineage (NCBI taxonomy): Eukaryota > Metazoa > Arthropoda > Insecta > Diptera > Culicidae > Anopheles > Anopheles stephensi. The sequence continues at coordinate 24,328,707 of NC_050203.1, forward strand.
AGCGATAAGGATTGTAAGTAAACTGGTTCGGTGTCATCCGTAGATATGGTTGCTTCAACCTTTGTTGTAAATGGTAATTTCTCGTCAGGTGGATTAACAGTTGCATTGTTCACCTCCACTTACGGGGCTGTTTCCTTCACCTCCTCTGACGGGGCTGGTTTTCTTCACCTCCTCTGACGGGGCTGGCTTTCTTCACCTCCTCTGACGGGGCTGATTTTCTTCACCTCCTCTGACGGGGCTGGTTTTGGAATCCTTTGGTGATGTCTTCCTTCTCGGTGCGGCGGCAGAATCCTTTTCCTCCGATAGACTGTTGCTGGCAACTATCGGCTACTCTGGTACCAACTCGCACGGCTGCCTAAAGTGTTCGATAACTTCTGCACTATGCACTTGTGACACTAGCACTAACGCAGTCACTAAAGTTCACTGCACATCAGTTTGTTTTCACTTTTCACAGGCGATCGGGATAGACTTCCGAATGTCTATGTCGGCGTAACTCAAGCACTAACGCGGTTACTGCACTTCACAACACTTGGGTTTTCCTCACCAAAGGTCCCTATTCGGGCGCCAGTTAAACTTTCTTATAACCGTTTGGTCATAAAAAAAATTTTATTAAACCTAGAGATAATTTTACAACTCGACTTATCGTTTCGAACTCCTAATTACAACTGATTTATCATCGCCCAGCTTGTGCCCTACTGTCGGGAACCCACGATGGTTCCCACGGTTTGGCCACGTTGGCTCTCCACGTGCAGCGGTGTCCTTTTCTGGAGCTGTCTGCGCGTGGCCAGTGTCGCGTTGCTCGGCGTCTTCGTCGTCATCGCTTTGCTCGGTGCATTCTGCTGCGTTGCAGATTCTCGATGCTCGATGCCGTTCTGCGTTGTCGTCTTTTAGCCCATGCTGCGATGTCGTCTTCGATGCGAGATCAGCTTAACTCGGCTACGATGTCTTAACTGTAGGTTTCACCGACTGGAAAGCTCTTGAGGTGTTTGATATGAGGGGGCGATTCGCTTTTGTTGCGAGATATTCATAGACCTTTATTTGTCTTGTGCCGTTATGTTGTGAAAATAGTTCTTAAACTTTTTTGGATGGTATAGCAAACCTTTAAATAATATTATAAAAATAATATGTTGACTTTTTGTTGAACAGGCTTCACTTACCATGTTTCTTATATATTTGAAAACCAAAAAAAGAGAGTTCGCGAATGATAGATATAAAAGATTATTAAAATCAATCTAACAGCTCTCTAAATAAATAAAAAAAACTTAACAAATCTTATCACGAAACAATAAAATATAATGGAAATGAAATTGTGACTTGATCACAGAAACACAATCGCAAAAAAATAATTTTAAATAGTATGACAAACAAAAAAGATAAATAAACAAAACCATAACAATAATACGAAACTAGTAAAGTCAAGACAAATATCAGTGTCAGAACAACAGAACGTTTAAAAATACTTTAAAAAAAATAAAATAGGTGAAGAGAACAAAAGAATAAACAAAAGCACCACAAGGCTTCTATATAATAGTAATTGGAAAGTAAGAAAGATCTAAAACAAAAGCAAACATTCAATTTCGAATAATAGGGAGAGAATCAAGACATAAAGACGGAAAAAACAAAAAAGATGGGCAAAAACAATATCGACCAAAAAAAAACAGGCATTTTCATATAAAAAAAAAAAACAGGAAAGCTTGAATCAATAACATACCAATAAAACATAAAAAGTACATAACAGCCTAGGAAAAAAATTGAAGAAAAAAATAGGACAATAAACACAAACTAAAAAAGACTTATATCACCGGATGGTAAAAATACTCTAGTATAAAACTAAATCAATATAAAAAGGAAATAATAAATATCGCTTAAAAAGAAGTGAATCACTGTAAATAAAACAACAATCAAACTAAAAGGGAAACAAAAAGGATATAAGAAACGGAAATATAAAACAAAACGAACACAAAACAAAATAGTAAAATTAATCAAACAAATGAGAAAAACTCAAAATTAAATATAAAACAAGACAACATGAAATGCAAAAGAACAGAAAGACATGAAAAAATACGTATAAACTTAAATGCAAGTAAGAAAAGCTGCTGGTTTCATCCAAAAATATATTAATAATGTACAAATCATACTAAAACACAAAGAGGATGAGCTGTAAATCCGTAATACTTTAATTGCAAACTTAAATGAGCCATTTATCCACTTTTGTTGCTTTTTTGTCCCAAAGCGAATAAAACTGTTGCTTTACTGTTGGGTTGGTTTTATTGCACTTTTTTCATGTTTTATTGGATTTTCTTTTATTTTTTTTTCGACTCCATAATTTATCTCCCAACCAACTGTAGTAGTAATAGCCTCGTTCCGTTCCGAAACACATTAACCATAATAATGTTTCCACCCCTTTTTGAAGTAATTATGTTTTGCGACATATTTTAATTGCGTTTTAAAAATTGATCACTAAACAATGCCGGACTTCATCGGTTTTATTATTCAGCACGTACATACCTTCACCGACCACTGCTCGAAAATGCATCCCAACTCTGGTGGGAAGGCAAAAAAAAACACAAAACCGTTTGTGCATTTGTGCAAAGCCCTTTTCTAATGCCCACCTCCCGCGTAGCACCTGATATCTACTTACGGACTGTAAGGGAATTATTTATCTGCACAAAACCCTCGGCTCGGTTGGTCAGGTACTGGTACAGACAGCAAAGCGTTGCGGCTTAGTATGCTGCCATTGTGTGTGTCTGTCTGTCCGTGTGTACGTCCGGGCATTATTACTGCATGGAATATTTCTTCTCATATTTACCCTCTTTGGCGACCTCTCATGGCTTTCCGCCAACCCTCAACCACCAGTTGGAATGAAATTAATTCCTGCTCATCCTGCCATCCACCCTGACAAGTCAGCCGTTGGTAGTGTATGCGCTTCGGAGGTCGGATGTGTGTTTGCACCTTCGCAGGAATGTTGCAGGGGGTTGCAGAATAAAAGAATGGATTTTGATGACTGGCTCCACTAAGCCACCGATGCAAGCCTCATTGACCTTCCCGCTAGCTCTTTCCTTTTCCGCTCCGATTCTATGTGTTCATTTCGGTTGGGTGGAGATTTGAAGCCTAACCTTAGTACCGCAAAAAGTCGTAGATTCACAACTGTCAACTACTCCCGGTACATCTCACTAGCATCAGCACGGCAGAGTGATAGAAAAGAGATGCGTACAGCACCGTCCGGTCATCGTCCGATGGACATCCAGGGTTTATGACATATTTTATTGGAGAAAACGGTTTTCGGTACACACCGAGCCACAAACAACCCTTACGAGGGAAATATTTTTGTTCTAGCTGCCTGTCCATCTCTATCCCTTCAGCTGTCTCTCTCTCTCTCGCTCTGCCAGCTCCCATTTATCTCTGTGAGTCAAAAAGCTACGGATGAATTCTGACACCCGAATTCAGCTTTGTCCCATATACCCGGTGCCCGCTCGCTTTGTTATCTCTGCGGTAGGTGAATTTTAATGAACGATAGCATGGTAATCCCTCTTTTATGATTTATTTATGGCTGCAATTTGGAAACGATGTACTATCTACACCACCCCCCCCACCCCCACAGGACCACGCAGGCAATCCAGCGTCTCACTGCTGAACGATTGTTCAGTTTTTGATCAGCGACAGTGTAATGGATGGTACCAGTCGGTCCGGCGTATCATGTGATACGCAAAAAAAGGACCACCCCGACCAACCCGTTGCGGGGTTGCGCACTTCTGGCACGGTTCAGGTGGTATGACCTATTCTAGGAAAATAGGGTGTGTGTGTGTGTGTGTAGAGGGAGGACCTTTTTGCGTTTGCCGGGGAGGATTGTAGTTCCAAAAATGAATTGTTCCATTGCGATCAAAGTCGATTGTAGGTCATGTGGAATTTTGGACCGGGCCAGGATAACGGAAAGATTACACACAGTTTTATGAGGTCGTTGGAAAACCCACATACACACACACACAAAAAAGATCCAACAAAGTAGTTAAGTGCCTGTTAAGTTGTGTTGGGGACATACGTTAAGCTTGTTGGATGGTTTAATGTGAGGAACTTTTTAAGCAGGCGCAGGGACATGGTAGCTATGAATATTTGATTTTACTCTCCTTGATAATTTGCTGAATGCACCTAAATGTATGCAATGTTTTTAGACAATTATTAATCACTCGGGAAGAGACATTGAAGTTTTTCGTCTGCTGATCCTGTATAACCCGAACATGTGTGTAATAAGTTATAACGAATTTTCAAACAACGCATCGAATGACACACAAGTATCTTAGGTGCTCAAGCGAAATTAATTGCATACTTTCCGGCGTGATAAAAGAAAAATTCAATGTTGGAAAATTACTAGCTAGAAATGTATTAAGAGATATCCAAAAATTCACATATTTCGACTAATATCTAACCTAATAATCAACTATGCTTAATTTTCATCAAAATAAAGTTTTCAATTCCAGTCACGGGTGTAAGGTTCAGTGAAGCATCTACGAACAAATTTTCACGTCTAATGGTATGTCAACCACGATGTCATGTTTGTTTATTGAAGTGGAAAATTCACGAAACTTCCCCCCGAAAAGGTCGATCTTTATCACTAGCGACGCTCACTATTACGTTTTTTGGTATTGCATGGTTTAGTCACATTGTAAAGCCTGCCTCCAAAGAAGCTTGCTCGACACCTTCTCTCAAACCATTAAAGGTGTAATCACAAGGACTTTTCCGAACAAAGTGTCTAAGCGACAGTAGAAAATGGTACTTGAACCATTCAAGCTGAGTTAATTATTTTATCGGAATTTTCGCTTCAACACCGGGCGAAGCGGTTGGGACCTCGATTGATTGATGTGAGCCGAATATATGCATTGGAGGGTGGGTTCGAAAAACAGTGAAACAATTTCGAAAGAATGCCAATAAATCTATCGATTCATTCATCCATTTTGTTCTGCGCAACATTAATATTCTACTTTTTAAAGATTCCCTTTACCCGTTACAACAGCAGGTAATGCTAGTCAAAATTGCTTCTCGCTTACAACGCTGTAAGTGCATAAATTTAGGCGCTAGCATTAATCAGTACTACGGTAGAACAGAAAGCGCCCGCAGCGTTAAAGAATAATCGAACTTTTTTAATATAAACTTTTCCGATTCACAATCTCGTTTTTCGGGACCATAAAAAGGTTACGACTGACGAGCATGTTACTTGTTGTTATGTGTTTGCCTTCCCTAGCAAAAGCGGAATCCTGTTTCGCGAGAATCGATCTCCATCCACCGAGCGCTCGATGGACGCAACATTTTCCCGCAAAACAGTGCTTAAGTTTTTCAATGATCATCCTCTTCCGGGATGTGACACCGTTTGAAAAGTCGCTTAAAAACATATTGTTAAAGTTTTATCCTTAAGCCTTGTTCCCGAATGAAGTCACACATACTCAAGTTCACTGACATGGTGGGTTTGTAAGATGGGAGAAACCACAGGGGAATCCATCGTAATCGCTGTCAATGCCCGTGTAGCAGCACGTGAACAACCAGCCTTACGCACTCCACTTGGTTGTGCTGAAAATTAAAGCCAAACCCAACCCAATGAAAAGTGTTCCCCGAAGTGTACTGTAGAGGAATGAAAATTAATTAGAATGTAGAACTTTCAATCGAAACGGTCTCTTGTGCACGTAGCACCACCCGAAGAGGAACAAAAAGGATTCGGATACGCGTACTGCCAACCAAACACGTGTTCTACTGTGCTTACTGGTGTTCTCGGCTGAAACGCATCTGAACCAGCGACAGATTGAAATTGATGATCGAAATAACCGGTTTCGTTGAGCACAAATGCAGCGGTGTAATGAAAGAAGTAATGAGAATGGTGGTCTGAGAAATCCCATCGTAAGACAGTGAGGCCAGCTGCGTTCGGGAGTTTCGCTTTCCTTGCGTTCTTTTCTTCGCAGTGGCACTGTTAATAATGGTTGCGATTGCATTAGCAAGAAGCACCAATTAATTAATGGTTTCTGGTGAGGCTTTCGTTTGACTGGGAGTTGTTCGAATAAGTATTACATTTGTTGCGGATGGTATTACCTCTTGAGCAAATGAATGGTTCGTTTTTATTGAAAAAAAAGTTAATATATTTTGAAAAGAAATTCTTCTTCATTTTTTTCAGATATTTATTTATCAACTTTAGCTTTTTAATTTCATACGGCATTTACGTTTGTTTGAGCCTGAAGTTATGCAGTTCTGAAAGGGGAAAAATTCTAAGCTATATTAGCTTCTATCATCAAAAAATTATCGTCGGAGGTGTAAAGTTTTCAAGACGATGAACAAATCCTTAAAATGTCAAGGGTTGATAGTCAATAGTTCGCAAGATCGAATGGTATCGAATTTGTCCGAAACCGATTGCAGCCATGGTTGTACAAATGTTGGCCTGTATCCGATTTACTGGATTTACGGGTGCTGGTTTTATTAGTATTATATATTAGGCTTATAAGAAAAAAGGTCTAGAAGAATATGGCATATAAAAAAGCTCTAAACACATTCGAAAGATAAGACAGAACATACAAAGTTGATAATGTGTAAGAAATAATTACACACTTGTAATACAAAAAAAATAGATAGATATGAACTTAACTGTCCAGGTTGCCAAGAATGTTACTCCCCGTCTATAAAGACCCCCTTGACGGTCATTTTTGAGCTAAGAGGGGATCTTTAAACACGCAAAAATACGATATTTAAATTCATACTGTATTGCAAATTGCCTACATTTAGGCGTATACAAATAATATGAGCTTAGCTGTCCTTCAACTTGTTTTTGAACATTCTGTTAATATTTCCACAATGATTTGAACTTAGAAAACTCTTTATAATATTTCTATTAGATTATCTTTTGAAAGTTTATCCCTTTTATTACAAAAAATTGAGTTAAAAATTCATCATTTGAAACAGCATTTTTTGCTCTCATTGCAGCACAAAACTGTCTTCGCAACAAAAATCCCAAGGATTGCCTCTGCTTGTTGCGGCACTTTTTCAAGTTCAAATTAATTCCAGCCTAGTTAGTTTCGGCTCCAACTTTCTTTTTTTTATTCAATCTTGCTCCTACGTTTACAAACCAAACAACACCCACTGCATCACGTACACGTGCCATACGGTGTGGCATGTCTGGTGCCGGGCGTAACGGCTTCCGAACAGCCCACAAAGGCCTGGTTTCCAAAAATCTATTAACGATCACAAACCTAACTACCGTCTGCAATGGCGCTGGTAATGGTTACACTTCGTCAGCTACAGACCGAGTGCGCCACAGCCCTAATGGGGCAAAAGGAGGAATGCTAGCAGCGGCGACTGGTAGATTGTGTGGTACAGCATATCTGTATGCCATTCTTCTTCTAGCAGTAGATTTTTTGTTGTTGCCTGCACACACTTCCAAACCAAGCACCCATTCCGTGACACAATGTGTAGCATGCTGATGGTGCGTCGTATCATCGTTCCGAGACCGTGGATCGCCACAGTGCGTTGGGCAAGAAAGTGTATTACTCGAAGAACGAGATGTGTTGTGTAGACGAGCCAGCCGTTGCAGATAGGGTTTGGTAGTATGGAAAGCACAACCATAAACCATGCACTTGAAACTATCCACTGTACCGAGGCATCATCACCAACTTCCGGGATACGTTCTAGCAGAGGCATCAGGCAAGGCAGAAAAAATAGCGAACAGTACTACGAACCGAGGTACACACAAACGTGTGGCCTCCAACCCTTACATAATGCATGGCTTTTACTGCTGCATGGAGGCGCATATTTTCTTGTGCGCCTCGTGCCAGAGCCTCCATCCAGCACGGGAGTACGCACTGTTGGTTCGGTTGCGATTTATTCGATGCGATGTGTGCTGTGGTCAGTGGGAAATGTTGATTGCTGCTAGCGAGCACTGCCACAGGAAATTCAAAGATAAATCGTTTGTTTCTTCCTATAAATTTGATTTTTATTTCTAGTTTTCAATTAACTTTTCTTATTCTTTCTTTTTGTTTTACATAATTCATATTTCTATTATTTCTATTGTACTGTTTTCGCTTTTCGTTATTTTTTTATTGCATTTTCTTCATTTTCTTAAATTGCTTCTGTTAGTGTTTTTTTTATTATTTTTTTTTCAATTTTCTTAGCTCACATTTTCCCAAATCTTTCCCATATTTATTATAAGTTGTACCGTTATTCGCCACTATTTTCTAACATTTATTATTACTATTTCTTCCGCTCCTACCACCCCACTATCGGGCGAGTGCAAAGACATGGTGTGAGGTCCATTTACTTTAAATTTATTTCCTGAGCTCGTATGCCGTCGTTGGCGTTGGATCCGCTGGCGGGCTGAACCCGGATAACACGCAGCAAAACATGTCCGCGCACAGATGGGAAAGTTTTCTGTTCACCGAGCGCTGTTTTATCTCCTGTCGCTGCTGCCGGCGACAGGATCACGTCGTATTTCGCAGGCGTCGCCATTAGACATTGTTGTTGATAGTGTTGCGTGTTCCGTGCTGTTCCGTTACAGTGTGCATTGAGCGATTCAATGGCAATACATTTCTGAACCCGAATGAAATGTGACTAAACCTCCTACTCTACGTTCATTTTTGTGGGATATTTGCTGCCCAAATCCCTGAACCATCCTACAAATACTTCGAATCTATTGGAGCGTGTCGTTCCGTTAACGGTCACCTCCATCAGTTACAATGATTTTTATGATGAATGAGGATAGCTTTTTGGTTATTTTGGACAAGTCTTTGTAGCTGCTGCATTCGTTAGTGGCAGGGAAAATGGGTTTGAAGGATTCACTATTTAATGGTCTTGTTCTCGCGAAGAGCACTCGAGATGTGATGTTAGATTATACGTATAGGGATTTAATTTGAATTTATAACGTTTTTAAATTGTATTTATAACGACTGTTTCTCACTTGTTATAGTAAACTAGAAATTTCTCCTAGTCCATATTTCTCATAACAAATCAATTCAAGATCGCCTTACGATCGTTCAACGAAACGATTAGCCCTTATTAGTAAAGTATATTATGCTCCAAGATTTCAAAGAAAAATCCTGTCCATTGCACTTGTCGCTCGTAAATGCAATTTCCCTTCGCCCTACATGTACCAGGGTCATTCTGGTTCCGTTTTCTTCTCCCGTTTCTTCTTGGTCGGTGGTGCATCGCTCGCCTGCTCGTTGGAATCATAGAGCCCGGCCCGGATGAATCGTTTTGCGGCGGGCTTGTCTAGCTGTGGCCGTTTGGTTAGATTATCGTGTACCATCTCTAACCGTTTCATCGCTTCCCGCACACGGTCGAGATCCGATTTGATGTCATCCTGTAGGAAGTAACACAAAGTAGCACTGTTAGCATACCGTCTTCAAGCAACAATCAGTTCGCACTTACCATAACCGTGTTTGGGCGGCCGAGCAGCTTCTCGTGCATCCAGAACAGAGCATTTACACAGAACGCACATAGCGAATCGAATCGAATCTTTTCTTCCAGCGTAAAATTGGCGTAATGTTCGTTCTCACGGGTCACGTTTGCCAGCGTTTGCTGGATCTGGTCAATGGCTTGCATGAGGTTTTCGTTGTTGCGGATAAACACGAGGTCGCCCTGCAGTACGCCATATTCCGCAGCGTTCTGCTCCTTGTCGGGATCAATTTTATCCACCATTGTTTGCACACTAACGCGGTAGATGGCTAATAGAAAGAGTAGTTGGAGCAGGTTTGCAGATAAAGCTTATATTAAAACGGTTTTGTACGCTTTTTGCACTGTAGCGTGTTCGACGTACGCACCGGGAGCCCAGAAACGTAAACAAACACAGGCCGCGGTGGAAGCTGTCAAATTGCTCTGAAGCGTTTCGTGAAGCGTTGAAGCTAGCGGTCAAGCGTTTGTATGTGGAATTATTGAAATACCATCGAAATAATTGAATCTAGGAATTACAAATTCAAGATTCAAGGCAGGGCCACGCAAAATTTTTACTCTGTAAATCATTGTAAAATTTCAATTTTTTTTTGAAAATGGAAATAAAAACACGATTTTGATCTGCAATTGCAAATGACATTGCTAGTGTGTACAGCGCCATGACAGTTCGCTCAGCTGTTTGTTGCTGTTGTAGCGAATTGTTTGTTGGTGGGGGAAGGGATTCCCAGCGATTGATACCTTTTCTCTCTCCAAATAAATAGTGCATCAGGAAGAAATTCCTGATCATTTTCTCAAAAGTAAGTGTACCTGTGGAGCTGTTTGTGTGTGCCAAACGTTCTCAATCAAATTCAATCGTAAGAACCATCCAAGACCCTGTGTTTTTCATTTCGCGTAAGTATTGTGTAATCTTGTTGTGGTCTTGCTCAGTTTATGTTTATCTTTTTTTATTTCAATTTAAAACATTAATTTATCTTATTTCACCTACCTTAACTTGTTTCATTAAACCGTGATGAATTACCCTTTTTAGCCGTTGCATCGAGTGTGCAATCCATAATCTATGTTGCACTCCGATCATCCATCCATCTCACTCAAAACACCGGGACCGGTTTTATGATATGCTTCTTTCTTTTTCCCTCTTTCCTTTTTCTACGCACGTAGGATGAATTACTTACGCACAGCATGCGAAATTGCACGTACATCGTCTGGCGTTTCGCGATCGGCGACGCTGCTACGATCACGTAGCACCACCACCGGTCGATCGCTCTGTTCCCAGGTCGAGCAAAAGCCACAGCAACCGAAGCCTTCTCCCGCAGGATCCGGCAGTAATGGATCGACCATCAGCACACACACCCACTCACCGAATGCGCTGGAGAAACGTATGCTGGTGTTTACCAAGCGGTACAAAAGCATCGAAGATGTTCCTAACTTTGTTAGGTAAGTGACGATCGCTCTAGAATTAAATATGCCTAGGAGGGTATTTTAATGGCATACTGATTCTGTTCCACTGTAGCCAGGAAAAGATGGAGCGTGTTCGCAATCAGGTGCGCATCAAGATTGCCAACTACATGATGATTGCTACCGCGATCGGGTGCATCGTGATGGTGATTAGCGGCAAGAAGGCGCAGGAGCGCGGAGAATCCGTCGCCAAGATGAACCTCGACTGGCACAAGGAGTACAACGAGAAGGCCCGTGCCGAGGACGAAGCATCGGTGGCAGCTGAGTCGAAGAAAAAATAAGCTTCCCGTAAGGCTGTGCTGTTTCAATCTGTAACGAACGTTTAAAGTGTGAATTTTGTTTAGGCCCTAGCAGAACGATTAATCCATCGTGTAAATACACAACACAAGCTATGTAAACAGCGTTTTAAGGCTTATCGGCACCCACACGTAGATGATTCGGCGTTGGCTGTTTTATTCTTCCGTCCCCTATACAAGGACAACTCTCTGTCTCTGCCTCTGCTCGTATCTAGTATAGCGTAATCGATTCAACGTTGTACCACTGGCTAGGATCGCGTGCCGATTTGTTCGTTTTACGCTGTATCATGCGGCGCAAGGAAGGAGCTAGCGATTGGAGCTCATGCAAACATTCCATGTGTGTATGGACGATGTCCAGCATCCGTTGCAACTGGGCGCGCAACGTGTCCTCCGTCGAGAGGATAAACTGTTGGTAGTGAGAGTCGAGCAGTACCATGATCCAGCTGACCGTCTGCTCATCACTATCGAACGTGTCACCGTTGTGAAGCGTTTCGGAAAGCGTTGCCGATGGATCCAGCAGTAGATGCTCTAGATGCTGCATCAGTACCGTCACGGAGCTAAAATCTAGCTCCTTCCGGATGTACTGCGTCATCGGTTTACGGTTAAAACTGCACGAAAGCACCACATTTAGTAGATCGCGATGGGACGGGTGGTTGGCTTGCGCTTCTACGATGATGTCTTGATTGGGTAGCTCCGATTCGAGCTTTTTCGGTACCTCTACCGTTTCCTGCTCGGTCTCCTGTTCTTCGTCGTGCTCGGGAATGGGTAGAGACAGTGCGTACTTAAGCGCTTTAACGATCGTCCGTTCCGAGATGACTGAGTAGCGCTTGAGACACTTGGCGAGATCGACGGTAAGCTTTCCCTGCACTAGCACCGGTACAATACGGTCACTAATTTCCACCTCCGAGTATCCGCTACGTTCCAGCTCTTCTAGAATAATTTCAAACTTTTCGCTCAAAATCAACGGTCCCAGCGTATAATCGGCATTGTTGAACAGTTTTATCTGTACCATATCCTCCGGCAGCGAGTCACACTCCACCACATCGACCGGCAACGATTCGCGGTAAGCCTCACGAAGTGCTTCGTCAAATTCGTATTCACTGTACAACCGGGGGCACGATGGCTTGCCACCCGTATCGCCGTCTTCCTCGTCCTTTTCGTTACTCTCGCCAAACACTCCACCTTGCTTCGCCTTTTCGGTCATTGACTCGCTAAACGAGTATGTGTCCAGAAACTCGCACTCCTCGTTAATGCTTTCGTCGTCGACCGTGTGCGTTAGGTCGAACGTTTGCTGGCTCCCGATCATGTCCGAAAGTTGCTTCTTGCTTATCTTAAACGGCACCACCGCAAGCATCTGGCCGAACGCGAGCAGAATGTTGCTTTCCACCACCCAAAAGCGGGACGACGCAAAGTACACCTTGAAGAACTGTTTCGCCTGAAACACTTTGAACTGTACGTTGAACAGGACCAGTATGGCACCGTCCTGGTTTTTGTTGTTCGCATAGAACGCAACGTAGTCCTTGCCGATGCAGGTCATCGAGAGTGGTTGCTTCACGTTGAGCGTTTGTACCATTTCGATAACGTTGCCCACACCTTCCTCGCGCTTGGGCGATTGGCCGAGGGAAAGCTGCAGGTTGAAGATGCGACTATCAGACCCTGGCGACAAAGACAAAACAAAAATGGATCAATTTGTATAGCCGAAGCTGATGTGGCAATATCGCAACTTACAAATAGTCAACAGCGAAGGTCCATCACTGCCATCCACGATGCAACTGCTCGCGAGCTTGATATCATCACCGATCCGTTGCAGTGCAATCTTTTCGAACCCTTTCTGCAGCTTCAAATCGCCCGGATTTAGCAGCGCATAGTGAAGCTCCAGCGAACCATCGTCCTCCTTCCGCACAAAGTACGTCAGCAGCGGTGTTCCATTGTCCAGCACCAGTACCTGCACGTCACGGATTGTGTGCGTTTTTGGATTCACGTTCTGTACCGCCCCTGTACCGTCGGTCGGATTCGCTTTGCTTTGTTTTCGCGTTTCCAGTGCACTTTCGAGCGATTCGCAGCTTCCATCGGTGTACAGCAACAACGTTTGACCGTTTGCCAGCGAGAACAGGTCCAGTACGGAGCGATACAGCTTCACCTTCTTCACCGTGTTGATATCGTTGTGATCTTGGCTCCAGCACCGTATAAATTTCCCTCCGAAAACACCGACGTACCGTTCGGATCGAAAATCGTACACCACCTTACTGCTGAGACGGTCCAGCACGGTCCAGCTTCGGATTTGTCTCTGATTGCTTAGCTAAAAGGACAAGAAATCGAGTTGAACAGCGGGGGGCGACATACAAACACCGCTGTTTTCCCCCGGTTCCGAGAGCTTACCTTCACGACCAGTATGATATTTCGACCGAGCGTGTTGATAACACAACCCGGATCAACATCACGCGACAAGCCAAGGAAATCGTCAACATTATTAATCGGACACAGATTATAGTAAGCGAGTAATTTAGCCATTTCGAAGCCTTTTTCCAACCGATCAACACACGCGGAAAACAAAACAACGTGCTTTTTGTTTGCGGTACTCCATGTGACAGTAGTTTGACAGTTGTCCCACGCAGAAAAAAAAACGTAAACATGTCACATATGTTTGACACAGTGCCAGGTGAAACGTCAAACGCCGTTCTGAGCTGGAGTAGGAGCAAAATACGAGCTCAAAGAAAAGTTCAGTGTAAAAGGGAAATAATCCATTTTTCTAAGTGGTTTATGTAAGCATTTAGTGCTTGAAAGTGTAGAAAGTTCCAAACATACTGTTGACAAAAAACGAGGTTAGGTGTGTTGTGTTTACCTCTGATCCGTATTGGCGCCGTAGTAGTGTTTGACAGGCGTGTGTGTGCGTGTGTGCGCGCGTATCGTGTTGGAATCATATCGCAGTGGCCAACTTGGTCGAGATTAGTCGTGTGATCCAACGGGAGCCACAATTATAACTGCTGCCCTTTACTGCTCAGCCCAGCGCACCGTTCGCAATTCGCATAAACATCGAAAAACATCCCTCAAAATGGGTGGGAAGCGTACGAAAGGTAACACCAAGGTAAGTCTCGTCTTCCGTCTCTCCCCGGGATGTGGTGGTCCCCGTAGTTGACGTGTACATGGTTGCATGGCCATCGCTGTGGCGTTCCGCCTATGGATCAATTTCACCACTCGCGCTAATCGATTTTCCATCGGAATGGGCTTTCTATCCGGTAGCCTTCGAGCAGTGGCCGCAGTGCGGAACTGCTCGGTACATCCGTGCCGACGCTGTTCGGGTTCGCCGCACTGGACAGCACGAGCATGCCGGTTGTGCCCGGGTTCGTACAGATCGACGCAAACCACAGCGCCGAGAGCGAGATGGACCCCAACCTGGACGATACGCTGCAGATCGTGTTGCGCAAGATGCTGAAGAAAGACCCAACCACCAAGAAGAAAGCGTTGGTCGAGTTTACCGAGCTGATGAACACGGTCGAGCTGGACGTCGTGAAAGCGGTACTGCCGTTTTGGCCCCGGCTGTTCGTTAATCTGTCGACCGATGCGGAGCACCGGGTGCGTGAAGCAACGCAGCAAGCGCAGGCGGCAATCGTTAGCCGTGCTGGAAAGGAAATTGCACCCTTCCTGAAGCAGCTCGCTCCGGCCTGGATTTCGTCGCAGTATGATACGTACGGTCCGGCCGCCAGTGCAGCGCTAAATTCGTTCAACAGTGCATTCCCGCCGGGCAAGGTGAGCGACGTGTTTGTGTTTTGTGAGAGCGAAATTCTGGAGTATTACACGAAAAACCTTACCATCCACACGGCCATCACACTTAGCAATCCGAAGTAAGTGAGCGTTACCCCGTCGAGCGGGAGGATTACTCTTATTAAATCGATACTTTCAATTGCAACCCCCCGTTTCAGGTCGCATACGCCGGAAGAGTGTGAAAACAAGTACCAGCGTGTGCTCATATCTAGCTTGCGGGGCTATGCGCTCTACCTGAGCCGAATTCCTCCGGAGAGTTTGAAGAAATCGGCCGACAAGAATGCAAAGCTGCTCGAGAATCCTAAATTCTGGACGTATCACAAGCACAAAACGGCCGCCATTCGATCCGCCTGGTTCGAGGTCATTTCCGCACTGTTGCAGTACGCACCGTTTCTGGTGGAGCAGCACCAAGCGCAGATAACGACCAGTGTGTTCCAATTCCTGGACGAAACCGACCCGACGGTTGTGACGCACGTGTGGAGCTCGATTGTACTGATCCAGGCCAATCTAACCAGCTGGCACACCCATCTAAACTTCGATAAGGCCGTGTTTCCGAAGCTGTGGAAGCTACTGAAAAGTGGTGGTGCAGGAAATGCTGCCTGCGTCTATCCCCACATGCTTCCGCTCGTGTCGGGATTTACGCGCGAGGTGCTCGGCGACGAACGGCTGGCCAAATTTTACCACCACTTCTTCGAGAGCATGAACGAAGGGCTGCAAGCGGTGCAGTCGAGTCGAGCGGATGTTACCGCCGTTTCGCAGGCATACTACGAAGCCTTCCAGTACGTGGTGTTGCAGGCACTGCGCGACGAAACGATGCTCGAATCGGCACGGGAAGATTTTTGTCTGCACCTGCTCGATCAGCATCTAATCGGGGTGATTGCCTGGTGCATTACGAGCGAAGCCGCGCAAGGCAAGTATGTGTTCCAGAGTATGGCCAACTTGCTCGATCACTGGTGCCAACATAGTGCCACCCACAAGCTGTACGTCCGGCTGCTCGAGACGTTCTGGGAGCGATTGTACGGCGTCGTGAAGGAGAGCGTCCACTGCAAGGATAATGCGGCGAGCATAACCGACTCACACGTCGAGCTGGTACAGAACCTACGTCGAACGTCGCACAAACGGGTGAAATTTGCCGTCGAAAATCCAAGCACGGATGCGGTGGATGGTGAAGCCTGTCCGCTAACGACCGGCGATCATGCGAATCGGTTCGAGAATCAGCTGCAGCTGCTCGTTTATCGCATCTGTCAGCTGTACATTGCGAAGATCAGTGTCGATCGCGACGAAGGCTACATACTGCAGCTGGAGTATCTTGTGCGGGCGTTCCAGTGCCGGGAACTGTTTGTGTTTTTGGCGCACGACAGCGAAAACATCAAGTGTCTGTTCGATACGTTTGCCAGGTGGTTGCAGGACGCCAAGCTACAATCGGAATACGTCGTAGAGTTGGTCATGATCCTGTACAAATATCTCAGCGCCGAGGAACGGTTAGCGCTGCTAAACAAATGGATAAAGGTAGGTGATGTACATTTCAATCAGCTCGTTTGCTGAACGCGTGGCAATGGTTCATAGATTTATGTCACGGTGCCTCGCGCAAAAAGGGAAAATTTATTGCACCAGCGTTACCGAGAGTCTATTCACCTTTAGGGCATCGCGTGCCTTGTGCTTTGTGACATTCCGGTGTAGCGATTGCAGTGGAATGTCTTGCCAAAATGCAGACATACACGTTTGCCGCTGGTTTGTTTAGGTTAAAGTACCATTCGCACGCTAAGCAGTTCCATTCATGCAGTGCTTGACATGTCCTTTTATCGCAGGCATGCTAGCACGGTACACAATGTTCAATAATGGCAATTGTTTGGCTGCAAAAAGGGGGACCAGCTTTCAGCATTGTTTCGAAAGCATTAAAGTTTTGCTTGATGAAGGGTGGTGCGAGCGATGCCCTTTTTGCGCGGACGATGTCCCCCTGTTGGGTGTTATTTTCGTTGCCATTAGTGACCTTTTAAAGAGGGTTCCCCATGGCGTGAAGTATATTTAAATGCCTTTTAAACAGTTGCTGAATTGATGCATTTGCACCGTACGATTGCGCTTTACAGATAAAAGAAAAATGCTCAACACTTTTTTGAAAAGCATTTTTGCTAATTATATTTAACTTCAAATGAAAATTATTTTCCGAGTAAATTAAATATCATACTTCTTCAGAAGTGTCCAAAGTGTTTAAAAAAAGTTGCTATAAACGCAACGAAGTCATCACTTCATCTCAATGTGGGCCTACAACGCCTCCTCTGTCCGTGTGGACGGCCTAAAACGACTTTACGGGCTGGTTCGTCCGGTGTCATTCTCATAAAGTGACCAGCCCACCGGAGCCTAGCGAGTCTAATTTGCTGCACGATGGAGAGATCATCGTAGAGCTCGTCGCTGTAGCGGTTCCTCCATTGTCCTTCCACACATACGGGGCCAAAAATCCTTCTGAGCATCTTCCTCTCGAACGCGGCTAAGAGGGCTTCGTCAGTTTTGGACAGAGTCCATGTCTCAGAGGCGTATGTGAGTTCTTCTTCCTTGGCACTACAACCTCAAGAGGTCTCGGTCTGCCTTTTCTGGCTTTCTGTGACTTAGTTTTACCTGTAGTAAAGTAGTCAGTCCTACGTATGGAGAGGCGGTCGGGATGGGAACCCCGGTCTTGCCGTGTGAAGACCGGCGCCGTAATCGCCTCGGCCACCGGACCGCCCCAACACCGGCGTATGTAAGTACTGGGTCTGTAAATGTTCTGTACAGTCCCAGCATCGTCCGTCGCAATAGGTATTTAGAGTGGAGAAGTTTCCTCAGGCTGTAGTATGACCGGTTGGCAGCCAGCACCCATTCGCTGTGTAACTCAACATCAATGTTGTTGTCGGTGCTGACTTTTGACCCCAGATAGGTGAAGTTTTGGACGACTTCGAAAGTGCGGTCACCTATCTGTACATCACCTCTGCGTACCCCTGCCACCATCATTTTGGGTTTTGCCTCGTTAATCTCCAACCCGAGGTTCTGTGCCGCACGCTCGATCCTTTGATAAGCTTCTGCTACATAGGAGAGCCTTAAACCAATGATGTCTATGTCATCAGCGTATGCCAGGACCAGGATTGACTTGCAAAAGATGGTCCCCAAAGCTTCCACCTCTGAGTCACGGATGGCTCTCTCTAGCGCCAGATTGAAGAGGAGACAGGCGAGCCCATCTCCCTGGCGTAAGCCCTTGGTGGTAGCAAAGGGCCCTGAGAGTTTTCCATCCACCTTCACCTGGCATGTGATGTATGGCCATTGTCATTCTTACAAGCCTGGTAAGCTTGGCCGGGATTCCAAAAGAGCTCATTGCGCCGTACAGTTTTACCCTGGCTATGCTGTCATAGGCGGCTTTATAATCAATGAAGAGATGGTAGGAGTGGAGCTTCTGCTCCGCTCTCCAAGATTTGCCGCATCGTGAAGATCTCTGGTCAGTGGTCGATATTCCGTTTCGGAATCCTCTCTGATAGTTTGCGATTATCTTCTCAGCGAATAGGACTTGTTGATGTTGTAGGATTATGAAGGCGGTCGATCTTGTAGGCGGTATTCAACGCCGCAATACCCCTGCATAGTTGCTGCATTCCAGCCTATCTCCCTGTTTGGGCGTCGGTGCCTGGTGTCTGGTGTTGTTCTTGCCCGGTCTGCCCACCCCCCTCCTGTTCAGCCTTGCACCACCATCCGCCGAAGGGGTTGGGACAAGCCCGTGTACCCAAGATTGGATAGGCGGTGGGGCAAGTTACCGCTCTGTACGACGCGGACGTTACGGAATAGGAAGTTGGGTAGGAGAGTCTGTGAGAACCCCGAAAGGAGTCTCGGATCCTACCCCATAAACATAGCTAGAATTCTTAAATGCACTCTTTCATATTTACTAAGGATAGTAATTTTAGTCTACAATAATTTTAAATTGTTTTGCAAAATTTGTTGGCCCATTGAATCTGTAGAGTTTTCCCTCAAACTATTAAATTTCCCAAGAACTTTCTTTTTCCACTTATCGAAAATTTAATCATTCATTATGTTTTTTTTCTGTTCTCCTCTTCTCATTTCAGATGTCGAACAAAACCGTGCAAAGCTGGATCATCCTGCGCGCCCTTAGCCATCCCCTATGCCAGGAGCCGAACATCAGGCTGTTCCTTTCACAGCCCGAAGTAGCCAGCAACATCATCGAATGTGCTGTCGGCGTCGCCAGCGGTAACACGAAAGACAATATGATTCTGCTTCAGAAATGCTTCTTCGTAGCGAGCAACGGTGAAATACTGATCGATCCGGAAACGTGCCGGAAAATCATACAAACCGTTACGAACCCGACACAGGACGCATCAAAGCCGGAGCTGCACGATGGATGCATAAGCTTTCTCGCACAAATAATGCCCGTCATATGCGGTGACGCCAGGCTCACGGAATTGCACCGCACGCTGTTCTGTACGCTGTTCGAGTTTAGCGTGCATCATGTAGTCACCGAGCAGCTGTCGGAAGATACACTGTGGGAAGCAACGACCGCTTGGCAGGATGCCCTTGCCGGAGAAGACATTGAGCTGGACGATACGCTCATCGCACAGTGCATGGGTACGATCGATGATCGGCTGTGCACGCTTGCCGCCGCACGGGATGAAGAGCAGGACGTACTGATGCTGCTGGAGAAGGTGGCCGAAATAGCGGCGAAATTGATTGCCTGTGCCACCGAATCGAGCAAACACGACAAACCGAAACGCTACCAACAGATCGATGGCATGTTGAAGCCACTGTTCGAAAAGCGAATGACCGAGGTGCGCGGGCAAACGGAAGAGATAGCGCATCTGGCGGAATATATCGAGCTGCTGCAGGGACGACTCATTACGCAGCAATCGAAGTGCGACACCTCGCCAACACTGTCGAAGGATCAGTTTGTAGTTTGCATGAGCAATACTCTCATGCGAGCACTCTGCGCAGTGGGCATTGTGCTGAAGCTATCCTGCAAATCGAAGCTTACGCCAACGAAAAGCGAGCCCAGTGAAGGAATGGATGTTGATGAACCGCCGGCGGAAGATGATATGGATGTGTGCGAGGGCAGTGACGATGCGAACGAGGAGCTGTGGATTCTGCACTCGTGGTCGGATTTGATCTACGAGAAGGTACTGTCTGTGATATATTTGGCCTCCGTCGGGGATACGGTGTTGTACAGCACGGAACAGGTAAGCATTTGGCGTTCGTTTTTATGGCTGTATACAATAATAATAAAATTCCTCTGATTTCTGTGCTCAGCTTGAATCCATCGTTGAGGGTTTGATACTCGCGGTGCAGGAGAAGCTGTCCCTGCTGCTAAGAAACGTGGGCCGTGACATCGTGCAGGAGCTCAAGCAGAAACTGTTTGCCTTGGCGAACGAGCACGGTATGCTGTGGGCAAAGAGTCTGAACACGCTGCTAGCGATCGACCAGTACGCGGACGAGGAGAATGGGCCCGTCCTGCTCTACGAGGATGCTTCAACCGTTGCAACCAACAGTGAGGAGCTGGTGGCGTACATCAACATTGTGCAGGTTGGTTATCGATTCGCAAAACCCCCGCTCAACAACCGCTAATTCGAATTGCTTGTTGGCAGTGTTTAAGCGCCAAAATGAAACCCAAATGTCTTCCGATCGGACCGAACCTGTTCGAAAACTATTTCGACCTGATGGTTAAGCTGTCGGCCGCCCGCTGCCTGATAGAGAACCATTTCTCCACCAACTACAACGAGCTGAACGATAGGAAAATCATAGGCAACTGTTTGATTGTACTGCACGAGCTCATCACCAGACAGGCGGCCAACAAGCTGCTGCTCTACAATTGGTGAGTGACGAGGTGCTTCGGCCGCGCTTGGTTCGCTTGCATTAATGCGTCGGTTGTCGTTTTGTTTTCTTTTCTGTGGTTCTTCAGCGATCTTGCACAAGCCGACGGAAACAAGCTCTTCCTCGACGTGGAGGTGGCAAACGTGCTAACGGTGGTGTTGCGCCATTTTCCCTCCGAGCTCGACGTCCCGAAGTGGGATTTCATCCGCATCGCGCTTAGTTCGTGGACGCTTTCCGTCGCCAAAAGCTTCCCGCACTACCGTACGCACAATGTAAGGTTAATGCTGCGGTAATTACTGGGTATGGAGGGAAGTATGTATTTTGTTCTGCTTTCTCGTTCGACAGATATCGCTCTTCATAGCTGCCCTGTTCAGATTGTTCAGTGGGCTGATGCAGTACTTTGCCGTTGAGCGAACACGAAGCTCCACGGACCTGCTGACGAACGTGATCGAGGAGTGGGACAATGTGTTCGCGAAGGATGTGAATCTGGTGCTGCTGAAGGCATTTATTGGAATTGTTAATGCGTTAGGTGAGGTGGCTGTTTTCTTTTTCTTCTATTTCATGGTGTTTTAAAGATATTTATGAATTTTTTAATACAATCTCAGATTGCCAACGAAAATCGGATCACTATTTTATCGATAGCATCTGCTCATACGTGGAAGCGATCGATTTTAGCCACGTCTTTAAGGTGAGTAAAGCAAATGCCTATATCATCCCCTTCGTTCTATTAACCATTCCATTCCCTTCCTTCAGGCCAATAAGGTGGACTCAAACACATCCCTGGACGATCTGATTGCGTTCGCACTCACCAACGTTCGCCACTGGAATAAACGGGTCCGGTACGCGGCCACCGCAATGCTAAAGTCACTGTCGGTCGGACTGGTGCAACGCGATCAGGAGCAGCTGCTCAAGCGATCTGACGCAAACGAACAGCAGCAGCAGTCCGGCGAACAGCCAGACGACGATGATTGGCATCTGTTGCAGCGTTTCAGGCTCCAGCTCGATCAATACCACGACGATCTGCTGGCCGATTTTGTGACCGATTTCCACTACAAACCGGCCGACGTGGAAACGACTCTGTCCGCGGCAGAGCGTGAGAAGCAGCGAGCAGTTCGATCGCACTGCCTTTCGTATCTGTTGCTGTGGGACTGTATTCTCGGTATCTGTGCCAAAGCGTCGTCCGAGTTACGATCCATCTACACGTCCTGGATCGCGCGCAATGAATTTGAAGAAGTAAGCTACTTTACGCCCATACGCTTCTGTCAGCGAGTCAGCTTGGATTAGTGGTAATAAATTTTTATTTTACAGCTTCTCCTGCCAGTACTGTTCAAGCTGATGCCACCGGAGTTGCTGCGTAATCCGGACTCGTGTGCCGTTTACGGGCAGGCAATGTTTTCCAGCATGGAGTGGAATCAGATCAAAAGTAAGTTGTGGTACGCTTTAAGTTTGCTGCCGATTTTCCTCTAGCTCTTCCGCCCCGACCGGGTCCGTCATTTCTTCATCCGTCTCATCGTTTGGAATATTTTCTATAACCGTCACTTGATCGTCGTCAAGTGCTTCCAACGTTGGTTCTGTTACGGTATCCGAACCCTCCAGCTCACTCCATTTTTCGCTAGTTTCACCCATTTCTGTTGCAATTTCTTCTTCCTTCACTCCACTTTTCACCTCACTTTCGATACACACACTGTTGCGCCGTTCAAAAATGCCCTGCTCCACGGTAAGGACCGCCGCATCCAGACAGTCGTGGACAAGCTCCAGCGAGAGGATGCTCAGTGGATCCAACTGTTCCTCCCCAACAGCTACTTCATCCCCACCCGCCGGTAGCTCAAACACACTCGAATTGACGGATATGAACGATTCCGATGTTCTTGCGTATGAGAAGGATTTTTGTTTGCAGAACGATAGCCCAGTCTGTTGCATCATTCTCCACACCCAGTGTCCCACTTTTTGCGAAAACTCGACGAAGAAATCATCGATAACATCGCTGTCCGTCGCGTCGCTATCCTTACGACTTCCGGCGGGCATGGGTACGTCCAAGAAGCGACAAATACAGCCGAGCACTTCCCGAGAAATGCGTTCCGCTTCTTCCGTTAGCGGTACGGGATCAGCTGGCGAGAGATAGAACTCTCTTAGCCTTTTCGCTAGGGTTTCCATCGTGTGACGCAGTATTTCAATTTCCCAATGGTGAATTTTGTGAAGTAATTTCCGTTCCTGCCTTGCCATATGCCGTCGCCACATTGCATCATCCGAGCGCTGCTGCCGGGCGTACCCGATCGATTCCTCGATCGTTACGAAGGGTTTCGGTTCCAAGCGGCTGCGCAGGTGTTGCACTTGCTTTGGCGATAGCTGTGTCGAATAGTGTTCGAGTGTGGCCTTAACGTGGGATGTGCCGGGTCTGGCTAATGTTTTGATGCGATTCGTTGCCGAGGAAAGTTTGTGCCGGATGTAATACGGTCTCTTTCGGGGTTGCTATGCAAGGGATGAAGCAAAGAAAACGGATCGTTAAACCGGAAGTGAGAATTGCTAACAGTTGGTAGGCGTGCTCACCACTTCTTTCGGACGTGCAATGAAAGCAATATGATCGTCTGGTTTCAGCACCTCCCGATCCAGCACAAAGTTATCGCTGTGATGACATTTTCGGTACTTTGGTGGGCTTGGATACATTAGCTTCGTAACGGTAGGCACAATGTGCCGTTTTTCGGTCGCTTTTTGTTGTGCTATTAGCTTTTTGCTGGCCAATCGCTCCTTTGCACCTTGCCGCAGCTCCGCTTCGAGCGATGGAACTGTGTCGAATGCGGGAAGAGCATCGGGAAACAGCTCGTAACAGGTCGCTTTACAAGAATTTTCCATGCTGTGTAAACCGAAAGATGGCTTCCAGACGTGTCTATCGAACTGTGTTTAAGAATTTCGAAACGATGACTACTATGAGTTTAAACTATAAGCAATATGTTTCTCCGCCTACTAGATCCGAGCACAAAGCTGGAACGGTACGCCTGCCATCTGTACGCGCAAACGCTTCGCCACCTGCCCGTCATCGTGCGCCGATGGTTTAACGGATTGAATCATCGCTATTCGGCGATCGTTAGCAAAATAACGGCCAACTCGGTGTCGGGTTTGCTGTGTCAGGAAGAGTTTCAGGCACTGATCGATCGCAAGGATCGGCAGGACAATATGCAGATCAAGGTGCATTCCGCGTTGCGACAGGTCATGGCGGTCTATTCGATCGATGAGGCAAAGATCGAGCTGCACATTACGTTGCCGAGCAATTTCCCGCTCGGTGCGGTAACGGTGGAAGGTGGAAAACAGATCGGAGGTCGGCTGCAGTCCCGCCAGGTCGTTATGCAACTGTCGATCTTTCTGACTCATCAGGTAAAATGCTTCAAAAAGGCCCTTACTGTTCGAGGTTAAATAATTCGAGCTTTGGTTTTCTTTGCAGAACGGTTCCATTAACGATGGATTGTCGCTGTGGAAGCGCAACTTGGATCGGAAGTTTGAGGGTGTCGAGGAATGCTACGTGTGCTACAGCGTTATCCATCAAGACACCTGCCAGCTGCCAAAACTGTCCTGCAAAACGTGCAGGAAAAAGTTCCACGGACCCTGCCTGTACCGGTGGTTTAGCACGAGCAACAAATCGACGTGCCCGATTTGCCGACATATTTTCTAGGCTGTGTGCTGCTTGCTAGAAGGGTAGAGACGCACAAACAGCAACAGCAGTCGATGTGCTACGTACGTACTGTTAAAAGCCACTAGGTAGGATCGTGAAGATAGTAGAAAGTCTTTATTTAAGCAACAAACACACACACACACACACACTGATGAGTAATTAAAATCGATGCGAACGAAAGAATTATGTAGCGTGTGTCGTCTATGAATTGTTAGCCATCGTCGTTCGAATCCAATCGTGATAGTATGACACGCGGGCAAACCCGTCCGGGAAACCTTTGGCGCATGGGACGGCAAAGTTAGCGACACCAACCAGCTTGCCATCGTAAGCAAGCGGTCCACCAGAATCACCCTGAAATGGGACCGAAAACAGGCTGCTCTTCAATCCGGGGTACGAAAAATGGGTCACACAACTTACAAAACAAACACCTTCGCCTTCCTTCGTCAAGGTACACAAATGTCCGATGTCGACTACGTCGCCTTCGAGCAGCCGCCTACATTCCTCGTACGGTACGTACTTCAATTCAATCGTTTGAAGGTTGGTAGGGATGGGCCCGACCGTCGACAGCAAACCCCAACCAGTCATCCTAAGCGTTGCATTTTCCGGCAGCTCCCGCTCGGAGTATGCGATGGGTTGCACGAACTCGCCGTACTCGAGCGTTGCGTTTAACTTCACCAGTGCGATGTCGTTGTGGAATTTCGGTTGGTTGTAGCGACTGTGGGAGAAAAACTTCTCCACACCGTACCGTTGTCCACCGGCGTTGAGTTGCGTCGTGCCGACCAGCACCTTCATCACCTTCGGCACTGAGAACTGAACACAGTGCGCTGCTGTGAGTACCCACTGCCGGTCAACGATCGCACCTCCACACGAATGTCCAAACAATCCTTGGAGTGAAACCTGGTACGGGAAGGCACCTGGCGCTGCATCGGCACCACCAACAACACGGTGCTGTACTTCCTCGTCCGCGGTTGTAGGATGAGCTGTGAGTCGAACGTTTGATGGGTTTGATTGAGGAATTGAATGCCAGTAGCAGAATCCTGCCCTTACCGGAGATGGTGATGCATAACGTGACGCACAGTATGAATATCTGGAAGGACCTCATGATGAAAGCTTCAACGGAACCGGAGGTATGTAACTAATGCCAGTTTTGTGCAACGACGGTTTGCATTTATACTAGTTGCAGGTGAACTATGCTTAAACCACCTCATCGAACGGACAGTGTCCAGTGCTCTTGCTTGTCTACGATTGATAGTGGAGATAATAGGGTGTTAATCTGGTTCTTCCTCACCGTGGGACAGCGTACACTTGTTAAGCTCAGCGTGAGATTCGGGCATACAGTCTTCACGGGTGAAGAGGCTTACATCGATTCCATGATTAGGTATTAATGGCAAAGGGGGCTGATGGAGATATTGTGGAAGGTCCTAAACCCTCATTCGAAAGGGCTCAGACAATGACTAAGTACGCTAATCCACTGAAATATTGCTGGCGGAAGCTTAAAACATTACCCCTGAGTTTGATTTTAACTCCCAACTCGTTGTGGTGATAGTGTGAAGTGTTTATTGGATGTAACCGAAACATTCACCAGGAAAGCCTACGAGTTATTAGCCATCGTCGTTCGAATCCAATCGTGATAGTATGACACCCGGGCATAAGCATCCGGAAAGCCCTTGGCGCACGGTACACCAAAGTTCACCACACCAACCAGCTTTCCTTCGTACACCAGCGGTCCACCGGAATCGCCCTGCAATATGGGTAGAATTTCAATCGCTACGTCAACAAGGATCTTAACGTCTAGAGGAAAGCTACTCACATTACATGCACCCTCACCCTTCTTCGTCAGCGTGCAGACATGCCCAATGTCCACGTTGGGACTGTTATCGTGCAGCCGCTTACATTCCTCGTACGGTACGTACTTCAAATCAATCGTTTGCAGATTGTCTGGGATCGATCCGATTGCTGATAGCCGTCCCCAGCCAGTCAGCCTTAGGGTGGCATTTTCCGGCACCTCCCGTTCCCAGTACACAATCGGTTGTACGAGATCACTGTACTGTAGTGTCGATTTGAGCTTCACCAGGGCAATGTCATTGTGGAACGCTGGAATGCTGTAGCGGCTGTGGATGAAAAACTTTTCCACACCGTACCGTTGGCCACCAGACTTGAGCTTATTTGTGCCCACCAGCACCTTGAGCAGCTTTGGACTGGTGGTTTGAACGCAGTGAGCAGCTGTCAGTACCCACTGGCGGTCAATGATGGAACCACCGCACGAATGGCCGAACAATCCTTGGAGGGACACTTGGTACGGGGCTGAACCAGGGGCAGCATCGGTACCACCTACAACACGATTGTTGTTTGCGTCATCATCCTCCGGCATGGGATGAGCTATTAAGGACAGGAAAGTTCTAGTAAGAATCATCGTAGATTACCGGCAAACTTCAATATTATCCTTACCGGAGACGATACACAACGCTGCACACAGTATGAATATCTGAAAGGACCTCATGGTGAAAGCTTCGCCAGAAACGGTCAGTTACTGATGCCTTTAAGTAAATGCCGATTTATATTTATACCACTGTCTTTGGCAGGCTGAAGCATTGCGGAACCGCATCGAACGCCAAAAGTAGGGCACTTTCTCGTCTACGATTGATTACGAAGATAGTGGACCGTTAATCTGTCTTCTCCTGACACGGATTTATTCTATAGGGATCAATAGTCGGAAAACAGATTGCTATATCATTGCAGTTCAAGAGGCATTCACCTTCTTCCCGGGGGAGCACTCATTGCGGACAGTAGCACTCAACGCCACTGACAGCTGTCACTGATGCCTAAGCAAACGAACAATCTGTTCTGCATGCTTGCTCGCCATTTTGAAATGCACTGTACTGATCATAATTATTTACTCCACCTCACAGTTCGTTCCTATCAACTTAGCCACTTCATTCGTACGCTTATCCATTTGAAAGCGTTCGAACCCTTTTCCAGCCTACCGGTCGCGTGATAAGAAGCGGAGTACGTCAACGACGGAAAAGATTCTCATTCATACGCGTGGCCACCACCACGGGCGCGTGATAAATCATCCTATCGTCAATCAATCGTGATGAATTGAGTTATTTATTTCGGATGCCGATAAGCTTGTTTTCGTGTGTGATTGAGTGACCCCAGCTGAGCGGAAGGATTATTAGATCGCGAAGTAGATAGAGGATTTTAATCGACTGACTGTATTTCAGATGTTGCAACCCATATAATATGATACTATTTTCTATTCCTATCTACTGTAACTATGATCTCCGGTACTACGTTAACACCGTAATCCTTCCATCTACTCCCTGAAATACGGGCGACCGATCCCGGACGTAGCTCTCGAACGCATCAATATCGACCGGTCCAGTCACCTTCCGTTGACCGTACCGTTCGAACACCGTGAATCCATCACCACCACCAGCCAAAAACGAGTTCGTTATGACACGATACTTCCGGAACGGTTCGACCGGCTCGTACCTGGGCACGTCACACGCATGACACAGTACATCCAGCGCCAGCACACGCTCACCGACCGGATTGGTAACGTTGTACAGTACGCGAAGTCCGGACACTTGCAGCATGTTCGCTCCATTGAAGCGATCCTCATCCCAGGACTTTTCCACACTGTACTCCATCAGCTCGATCAGATGATCGCCGCGCATATCGAAGCACACCAGCGCATTCTCGAACGGCAACACCTCGATCAGATTTTTAAAGGCAAGATCTGGAGGCATGAAGAGAACACGTTAGAAACGTGTTTTCCTTTGTTTCAGCTGAAGCTCATTCCCCACACTTACCTCCGCGGAACAGACCCACACGGATGCCACCGACTGCCAGCACCGCAACGGATGCGTACGTCCAATGTCCAGGTTCTGCGCGCGGCACAAAGGCAGCCACCATCGAGTCAGCGATTAGGCTGCCCAGGTTACACTCACCGAATCCACAGCTAGCCTTCTGGAGATCGACACCCGTCGAACCAATCTTTCGATTGCCGATCTCATCCACAGCCACCTTCCACGGGATCAACGCATCCGCGATGTCCGGATCCGGCACGATCTCATTGCTTAGATAGATGGGATTGCCCTCCCAGCGCTGAACAATGCCCCGATCGTCAAAGTACAGGATGATATCGCCCACCAGCTTGGTGTAGGCGGACGCCTGCACAATCAGCACCCGATGGCCGTTCGGTTGCGAAACGACGGTCGGATATTCGGACGCCGGATTCATTGGGATGGTAGGATGATCGCCGGTGTACAGGAAGGTGTGGGAATGGCCCCCCACAATAATGTCCACCAGTGGGCCTACATTCGCCGCTATGGCGCGATCAACATCGATTCCACAGTGCGATAGGACGACGATAATGTCACACCCGAGTGCGGTCAAGTGTTCCGCCTCGGCTTGTATCGTTTCTACCTCATCCTCAAAAATGAGGTCTCCCGTGTTGGCGATCGTATCGGTCGTGCTGAGTATCACACCGATCACACCGATCCGGCGTCCACCACGCTCCAGCACGAGACTCTTGTTGAACTGGTTAAAATCCGGTTCCCTGCTGTTGTTCACATTCACCAGCAGTACCGGCGATTGGATCGTCTCCAGAAACGGCACTACACCCTCCACACCATTATCGAACTCGTGGTTCCCGATGGTCTACAGCGGGAAGATAAGAACACGTAAGAAGCGCCTTTCGTACCACCCATGCATACACTAAACCCACCATCGCATCAGCCGGAAGCATGTTCAGGAACGTGGACGTTGCATTCCACCGGTGGATGTTGTACCAGAGCGTACCCTGGAAGTTGTCGCCCGCGTTCAGATAGATGGGATTGGGCCGTTCGGCAAGCAGCTGCTTCAGCACCGTCACCGTTCGTGCGTACCCACCGATACACTTCTCACCACCGGTTGCATCACACGTGACGCTGGCCTCATTGACCTCCTCGAAGCGGGCGTGAAAATCGTTAATATGCACGATGGACAGTGGGAACAGATCCTCCTGCCCGCTGGTGAACGCTGCCAGTGAGGCACAGAAGCAAATGACCGCCAAACGTGGGAACGTACACCGGCTGTGCGCCATTTCTAGTGAGTGAGCGAGCGAGCGCACGGTCTGCTGTGTGTGCTCACTGTGCAAAATCTGCCGCGAAACTGGGAACTTCCCAAGCCGAAATGCGCACCGAAGATTCGAATCAACGAATCATTCGAACGCCCTTCATTACCACCACCAATCGATTCCACCTCGACATTAGGCGGCGGAGAGTAGGGAGCAGACCCGCGAGCAAGCCTTGCAAACCCGATCAGAAAAACGTGAAGCGATAATGTGCGTTAGGGGTGCCATCGGATGAGGAGGGGAGGGCATAAAAAATTACGACTCGCAGTTTTCTCCGTTGCAAGCTTTTTTTTGTTGTGCTGAATTTGTTTCCCACTATGAAGATTTCAGGTTTGATCGTTGGCTCCTTCTTTGCATTAAAATATTGTTTTCATGTTTTTTCAAGTACCAAAATGGGAGAAGAGCCTTGGACAGGAAGACTTTGTGGACATCGTCGTCATTAGCAGGTTTGGCCGAAGATAACGCCGATTGTCTTCAATTAGTTCCCTGAAGGGTTATAGCAGATAAGATACTGAGCTTGTTGCCGCACGGCCAAGAAATGTCACTTGTATCATCTTGAGAGAAGAGAAGAGAGTCTTCAAGATAATGGAGGATTATAAACTTCAATCACACACAACAGATGGCAAACCATCGGCGGGGCAGTCGCATAGTCACCCATCTACCACGAATACAGAAGCAGCTCAAGCACGTGAGTTTGGTATACATGACATTGCTTCTTTATTTTCCTCCTTTCGTATCTTGTCACGGCGATTTCAGGTGAGGATTTTAATGCGTTCCTCAAGCACAGGTGCAACGGGTGAGCGCGCCTTCACGTACTCCTCGAACGCCTGTACATCATCGACCGGAGCAACGACCTTATTCGTTCCGTATCTTGGGAAAATCTCGAACCCATCGCCCCCATCGGCGAGATACGAGACGGTGATCACACGATACATCTTAAACATCTCGACCGGAGCGTAGCTCGGTTCGGAACAATCCTGACAGCGTGCTTCAACCGAGAGCACCCGATAGCCGATCGGATTGGTAACGTTGTAGACGACACGCAAACCAGAAACGTGCATCAGATTCTTTGCATTGAACCGATGCTCATCCCAAGACAGCTCGGCACCATGCTCAAGGAGTCCGACCAACTGATCGCCGCGAAGATCGTAACAGATGAGCTGGTTCTCGAACGGAAGCACTTCAATTAGATGTTTGAAGGAGATGTCTGAAGAGAATGAGGAACATTTAGCAGACGATTCACACCGGAACGAGTTTAAAGTACTATCACCCACCTCCAGGAACCAGACTCTGTCGAATACGGCCAACGGCGATCGCTGCGATCGAAGCATACGTCCAATGGCCCTCTGCCGCCATCGGTACAAACGCTTCCACCATCGAGTCGGCTATCAAATTGCCCAGCACACACTCGCCAAAGTTGCACGGAGGTTTCAGCAGATCGACCGCCGTCGAACCAATCGTACGCTCACCCACCTCATCGATGGCCACCTTCCACGGTAAGATCGCTTCCATGATTTCTGCATCCGGAACGATGTCGTTCGACAGGTAGATCGGGTTTCCGTCCCATCTCTGTACAATTCCCTGCTCATCGAAGTGCAGCACAATGTCACCGACTAGTCTCGTGTAGGCGGAAGCCTGCACAATCAACACCCGATGTCCATCGGCTTGCTTGACCACGGTCGGATACTCGGAAGCAGGTGTCATAGGAATCTTATCGTTTTGTCCCGTGTACAGGAAGCTGTGCGAATGTCCACCAACAATAAGGTCTACGTTAGGGCCCGCATTGGCCGCGATGATGTGATCCACATCGAGACCGCAGTGCGATAAGACGATCACGATGTCTACACCTTCCGCCGCAAGCCGATCGGCCTCTTTGCGGACAGTTTCTGCCTCGTCTTCGAACACTAGTGCGCCCGTGTCCGCCATGTTGTACGTGGTGCGTAGGATCACTCCAATAAGTCCTATTTTGCGTCCCCCGCGCTCCAGCACCATCGAAGGGCGGAACTTGCTGAAGGAAGGTTCTTTCGAGTTGTCGACGTTTACTAGCAGAACGGGTGATGTGAGAGCCTCCAGGTACGGGACCACACCAGCAATTCCATCATCAAACTCATGGTTTCCAACGGTCTATCGGAGGTTAAGAGACGACTGATGAAGAAAACACCCCCGAGGATAGTTCCAAACCGCGGTAACTTACCACAGCATCCGCTGGCAGTAGATTAAGGAAGAAGGCTGTCGCATTCCAACGGTGTATGTTGTACCAAAGCGTACCCTGGAAGTTATCGCCGATGTTCAGGTAGACGGGATTCGTACGGGACTGTAGCAACTGTTTCACGATCGTAACTGTTCGGGCGTACCCTCCGAGACACTGGTTTGCAGCTGCCTCACTCTTCGGATCACAGGTTACACTGGCCGTATCGATTTCCTCCCAATGCGCGTGGATATCGTTGATGTGAATGATCGAAAGTGGAAACAGGTTGTCGTCGGTGGTTGTGCTGGCGGAGTGCAGCAAAGCAAGCCCTACAAGAGCTAGAACGGTGAGGTGCAGACTCGCAGCCATTTCCGCTCGGTTCGAGTGCCTGCGAGTGAATGATTGGAATGGTAAAAGCGTGCTCCGAAGCTACCTGTTTGAGGAGGATCGTAATGCAGGACAAGCGTGTGAAGATAATGAGGAAGTACCTGCTGCCGAGGAGAAGAATAATTTGCAGTTTAATTTTGCTTCATCGAAACACATCTGTCCGATAAGGTTTCGGAGATAATTTTAAGTGGAGGCTAGCGTGGCTTTGAAATTAAATTTCTTGAGCAAATTAGATCGAGGACCTATCAGGTCCTTTCTCTGGGACTTCTCTGGTCAGTCTGGTGTGTAAGATATTGGACAAGACATTCGTAGCTGGTTTAGATAGTGGGTAATTAAATATTTTATTCAATGTCAGTCACACACTACGGTACAGATCTGGATGCGGTGAGTTCTGCTCGTCACCCACCATCGAAACTCCTTCAGCTATATACACGCGTTCGCCCTATCCACCCACCCTACAGCTCATCGGATTTCTTATTCCGTTGACGGCGCTTCCTGCGCGTCTTGCTCAGCACCTCACACGCCTGCTGTATCTCCATGAACCGTTCCTCCGCCGCTCGCCGTTTGCCTTCGTCCTTCACCTTGTCCGGGTGCGATTCCTTCGACAGGTTGCGGCACAGCGTGTTGATTTCGTTCTGCGAAGCGGTCGCACTAATACCCAGCACCTTGTACGCGTTCTGCTCACCGTCCGCATCCATCGAGTCGATGATTTGCTTCCAAACCTCCGCCCAACCGTGATGCTTCGCGAACTGTACCGTATCGTAGAGCGTTTGCTTCAGGTCCGTCCACCAGGGAGACTTGAGGAAGTTGTACAGAGCTTCGTGTACCGGTACCTCATCGCCCTCGCTGTCCGTGATTGTACCGTTGAAGTAGACGAAGCAACCCCACAGGGAGAGATAGATCACGGCGGCTGCGGTAAGCGTCGCTAGGCGTCTGTAACGAATCCGGACAGATTATTTCGGAGGTGAGTAGCTTGTTGGATGTTTTGCAAAGCTTTACCAAACTCACCTTGTAAGACGCCGTTTCTTCGGAACTTCCAGATTCCATTCCTTGGAGAAGTGATCGAACGCTAGTGCGCAACAGAATGCCATCGTCGTGAACCAGTATGCTTCGTCCATGATAAAGTACCGGGAAAGGTACGAACCGTACGATGCTACCAGACAGTGCCAGAAGACTCCCTTCTCGCGACCCATATTACCCACCGTCCAGACACCTGTGAGAAAGGTAACTCGTTAATAACTCCTCCTTATCCCTTGAGCTGTAGTAAATCATATAGCCACCAACCTAAAGCTACACCGAGCGGTATCAACCAATGCAGAAATCCCCAATCGACACCGAAAAACACGGCCTGC
Source organism: Anopheles stephensi (assembly GCF_013141755.1). Lineage (NCBI taxonomy): Eukaryota > Metazoa > Arthropoda > Insecta > Diptera > Culicidae > Anopheles > Anopheles stephensi. The sequence goes on from NC_050203.1 coordinate 24,362,170, forward strand.
GGGATCGCAATCATGATCATCTGACCCCACCAGTAGCCGATCATGATCGCGAGCAGGAAGCGCCAGGTAGAAAATGGTGGCTTCCGGTTCGTTCGTAGCTTCGCGTTAAACTCTTCCACAAACCGTGGATCTTCGTTCGCATCCCGTACCATGGACGGTATCTGCAGGACTTCCGCGATCCAACCGATACCGAAATATCCGAGCGTACTCCACCAGATGAAGGCACGGCGATCCTGGCGCAGATAGAAATGGTGAACACCGAACACTCCACCGAACAGCCACAGCACGTACGCGGTTAGCATGGATTTACGTTCGTGGTCGGTATCATCCTGCATGGATGGTTGCCATTTAAGCGTCTTCTTGGCCGATTGCTTCTCTTCCTTACTGTTACGACGGTGCTTTGTTTTGTCTTTGGACACTTCCTTTCCGGTGGTGTGCTTGGTGTTGGTGGGTTCCGCTGCTGCCACCGGAGATGGGGACAGCTTTTCGCCCATGTTGGATTGAAGGGGCTGAAAGGTTAGCATTGAAATAGGAGATTAGTTTGAGATTAACAAAAGAATCGTGTTTGGTCGAAACCCCTATTCAACTTGAATTATTACCAAGCCTTCGGGTAGATACATTTCACGGCTTGATATTTTCTAGGCTTTAGCTACTGAAGATCAGCGATCAGCAAACCGACGTTATAGGACAACTAAAACACAATCTTTTCACATTCCACTGTTCATCCCGCTTTCATCACGCGAACTACTCAGGCTAACGATCGTACCGACTGCTGCATCCGCTTGCCTTACGGTCGAGTTGCAGAAGAAAACTCCCCAAGGTGGTACACGTCAGTGTCTGGAATGGTCAAGCTCGATAGTTTGCGAATAGTGCACGTGCGTAAACATCATCACACCTGCTGAACCATTTTCTCCTTTTCTTTAGCTAGCAACGACACGTTTAGTCTAGATATCGATAAGGCATTACGTTTCTCAGGGCTTTTCACTCAAAAATTGTTAATTTTTTTTGTGCTGATTTTCATTATTCCTTACACAGAGCTGGGTAAATTTTTGTGGTAGTTTGGTCGATTTTTTAAAATGAGCACACCGCGTATGACTTCGCAACTTTCACTGGAGAATGGGCACAAAGACGGGGTGTTAGAGTTGCGCGCGCGTACGCAAAGTATGTCACCACGAATAGTGCGCCCACCAAGAACAGTAGCGCTATCGAAATGCTTTCGGTTCGTTCGTTACAGCAGTTATAACAATTACAACAATGCGCTTTTGTTCCAGAATGTAATTCTAAGAACTTACGACCTCACTGTTTGCTATTTCCAACGCCAAATCCATTACCTTCGAACGAAAACCGTAACGAGAGATAATTTCTTGGCAAATGTCGTTTCTTTCCGTTTCCTGAGCTTCGTTCTTAGCATATTTCTACCCGAGCGATTCAGATGATGATGATGATGACGACAGTCGGATCCGGGCCCGCACACCAGCGCAGCCAGCCCACAAGCAATAACATTCACCCCGAAACCTTCTTATTTCGTCTTATGCTTCACGGCGATGATGATTCTCTTCTTCACCAGCACAGGTATGCGGCGCACCAGACGGAAGAAAGTCCCGTTACACGCGGCCACGAGACGCTCACGCACTGGTGCTCGCTTACCCCAAGAAAGCCGCCACCGCACTCTCCAACCATCAAGGGGTTTTTGATGTTGTTGTCTTGAAGAAAATAATTTAATGCTTACCTTTGTTTTTGTCTTTTAGCTTTTTGGTACTTAAATTTACACCACAAAATGTCGCTTTATTGTAACGCTTTTTCCTACTGCATTTAACGAACGAATGCAGCCAGCGTGTTGCTCGGCGATCTGATCAGCACTGAGATGAAAGAATGCGTCCGTGCGCGAATGGTGAAGCGCGCGCGCGAGAGAGAGAGAGAGCGTTTATCTTGACCTATGGTAAGCGCGGCGCACGACTGTCGGAGAGCGAGAGAGCATTAAGAAGAGTGTACACGTGCAGCATATTTAATGGTTAAAGTAAATAAAGAATAAATTCAATTTTTCATAACCAAATCGCATGGTTTAAATGTTAACAATGTATTTATTTAAAAAAAAAGTTATATAAAAATACGAAGATTTAGCTTTCATGTTCATCATATGAAAGAGATGAACACAAAAAGAAGAGATGAACAAATTTCAATATTTAATTTTTAACTTACAGAAAACATAAATTGTGTCTATGAAGCCAATGATGGAAGGACCCTTGAGGCCTGGAAATCGGAGACCATTTTAAGAAGAAACGTGAAAAACATTTATTTTATTTATCAATTTATTTATTAATAATTCATGGAAAAATACTTAAGTAAAAAATACACTCCTCACTCTTCAATAACAAGGAGGCAATGCCTTCACTAATTTTGTGAGCATTATTATAAATTATTTAGGGGCGGTACGGTTGCCCAGGCGGGAGCCGCACCGATCTTCACACCTTGCAGTACAGGAGTTCAAATCCCATCCGGACCGTTCGCCCGTAGAGTGGACTGACTATCCAACTTTGCAGTATCAACAAGACTAGTAACCAGAAATGGCGTGCAAGACCAAAGAGTTGGCTAGGAAAATAATGAAGCAGAAGAAGAAGAGATCATAAGTTATCACGTGCGGTGAAGACAACACGACTTCAAGCCTTTATTATTCTAAATATATAACCATTTCTCCGGTTCCGCATATCTTGCCCAAGAAAGGTTGTTGATTCATCGAGAAGAAAAACAAAAAACCATTCAAATTAAGTACTACTGCGCTGAAGTTTTTTTATACACTTTTTTTACTTGCATCGAAACCCGTAAAATGTCCAAAAACCAAAGAAAAATGCTATGGTGTATGGTTCACCAGCGCAATTGCGCATGAACAAGAGTAACGGGAGCGACAAGCAAGAACGCTTTTAGGGTTTAAAAAAGATGCAAACATTTTACAGTACAAAGAACACATTTTGAGACGAATTTTGCACTAAAAAATATGCAATGATTCTTGTTAAACTTGCAAATAAAAAATAAGAAAAAAAAACAGAACTATCCATCGTTCTTTGGCAGCACTGCTAGCGCTAGTACAGTTTTCGCTACCGTCCGCTAGATGGCAGTAGTGCGCCTGCAGCGTGGTGCAGTTGAAAGATGAACGTTTATGATGTAATGCAATAAAGGGTCTCTATTTCATTATTTTAATAATGTTTTTTAGGATTTCTGTTTAAAATATAAATACGTTTCTTTACCTTATTCCAAACATTCTTTCAAGTGAAAACGTATGAACCAAGTCCAATGACACATTGCGTTACTTTCAATCTGTTTTATTTGCAATTTGGTTTCGTACTGATTTTGGTTTGGTTAGGAAAGAATTGTGATTGATTTTATAAGTGACAATAAGTGATAATTTTTATATGCCTACAAAATATATAATTGGTTCTCAATAAATACAGCAACGTTGGTCATCGTCGGATGTGTTTTGCCTCTCGTTTTCCGTGCTCCTTTTCAATACTTGCTTCTCGTCTGAATACTTGCTTACTAGTTGCAAATCTTTTTTTTTTTGTTTTTGAGCCCAATAAATTCATACTTAGTCTAGCCGTAGTTTTCATTACTATTCATTATCGGAGAAGACATGTTTTGTGTGTTTTTTTTATCTCGTACGCACACGCACGTCACGATGAAATGTGATGAAATATAAATAGCACTTTAGATATCATCGTGAAAACTTTTTTCTTACTACTGGATTTTGCTTTTGAGTTTTCTATATCTCTCTGTTTAGTATTGATTATCTCGCTCGCTAGCTACACGCCTTGTTGGGTTGTTTAACTCTAATCACTCTTTGAACGATGGTGTACGATAATGAAAGGTGTCTGTAATCTAGATGTCTTTTGATTCTGCGAAATTGAGTTCCACTATCGAATATCACCATCTACGGTTGGATCGAAAGTATTATTCCGTATCGTCCGTCGAAGCCTGTCCAAGCTGGTGAATGATATGTTGAACAGCCATCATGCGTACCACCATTTCGAACTACTCTTACACGCACACACTTTAACGCACAGGTAATGATGATTACGAACGCATTAGCCGCCTGCAAATGAAAAGGTCCTGCGGTCGATGCGAGACTATCGACTAAAAATTGTACCATTGGAAAAAAATGCTCCCCCCCCCCACCGCGAGACTTAAAATCACGTACAAAACTAACGATTACGGAATGATAAATGATATCATTATGTAGCACATAAATAAAACCGCTTAAATAGGATTGAACCGGTGAGCGTTAAATCTAATTTGCAAAAAGGTTTAACTAAAACCAAAGTAAAGCTTAATGTTAGGTTACGATTACACATTCGATTGCACACTGTCGGCCATGTAAGTTGGGAACTAAAACTAGCACCAGTATGATAAGAATCAACGAAACGAAAAAAATCGAGGAACAGAAATCGAAAACAACCCCTGCTGCAGACAAATTCGGTCGATAGCGAGTTGAGGTCCGGATCGGATATCATTAGTGAAATCTGCACTCCGAAACCATGAACCATAAACCGCAAATCGATTCGAACGCAGTAAATTCGAATTAACGCACGCTGCTCTAATTAGTGCAGCGGCTTATTAATAGGAGGGATGGCGGCAGGAGCCTGAGTCATGGAAATGTAATGTGGAAATTGGTCAAGCACCCTCTATATCCTGCCAGACGCTCCCGGTCGAGAATCTCGGGACCAACATTGTGTGGAATGTATAAAATTGGAATGTATAAAGTGCGTTATCGAAAATAATTCAATCATAATTCACTCAGTCTGTGCAACCTTTGAGAGGAGATAGAAATTATTAATTCATTATAAGAATGTTTCAATACAGAATTGCTAAAATTGGGGACCTTTTTTCTACAAAAAATAAATAATAAACCAAAAATACTTTAAACTGTCATTACAGTAACATCCCATTGTCAACTTCTGGGCGTTCTGTCTCCAGCATTAGTATCATTGAAGTTAGCACCCTTGCTGGGAAGCGTTTTGAGCGTACCAACCACCGAACGCCCCAAAACTTCATACCGGGTGCGTTGACAAACGTTGATGGGTTTGTGGTTAACCGCGCAAGCTGCACCGGAATTTCGGCTACCAGTAGTTACGAAAGTCATCCTCATCAGTTCGTTTCCCTGCCGGGAAAAACCGCGGCTCCTCTTTTGCCACCTTTTTTTTTTGTCCCTTCGCCCTTGGTTGGTTGTGGCAATGCGGGTTTTGAATGTGTGGTCAGTTTTCAATCGAGTTTTCAGTGACTTATGTGACACTCACACACCTCAGTAGGGGGTTGATTGGAGAGGCTACTGTTCGTGGTGTCTGTCAGAATATGACTTCTTAATATTTAAACAACTCATTTCCACGTTCGAAAAGTAACGAAAGGAGGGTGAAATTACTAAACCGAAAGAGTATTAAATCGATCGAGCTTCTTTTGGGTCCCCTTAACCGACGGGTCCTACGGAAGGAATCTCGATGTCGCTAATGCTCTTCACCCGTCGATGTTGCGCATACTTTGGCAGTGTTGCGTGCCCACTATCCATGGGCGGTGCACTGACACGATTGTTGGCGATCGCGTTCGCCCGCTCCAGCGCTAGGCCCGACCCCGTTGGCATCGATTCGATCGAACGAAGTCCCACGGAGGAGGACCCGCCCGGGATCGGTGGCGGTGCGGACGTTGGCGGTGGCAGATGATGGAAGAAAGCCGGATGGGTCTGGAGTGAACCGACCGTGGCATAGATACCACCTTCGCTGCTGCTGAACGATGGTGTCGGTGAGGTCGAGCTGTAGACGCTGTTCTTGTCGGAACCGGCACCACTTCCGCCGCCGCCACCGTTGCTGCCCCGCGGTTTGTAGTTGGAGCTCATCCGGAAGGCTTTGGTTAGCGAACCCTGCAATGGGTTGGAGAAGCATATGGTTGTTAAAGGAAGCGTCTTTGAGTAGTGAGAGCATTGGAAGGAAGAAAGATTAGGAAAATATTTGTGGAAGAAGTGTCTAAGTAGACAAAAAGACCTTTAAAACACTTATTGAACGCCTAAAAGTATGCAAGACTAGTGTAATTTCTAACTCTTCATGCAATTTAAAGCCACATTTTCTAATCTACTATTATTTTTTAATAATTTTCATTCAATCTATTAAGATGTTAATTTACAAAACTGACAAAACTGTTTTCCATAGTTTGGTCGCATGCAATCAAAATGCTCACACAAATTTAACCAATCACTCCTTCAAACTGAGAGCAAAAGTGTCTCAACTTTTCAGGGACACTTCATTACAACAATTAAATTTACTAATTTTGCCTGATGATAACGATGGCTCAACTCGTTGTCGGAATGATTTCCGTTCCTTTCCGAGTTATGTATTTGCCTCTCACACGAAAGTGTTATTGAAACGCAAATGCATCGCATTTGCTTTGTCTTGCCAAAAACGAGGAAAAGAGAGCCTGCTGAACGGTTCACTCGAAAAACGCTCGGAAAGAAATAAAAGCGGGAAACAAATGCAAATTTTGTTTTTGACTTCTGAATTTTCGATTCAAAGTGGACAAAACAGAGGAAGACCACGAATCGGGGCTGTTTTTGTTGTTGCGCATCGGTTACTACTGTACCTGTGATCCTTTCCAGGCGGCAAACTGTTGTGGGGCGATGTAGTGGTTTTATGTGTGTTTGTATGTGAGTGTGTGACCCACCGGTGTTCCGTCCGGTCCGGAGATAGATGGAAGGATTGAGCGTGAGGAGTATGCATGCAGAGGCGACATTTCCGGGTTGTTAATGGGGGATAGAGTAGAGCAAATGGGGAAAGGTATGTATTACGTTTTACGTGGGATGAGATAAAAATTATTGAGATTGAATGTGGTTGGTTTGGGCATCGATGTTGCAGTGTAGATATCAGGCAATTTGCTTGGAAAAAAGGGTTGATGAATGCTATATCAAGGTAGGGAAATAAATTTCAGGCAGCTACAAAAATGTGAAAGAAAGAAAATATTAAACATGCTCAAGCAGAAGCTATTCTAAAATGAAAAACATTATTATCGCAGACACAAGAAACCTTTTTTTTAAACATTTCCGCAAAATAGATACCCAAAATTATCTTTTCCATAATTCCAAAAGCAAAAAAAGGATTTTTATAATAATTTAAAAAAATATAATTAAAGCAATAGGACCAAGCCGTCCCTCATGAGTAAAAATATAATAAAAAATACAATTATTAATGTAAAAAACAGGATAATTAATTCATTGTAATATTATTTAATTATATTTTGTATCTATTAAATAAAACAGGTGCTTTTTCATACATATATGAAAAAATAAATCCAGAGATTAATTATGTTGAGACCTTCATCAGACGTTTAAAATGGATCTTCAGACGGTTAAGATGCATATTCACACGTTTAAAACTCTCTTCGCTAACATATTTACCACAGTTAAGCGGCTATCATAGCCACGTCGTTCTCAAATCTGGATACTCAAATCTGTGTAAAACTCCACAAAAATAATCCTCTTTTCAAATGAAATTTTACCTATAAATATTAATGTGAAGCAAATAGGCAGCTCACCAAGTTAGGAATCTTCCACTACAATTGAGAAAAACATCATTTAAAGTTCACATGTGTGTGAACACATGTGACAATTGAGTGTCGCGGCGATCGAATATCGAGGTACAAAAAGCGTAAAGAGGCCTTCTAAAAATTCTGAATAACATTCTAACACATTTGAATTTACTTTTGAATGATTACAAGTTTCAGAAATTGATCGTAGTTTTTCAGATAGTAGAACACTCATGATCTACTGAGGAAATGTTAGAATATGTAATTAGGAAACGGTGTAATTTAAAAAAAATTAAACCTACTGATACTGTTATCAGTGTTATCTTTCTATTTCAAAATGTTGTTTTATACCCTGAGCCACAAGTGTATTGTGCCACTAAAACGGTTTACACCGCTGGGTAAAGTCAAAATACGCCTGACAGTGTGCAATACATTTTTTTACGTTGCACCAATCAACAGGCGAAATAGCCTCGGAGACATTTTTTTTGCAATTTACGAGCTCCAGAAACATTCTGCATATAAATCAGACTGATGTCTGATACATTGTCGCTTATTTTACCTAGCTGGTAAAACCTTTACTTCACAGGCAAAACATAGTAGAAAAGGTTTAAATTCATATCCTCTTAATTTTGCTCTTTTAATCCTGTATTTGCATTCACTTTAAGCTTACAGCTGCCTCGAGTCTAAAATTCTTCCATCATGCTGCAACTCATCAGCTGTTGTTGCGGGGGAAAACCCATCGCGCACACACACACACACCCATACAAACCGAACCACTTTCGGTTCGTGCTATTTTCACTGCTAAGACGCAACATAATGGGAAAATCACGTTCCTCAAGTGTTTACCGTTCGTATTTACGGCTGTTTTTCCCTCCATCTCGCCATTCTCATTTTGGTGGAAAATGTCTTGTCCTTGCTGTCTGTTTTCCCCTGTTTTCTCGTTGCAGGCTGGTTGAAAAATGGTTCCATCTAATAAGTGAGATTGCAGTGGAAGTATAGTTGGAGGGAGCGGCAAACGGTTCGTGTATGACGACGATAAAGCGGCACACACATACATCCACCATAAACCCTCGGGAAGGACATTTTAATGCCACGTGCTGCAACACGAAGCTCATTTGCACACGTTCCAACCTGTACCACCGGCAAGAAGGGAGCAATTTTATGTATTTACGTCGTTGTTTCTTTGCTTCTTAGCAGTGGAGTATTTTAATCATACCCAGCTGAAAGGTGTGACCGGAAGCTGGGTAGATAAGGGTGTGTTGTGAACATTAAAAAAAGAAAGAACCACTTTAACGAGCCGTTACCGATGCGCCGCTACCGAGATGCATTAAATTTAATTTGGTAACAGCCATTTTTTCTGAGTCATGGATTCGTGCTATGGTTCTTGCGATAAGAGACGCCAGGATACAGAGCAAGTCGTATCAGAGATCGGAAAAACACTGTCCATAGTTTTGCATAAAGAAAGCATCAATAAAGTCCCTCGTTTGCTCACCGTAACAATGTGTCTTCGTAATGTACATAAGATGAACAGACGTTAATGTGGTGTGCTGTACGCCATCGAACTCATACACACAGCAGTGTGCACCATACCTTTCATGTCAATCGCAAGGATCTGACCACAGATCGGCCTCGACTAGTCGAAACCGCAGAAGCTTACGGAGAGAAGGCCTGCTGTGGTGGACACGATGATGAAGACAACAACACTTGTTCCATCGTAATGGGATGCAAATTATCTGTTCGAGAGCAGTGATAAAGAACAAACGTCCCGGCGGACTCGGATGGCTGAGGGAGGAAACAAACGTCAAAAGGACACCGACACCATCGGGTGGAACTCATTATGCAAAATAGATTCGATTCCAGTTGATTGATTGGCCGCGCTTTTGATCTAATGAAGTTTCATGTTTCCTGAGCAGTCGAAGCGCCGCACACGAGCAAGAGTCGAATAACGAGTAATATCCGTCGGAGAGCAAGTAATGTGCGCGGAAAATTATTGTACATTCCACAATCGCAAGGTGGTTAAATACACCGGTTCTTAGTATTATTTAGCTCAACAAGAGACTAGCAAAGAGTTATTAACACGTCTCTGATCTCGTATCGTATGGCTTCGGCGAACTGTTCTTACATCAAAGGTGCTTCTATTAACGACCAGTATGAGCTGTGCTAGCCAGTGTCTTTTGCTTTGGTGCATATAGGGTCCAGTGATTAACTGTCTGCCATAGGTTTCATACGACCCGAATGGCTAATCTAATCCACCTTCTGCCAAGCACTCACTTGCACTTCTCAAACCACAGGCACAAGTCAATTCTGTTGGGCAATTCATGGTATCCAAACAGCAAACCCCATCTTGCAACGATAGCCATGATGGCGGGAATGGAAAATGGCCCCCTACTCATACCACCGCATACTTAATGGAACTGACAGATCCAGTTTCGGTCGCTGTGCCATGGTCACTTTTCACTGCCCCGAAGGGGTTTACTACATAACCAACCATCAATTGCATATTCATGCAACGGCTACCATTGGTTAAGGTTGCAGCATCGGTGTGTCTTTCAACCGTAAGGCTTAATCGGAAAAGCTATACCTAGGGTTCGGGTTCTGCCGATCGGAAACTGAGGAATGAAGGCTTCAGCGGTTGACTTTAACGATACCGAACTGGTACCCAATTGAAGCACTGGAACACAAGCTTAGGTGGCTGAGATTGCTTTAAGGCAGCACCGGGTTTTGATGGGACCGGTTCTAGAGTGGTTTATACTGTTTAGAGACTGGTGTTTGCTTACCTTTCGGGAAAGGTTTCCCCGAAATTGTGCCTAAGTAGTTAAGCAAGAACGATTACATGCCGACATGTGTGATAATTGTGGCTTTGCCTTTTTTTATATGTTTTTATACCTTGACATTATTTGAAACTTAACGAAGCATCGCAAAGGTTCTAGTTTTCATCAATTCAATTCGAGAAGTAGCTATAATATAGTGATAATATTTTAATAACACAACCATTAGGATACCTTTTAGTAAGTTAAAGCAATATCAGCTATTACAAAAGACAAGAACAAGTACAAATCATTATGGTGAACTTGAGCTGGGATAAATATTAACCGTTTCAAAAACACGCCTGGCGTCGGATCTATTCTCGATTGGATAAAGTCCTCACTGAGTCGTCGGACTGACTGTTCAGATCAGAGCAATTTAAGCCATAGACAGCCAATCATTTAATCAAGACAGACGATGTGGATCAAGAAACTTCTGCTTGTGCTACATAAGTGTAAGCTGGGTCATAAACTCATGGTTGAGATAAGGATGCCAAGATGCCAAGATTTTGCGATATTAATGTACCAGCGATGCTTATAATTGAAATTTAATGCTATTAAAGCTACGGAATTAAGTTATATGAAGCACTACACTACTTACTTTAATATGTACCTAATCCTGACGCTATATCACTTTATTCCATGGTCTCGTAAGGCTTCATATTCTTCTTCTTCTTCTTCTCTTCTTTTTTAGCCCAACGACCTCTAGGGTCGGCCATTTCTGCCTTACTGTCTTGTTGTTATCGTATAGTTAAATAGTTAGTCCTCACTATGGGGGAACGGCCCAGATGGGACTTGAACCTATGTGACCGGGACTCCGCTGTCGCATCTTCCGGCCCAGTGGGACTCGCATAACGTTCCACAGAAATAGATCACCAATGTTGAATTGATAATAAAATGGATGGGAAATCAGTTGCTCGAGGTGTTTTCATAGATAGCAGATTTACACTGCAAGAACACTACGGCGTCACTGGGTCTAAAGCGTTCCGTCTGTCAGGTTTTTTATTACAATTTTTAGGAGCCGTACAGCTAATCTCTGTATTGATAGACCAACACTTGAATTTACCAGCATTATTTGAATCATTATTTAGAAACAAAAAATCTTTATTACTTTATTATCTGCTACCATGGTCCCGTGAGGCTTCACATCCTTCTTACCGCTTCTAAGAGCCTTCTATTTGGCCTAGAATCCTTTCAACATTGACAAATGAGAGCTTAGTGTATTTGCATTCATATGCTGACTGATTAATTGAGGTTGGTACATTTTTGGTAAAGTAAGTATCAGGCTTCTAGCAGGTTCCTAAGACACCGATCGCTATTTAAAGAGGAATTCAGCTTAACAGAATTTGGCTCTCAATTGCAATTGATCTCTACTAACAGTCGTATAAATAATATTCTAGATCCTAGATTTAGGGTCAATATCGTTAAGACATTAAGATTTTCTGAATTTATTTTTAAGACTTTGTTGTATTCTACCAAAGATGCATTAATAGTTATGTAGGCCGCACAAGGCTAGAAAACCTAATATAACATAAATAAATGATTTAATAAATTATTAAAAAAATAAGTGAATAAATGAAAGAAAAACGTTTAATGATTCCATCCTTCCGAGTGTTATAATTCTCGTTGTCCATTTGAAGGTTTCCCAAAGATAGTATATTTATTTATTTCTAGTTAGATGGCTTGACGCCGTATTGACCAAAGATAGTATATATAATCAGTTTTTTGTTACGAGGAATCGATCTCAAATCAAAATGTTAACTACAGCTTCCGGTGCATTAGATCAAACATCACCCAAAAGAGTAATCCATAATCATTTTATTTAAATTGCAGATGAATGTTTGTAATATCGTTTCAATATCAGAGCAGAGAATTTAATACGCTTCATTCACCACACACCCCTTATCCATCCCCAATTAGTGTTACCGAACGTGTTAGTCTTTCCTACAAAAAAGCCTGGAACCTGTAAAGAAGCTAGTAAAACCCAAAGGTAATGAAATCGTTTAATAGCAGCAACAATGATCTCACTCCCCGTACAAACACATTTCCATTATGATTATGGAAAAAAGGAAGGAGCAAACCGGAACAAAAAAAAATCGGAACAGGAAGCTAAACCGTGATCCGAGCCACTTTTTGCTTTAGGTCATACTCGTTAGCACCCATTTTTTAAGGGGTCGTTCTAGGGCCCGCGTTAACGCGCCCAGTGCAATCAGCAAAAATGGAATCGATTATGGCCGTCGGTGGTTATGGGTTTTGCGGTATGAACCGTGTAGATGTCTGTAAAGAGGAACCGTTAAAAAAAGTCCGACATTTTATTGCAACCAATTATAATGCGTCTTTGTGTTGCAATGTTGAGTTATGATGTCATTTTTTATTCCGGGCGGTCAACAAGGGCGGATGGTTTAGAAAAATCGCCGAGAAAGTAAGGACTAGTTTAGGCTCTTGGGATTGTTAAATTCTGACTAAATTAACATAATAAATAAAATGTTTTCATATAACAAGAGATTTTTTTACAAATTTTATTTGAATTTCCAAGAACCAAAAACATAATTATAAAACAGAACAGCCTTATTGTGTGCATCTCTAGCTCTTTCCGTGTACCGAGCGCATCATCAGTTTCCTCGTAACACACTCTAATAAATGTACGCTTCAAGCACAAAGTACCATGCACATACACACGCACTCACTCGGTTTGGCTCATGTGTTTTCACCCGGAGGCCAATTAAACGATTCCAATGTCACTCGCAGTTGTATCCGGGCCTGTGTGTGTGTGTGTGTGTGTGTGTGTGTGTGTGTGTGTGTGTGTGTGTGTGTGTGTGTTTGTCTTCATCTACGCTGGTGCATTCGATGCATAAATCATCTAACTACTGCACTGCCCAGCCAGTGCATCCTGAGGCGATGCATACAGCATGCATATTATTGGGTTGTGTGTTGCAGCACACACACACACATACACTCGGTCAAGTCGTAAATTATGATGCGCACTAACCGAACGCCCATGATGACCGAAAACAGTGAACCGAAAGCGACGTGACCCGACGCCGGGGAATGTCGATCGATATAAGCTTTTTGAAATTTGGTTCCCGCACTATACTCCTGCTGTGGGTGCAGTAGTGCTACGGTGGAAAATATATATTAACAACGCATCCGAGGTGCAGAGTTAGGTTCTCGAGCACAGTGCAGATGAGCACAATTGGATGTTTAATTGGAAAAGTTGCTCGTTGCCTTAGCTTCGGCGTTGGGTGGTGTTTCAGTACAAAGTGGTGCATATGAGAATGGCAAGTAGTGTTTGAAAGTTAAGCTTGCAATAGGAAAATTATTAGCATTTTAATACAGTGAAGGTCTTCACACGACAGGACCGGGGTTCAAATCCCATCCGGATCGCCTTCCCGTACGCAGGGCTGAATACTTTGCTGCGAGTAAAATCAAGTAACAGAAAGCTAGAAATGGCAAGCCGAGGCCTTTCAAGGCCGCAGAGCCAAGGGAGAGGAAGAAGTAGAAATTATTAAAAAAATCCAATATCAGCTGCCAACTGAACCAACTGAATCAGCTATCGATTTCCGTACGGCAGTATCCTGCTTTCCATTATGGAACACGACAACGAATCGACTGTTGCCACGGGACGATGACAATACACTTCTGAAGATGAAAACCTGTTACCATCTTTTCACTCCATCTGTCAAACATCGGGACCGGAATCGAGAGACACAGACGAGACAATTTTCCACAATTTTTGCAAACACACACACACACACTTTCGCGACATTGATTTGACAGTGTTTTGCCATAAAAGGCGGGGTGTCAGTTGACGCACAAAAACACACCTCTCCCCAAAAGACTATTCTCCATTTTTTTTCTTTATCCATCGCCAACAATCATTCGCGAATGTCACTGGCAATGAAAGACAGGCAGGAACCAAGATGGTATCCCAGGTTTTTTTCTTCCACCGTTTGGGTTGGGAAGGCTTTGTGTGCGCCTATCTTGTTCGATCAATCGATCGATTGTTGAAAACCGAGTCAGTGAAGGAAGGTGCGCTTTTACTGAAAATTGCTTCCATTTTGGTGTGTTTCCGTTTTCTGAATTCATTGCTCTATTTTTTTTCTTTCTGATCAGGACACACACACACTCGCAAGCACACCGGCAGTTTGTGGTGCTGTGCTGTAATCGAGAAAATGGGTTTACTTTTCACTTCGGTCGTCTCCGTGACGCTCCAGTTCCGTGAGCTTTTGAGACGTTCACATACCGCCACTTGGAACAAAGGTAGCAATCAGGCAAAGATTTACAACTTTCAGGATGTCACCCCCGTGCTTCAAGTATTGTCCCTCACTTCCAAGTTTTGTGTTTGAGTTCATTGAAAGCTTTACCTCTTTATCAACTTCCGTCCACTTCGGCATCCGGTTTCCACAGTCCGGATGATGCGTCCTATCATCATTGTGCCATTTTACCAGTCTGCTGGCTGTTTGGGTTCTTCGGAGCCGGGCGAAAGATCTTTTGATGTGCGTTTCAGGTTTGAACATAATAAATCGATACTGTTCGAAATGGAAACGTATGCTGGTATGTAAATATTCGATGTGTGTGTTTTTGAGTTGGTTTTTTTCTTTCTCTATTTTAACCAGAAATAAATAAACTCCAACAATTTTTTATTTAGCCATCATCATGATCGTAAATCAATACCATACAGTATTGAAGAACAGATTTTTTTATTTGCATCTGTCACTCCGCTTGGACAATGGTCTAGTTTAAGTCCATAAGTTGGACAAAAAAAAAAGACTTGGTATTAGTATGCTTTCTATACTCTGCGTAGAGTAAGATAAACAGGTGGCATCACTTCCAAGTGGTAGTCTGAAACAGATTTGAAGTACTGGGTTGTCCGGTGCCATTCTCATGACATGATCTACCCAGACGAGTCTTGCAAATCTTATTTTGCTGCACAATAGAAGGAATTTTTATTCGAAACAGTCTCAGTTTCGTCCATCGCGATATATGTTAGGCTGTATGAAAGCTTATTTGAGCGTATCTTCATATCAGAGCTGACTTTTGAATCCAGGTAAGCAAAGTTTTGCTACTTGATTTTTGCTATTTGATTTTTGCCCCGTTCAACTGCATCCCGAGGTTCTGTATCGATCTTTTGGAATACTTCGGCAGCATAGGCCGCGTATGCCAGGATCTGGATAGACTTATAGAAGATGGTTCCACAAGTCTCTCATGGCTCACTCTACCATCAGATTGAAGGGAAGACAGACAATCTCCCTTAGAAGGTGAAGGCCCTTAGTCGTAGCAAAGAGTTTACCATCCTCTTGATACCCAACATCATAGGTTTTTTACAAGCTTGGTAAGCTTGGCTGGGCTGCCACAAGAGCTCATTGCTTCATACAGTTTTAAGACAGCTATGCTGTCATACGCGTCTTTAAAATCGATGAAAAGAAGGGATGCTACTACTCTGTAATTTTCGCCAAGTTTTTCCTGAATTTCCTGAATCATCTTATGGTTAAAATTGGACAGAAATAGTTAAGCTACAGCTAAGGTCTCCTAATTGCCTTAATTGTTATATTTGCTTAATCATATCATATATCAATATCAAATTAATAGCAAGCGAAAAACAGTAATGTGCATTTTATAGCAAAAAAAAACAATAAAAATCCTTTGGTAGTTAATTAGTAAAATTGTTTATTCTTCTTTTTAGAGTAAAAAATGACTCGGTAAAATGTCCGCTTCTGGACGATTGTGCAACACCCCCACCAGAAGCAATCATTTGGCAAAAGGACAAACAGCAGCACACATATCCGTATGCTGTGCTTTCGCTTTGGCACAGCAGTAGCAATTTATTTCCTGTTCGCTTATCATCCCATGTACGTGTCTGCGAATGATACCGACAGCTCACAGCCAACACAACAATAACGAGCCCCCTCGCTCGTAAGTACAGGAAAAACTGGAGCAGTAGCCGGTTCCTGTGCATCCTGAGTGCAGTATCAGACTCCTGCCCCCCCCCCCCCCCCCTTTTTCTCACAAAGCTCCAGTTCAGGAAGAATGATTCCGTTCGATACAGAGTGCTCGGAATGAGGGGAAAAAACTGGAACAACGGCACTATAGTGCAGCCTGCTTTTCTATCTCTCTCTCTTTCTCTCGTCAAAAGTCTACCGCAGGAGCTGGGAGTAAAGCCAGTAAAAGCGAAAAATGGAAACTGAATGCAATGCAATGGAAAGTATCGCCAAGATTACGAATGTGCCGAGCCTAGCTTTTCGCAAATGTGTGCGCTCGCTCGATGCACATCATCTATAGTGCCGTTGAGGGGGATGTTGTTTTTTTTTGGGAATGGGAAAAGCTTTTGTAAAAACTGGCAGCTTATGAATGTTTGAAAGAGTGTATGGGTTTTCAATAATACATTTTGAATTTGGAGCGACATTTTTTTCCTTAGTGCAGAATATTTGAAATTCTGTTAGCACATCGGTCATATTGGAAAGGTTTCTGATGAAGTTAATCTTCTACTTTTCATATAGAAATAGAATAACATAAAAAGGAAATTCCGTCCTGTAATAAACAAAAACACCTGCGAGATCAAAAGGAAAAGCCAAAAATGGCCAAAAACAAATTTTCCGATGAACCCATTTTAATTAATATTGCTCCGCTGTGCCGATAAAGACCTGCATGAAAGCGCCGTGCTAATATTTTGGCAGTAGCTTTGTTGTTGGTGCTACATTCTCCAATGGCTACCCCCTAAGGAAGGTCCTTTTTATCACTGCATCCCAGGTGCTCTACTACGGACATTTTTGCATGTGCTCCATATTTCAACCGAAACGCGGCACAGCATGCCCTCAATTCGTGCACTTTCGACCGGTTTAGATAGGCTTTGGTTCGAAACTGTATTTTTTATCTTTCCTTCTGCTCTGTACAGAATGTTTCCTCCTGAAGCTGCTTTTTCCCCAGTTTTAATATGAATTTACATACGCCCTCGTTGCTCGATCGACGAAAGAATGGAAGCAGCAGCAAAAAAACACACCCAAGCTGCCTACTTTCCACCTGGAAAATTATGTACGGATGAATGATTTGTGCTTGGGGAGGTGGGGCTCGGAGCAGTGGCTTTCCCATCGTCTGGTGTGTTCGAAATGAAACAGGATCAGGACACACACACACACACACCCACCCGAGAGGTGCCCGAAGGTGAATATTTTAAGAAAAGGTGTAGCTCATCTAAAATTTACATAGCATGTCAAAACAAACAGCAAGTCACATAAATACAAATGCTGCAGAAATGTTATCTCTCCCGGTTTTTCCCTCCCGCGTTTTTCCCGGCCCTCGTGCGGTAAACATCGCACGTACCGGAAGTGCTGAGCTGTGGGGTGGGAGGAAGGCCTGCCATTTGGAAGGATGGCAGGATGTAGTTGTTGATCCGGTTCGCGCCCGTGAATGTGAACCACTCGGATGGATGGATGGACGGTTTGGATGGCTTTCACGTCGACGTTTCCGTTGCCGGCTGTGCACGAGGAACGCGGCAGTGCCGTAGGAAGCAAAAACATACGCGTCGGGGGTGGGAAAAGGCAAACATTTGCAAGCCTGTGAGCCCACCGTCATCAGGTCACCACGGTGCACAGATGGCGCACACAGGACGTACACCCACGTGTGCCAGCGCCGTGTCAATGACGGTAGATCAACGTGGAAAGCCGTACCTGAAACGTGTGTGTGTCTCTTTGCAAGATACTTGACGGTTGGGTCGTTGGGTCTCGTTGCACAGAAAAAGGGGGAAAGGGTGAAGAAAAAGCGTTGGAAAGGACAACGATACTTTTCCGGATACCTCCGGTGTTTTCGTGTTACTCCCTTGGCACCATTTAAAGACACTAAGTAATAGTGGAGTAGCGTAAGAGTAGTTTACCAGGAAGGGAATGATGGACGTGTCGTTACAGGGAAAATGGTGAAGCAAAACAACTTGAAAACCTCGTGTACCGGGTGACTTTCCTGGTAAAGCATACAGAAAAAACAGGAGGGTAAAACAACATCAGTTGCCCACGGTTTTCGTAAGTGTAAGGAAGCTTTCGATTTTTTAACAGTGACCTCATCTTGAAAGAGAATTATGAATTACGCAAATGGTTCGGGACGGTGCGAGCGATCCTTTACGGTGATTGTATAGTACGGTGCTTTATTTGCATATCTCATGTACGCTTATCAAAGCCTTACTTCGGCTGACTTTGGTAAGATGGTTGCTAACATTGGTAGTTGAAATTCTAAAGGAACCATGATTTTTGCAGCAAGAGACTTATAATGTAAAAAAATCAGAGGTCTTTGTAGTTAGTCGTTTTAAACTGCTAAGAAAAATCTCTTATTTATCAAACTATTGCTCATTGAAAATGTTAACCAGTAAATAGAAAAAAAGATGTTATAGCATCAAATTGTCAAATTTTTAATGATGAGGTATGTACACTTTAAAATTGGATATTTTAACGAATTATTTGACTTCTTTAATGATTTCTATATTGTTTAGTGAGTAAGAATCGCTGTGCTCTAGTAGATGACTTTGTTATGTGGCGCTACAACTGCTTCGAAGACTTGGACAGCTGGGGCGTTCTTCAATATCGCTCAAGGCCGAGCGTCATTGTCTGCCGATCTAATATCTCAATCCTTCTGAAGGACGCATCAACGCCATAATTCCATCTAAGGTAAAGTCTTGCACGCCTACTCCATCTTAGTCTTAAAAGTGATTTTATAAACTTGATCGTCAGGTGTCATTCGTATGACGTGATCTGACCGTTTGACTCCAGGCAAATCTTTGTCACTGCACGATGGCGGAATCACCGTACAGTCCGTAGAGCTCGTCATTATAGCGGCTCCTCGATTGTCCTTTCACACATCTGTGGACAAAGGTCCTGACTGGGCAACTTCCTCTCAAACGCGGAAATTAGTCAGTTTTGGACAAAGTACATGTCTCAGGGGCATATGTGAGTAATGGGACTATAACTGTTCTACGAAGTCGTTGGTGGTGGTACTAGTATTTTGAAGTTTGAACGACATGTCATAAAATCAGGGCTCGACAGCTTATCCTGGAGAATCATTTCAGGTCGTACATATGGACTAAAGGAGGCGTGATGGTTTTAAGTTGGGTTAGAGCAATCTTCTGTCTTGGTGGTTGAATTAGAAGGAAAATGTATATTTATATTCGGATTTTCACGCATCAATAATAAACAATAATATGATCATACATTAACCAGTTAACATTTATCTAACAAGCACATTGAACGACGTCGAATAAAGGAAAGTACATGCGTTCAACGAACAAATCCTATTCCCGAAAGATTCATTTGCACGAGACGAAGCGAGTAAACAGTTCGTAGAATTCTTCCGGAACGTCTCCCTTCACTCAACATGATTTACAAACGTTGTACAAAGCATGATTTACGAAACGCCCCCCGCTTCCTCATCTGTTGCACAGATGCAGCGGAGCACATTTTTCATTCCATTATTGATCCATCCAAGGGCGTACACAAAGCGTGTATTCGCGTACGTCACTTATGTCATGTTACGGAATACCCCTTCGTTCGTATTGCTTAACTGAAACCGGGCTGGTGCCTGAGCTGTGTTTCAGTTCTTTCACCATCAACTGCCTCTCCGGACGGGTCGACACGGGTGCTCGGTCCGGTTGGCGTTCCATCGTCTTCGTCCTGTGCTAGCCGGGCGTAACCGTGGTTTAAGTTCATGCGCGCGTAGTAGCTCTGAAAGCAAGTCATCAGCGGGTCAACAACAACTGCTTGGACATTAGTGTGGCAGCGGTACATGGGTTTACGGTTTTAGAGGTTTAGTTTGTGAGGGACCTTGCAGGTTTATATCGTTCCTCGGGCAGGGAGGCCCGAAAGCACAGATTAACAAAAGCTTTGTGGAGTTGATGGGCAGGGACGAACGAAAGGTGAATTTTTCCTCATTTTGGATGGATTAACTTGATGGATTAGAGACCGTTGTGCAATGAACCGTAGCTTTGGCAAGGAAGAAAAAGGGTTACGGCCAGCGAGAAGTCGGGACTTTCTTTTCGGGACGGACAACTTCTATCTGATGGTGGATTTTATCGTCGTATGTGATTATCCTTTGCAAAGGGTTGATGAGCGCTCCACGTTGCATTAAGCATTCTCCTTATTGTACAAAAGCCTTCCCGGAGAGGCTTTCGGAGTTTGATTGCTGCTGTAGGTTGCTGCTTTTTTTTCTTCTTCGCAACCTCATGTCCAAGCAACACGAACGATTGCTGGGTGAAAAGTTTTCCTTCTACACTAACACGTGACTTTGATTTGCCCCGACAAAGGCAGGCAAGGGAGTAAAACGCTCAGCTAGCTTGGTGTTATAAAATTGGCTGACACATGGTTTGACATTCTTGCAGCCCGGGACTGTGCTCGGCTCTGATGTGCAAAGTGGTGGAATTCAATTTCTCTCGCATAAATCGTGTGCGGCAAACCTTTTTGCCTCCGTGCCGAGTGACGATGTCTTCGCTCCGGAAGCATTCCTCGCACGGGTGCAACGTTATGCTTGAGCGGGCAAGAAGGTACGATGTAAAAAGGCAGGACCAAAAAAAAAACCTCGTCTTTTGAAAGTAAAACGAGAGCAGAAGAAAAATTCACAGGCATACCCAGCCCGGACCGGTGTAATCCTGCCGTCGGAAACGGAAAACGGTACACGGTTGTACGGTGCGAGCTTTCATGAATACCGATTTATGATGCAAAGTTAAGCTGCTTTTCCTTTGAGGGGGATGTTTGGGGTGGGTGGGGGCTGGTGGAGGAGTTACGAAGGGAAGGGCGCACGATGTGGGAAGTCGATGGAATAGCGAAACGATTATCGAGACCGGATGGTGTTAAGCGTATTTGATAATCCTTTCTGATGGGATTATTTGACACAATTTTGCAATAAATTTTGTAAGGAATCGGTTACGGTGTGAGTGTTTCAATGCTTTAAGATGCACCGAGTGGTGTATAAAAATGGTACTTAAGTGACATTGAGCTGTGAAAATTATGGTTGGTGATTGTTTATGCTACACTTTTATGCTGGCTCCAGAAGAGTTAGAGACGATTTTAAACAGTACATTATATGTAAAAAATTTAAAAACTATTCTTTTGTTCAGGTAAAATAAAATAAATCATTAGTACGTCACCACATGTGTATAAAAAATTGTTTTGATAACAAAATTAAAAAAGATATACAATTGTTGGTCAAGTTGATTAAAACACAGATGAAATGAAAAACAAAACAAGCGAAGAAAAAATCAAAAGGGCCTCAAAAGAAGAAAAAAAAAGTTCATCCCAAAAAATACTGATAAGTTCATAGAATGTTTTAACAGTTTATTGTCTATGTCTGCAGGCATTCAAAAATCGAGCATAAAAATAGTTATTATACTGAGTGAAATTTTCTTTAGCAAAACATTGTTTATCAGGACTTTAGACTTATGGGATTTTGGTATTTCAAGTCAACTAGAGTTTATTAGGAGTAATAATTTAATATATTTTAGCAAATTCATTTAAAAAGTTTTTCTAATGGGTCCTGTTTTTTATGGATCCATTGCTGATTGATCAATTTGTTGATTTTTGTATAAAAACATGTTATAAATTATCTATTTTTTATTCAACAAGAACGGCTGGGCCTTGGTAGCAATCTTACAAATTATAAAAATATTACTCTTATCCACTCATTTCTCGACTTTGTTGCATTAATTTATTTATATTTTTAGTGTTGCGGCTTGACGCCGTATTGTCAACTTTGTTGCATTAACTACGAAAAACTCTTTTGTTCAAGTCTATACACAGCTTTGTCACTCACTGTACAAAGTGTCAAAATATTTAAAAAATAAATCACACCCATTTCTTTATGCCTAAAAAAAATTGGGGTAAATCTCAACAAATTTCCATCAAAGCTGGCATAACGCAATCAACAGTGAATGCACAACAATGTGCACAATTTGCATCACAATTCAAAACATTTCTGCACTTCATTAAACAACGAACCTGACACTTGAACAGTAGGAAAAGTCTAGTTTGTCACACCTGAGCGAGTGGAACAATTGGATTGTTCGCGGTGTGTTCGCTCAATTACGTCCAATACCGAAACGGTTCAATGGTTGTATGTGTGCCAAAGGCGACATACAATCACACACGTTTTGCAACAAGGGGAAATTTGCAACATGCATGATTCATTTATGCATGATTTACTTTACTATACTGAGGGCAGCTTTAAAGCTTTTGTACGGGAGTTCTAGTCAAAGCTGGTCGTTGGGTCCAAAGGTTGCATTGGGTCGATTTGTTCGATGGGGAATACATACAAGCTATCAATTAGATACACAAAGCGTCGGAAACCAGGAAAATCGAATCATTGAACGACGCTTTTAACATGTTCTGTGAACAATTAGGTATCATTTAATATGTTCTCCGCTATCCTAAGGGAATTAATATGTAATATTTTTCAAAAAATGATCAATAGTATGATAAAATACTTAAATGACTTTTTCAAAACGCATGCAATTATAAAAAAGCAAATGAGAGGATGCTGTGAAGGTGTAGGCTTAAGCGGATTATAATAAATAAATAAATAAATACTTACGCGCAAACTGCCCGTATTACGGCGATCACAGCCCGTGGTGGGCCCCATCATGCTGATTCCGCTCGCGATGGGTATTACCGCACCACCGCCCGTCCGTATGCCCTGGCCCATCGTCGTTCTGGTTGTGGTGTTGGTGGTGTTTGTAGTATGTGTAACGTTCCATTGCCCGATTCGCGTGTGCATAAGTGTTATTGTGGTGTTGTTGTGTTGATGCAGGTTGTTGATGTTGTTGATGGCGGGATGTCGTTGTTTGTCGATCGGATGCCACAAAGAAACGCCCCATTTGGGTTGAGTGTGTGCGTATTGTCCGTTGTTTCGTGTTGTTTTGCGTGTGTTTGTTGTTGCATCGTGTGGCCCATTGCGAAAGCGAAACGAGTTTGAGTTAAGAGTAGGTTTTTGTTGTTGTTGTAATTGTTGTTGTTGTGGATGTAATTAGTTTAGGTGTGATCCATACACACACACAAACACCATCGTAACGATGGGTATTGGAGTATGCGGTTCGATAGACAACAAGTGCAAGGACACACATAAGAAACACGACCAAAGGCGAACCACAAATTGGGAAGAACGCGTGTGTGCGTGTGTCGCGGTGTGTAGTTTGAGACAGAGCAAACGAGAGCACGGGAAAAGAGAGTGAGAGAGAAAGAGAGAGAAAAAGAGAGAAAGAAGAAAAAAGAGAAAGTTGAAAAAGAAAAGAAAAAGCAGATATATGGAAGAAACCATTACACATCGATCGAAAAAACATATTCCGTTTTTGGGGCGGTTAACAGTGGGTTCGAAAAAACAGCGGGACAAAAATGAATGAGCAGCGCAGAGCAATTAAAAGTCGAAACAAAGGAATGGAAAACTTGTTTGCCATTTGTTTTTCTACCATTGGGTATGTACAGCAGGAGGAACAATAAATAAATCGGATAAACTGTGGACGTACATAGACAGCAGGGCTAAACATTCCGAAAACAGTATATACGATTTGCGAAACATGAAAGCGATAAGATGTGTTAGTAAGTTGAGTTTAAAATGGAGTTTTAAGGGCAACGGACAGAGAGGTTTCATAGGTGTTATTACTTGAGTTAGATAATGTTGAATAGAAGTGGTTACATCCACCTGACACTGGAGACGGCTTGTGGCTAGTAAGAAAGACGCCTAAAAGTATGCAATGTAGGATAATTTCTTTACAAATTCGTACAGTGTAATTTTCGCGAGTGTGTAATTTTCAGAAATATAAGCAGGTACATAAAATCCCTTCAGAATTAATACTCCTTTTGCTTTTCCATAAATTATTTTTCTGTACAGCTAGCCTTCCTGAAGCATTAATAAATATTGGTAGGGTAAACCAACAGTTATTCAAATGTAAGACATCTGAATATGTTTACATTGGTGCTATTGCACTGAGATCCAATATTATTAAATTATACGAACAGTAAACAAGCACACGATGGCTTTACAACCCTATCCAGCATACAATCGATCGAGCATGAACAAACAACATAAACATTATCCCTTGAGAATGCCAAAAAAAAGACAAACAAAGAACGCAGCAGCTGGAAGAAGAAGAAAGGAATGCACTTATTTACATTCCTTGCCAGCAAATAGTCGAAGGAAAAAAAACAGATTTCAATAGAAAGCTTAAACATGGAAACATAAACCAGCTATGCATATGGTGAAAGAATGCAAGAATGGAGAAGGTAATATATGTACGGTAACAAGCGCACGAGCCATTCGACATAATGGAAGTAAAAGAATGTGACGAAAGTAATGCATCCGATGGGATGAAAGTATTGAGCTGCCTTGGCTTTGGTGATATTTAATCTCCTAGCGTATGGATTAAAGTGCAGCCGATACGAGCTGCACGGCTTCTGGCGGGGCCGTGCATTTGTTGAATGATGTTCGATTGAGTTCGATCTGGTATGTTGTGACTGCAGACTTTTAATCCTTCTCCAGCTTTTGCGGAGAATGGTATGATGATCTTAACGGTTGAGGAAAGACGTAAGTAAGTTCTGCGGAATGCAATTTTGCTATTGATACTTAATGCGATGAATGTTCTTTGAGAGAAAAATTCTTTAGAAAATAAATTTGAAGCTAGAAATTGAAAAGATGTTGTTTTTGGTTAATATTCTTTTCGTCTTTCGAACTAATCCACTTTTTACCGTGAATTATTTTTTTGTCCGAAATTAATTTATAATATCCGACATCAAACGCAATTTGTGGACGTTTAGTTACTATCCAATAAATAACTTCCACGCTTCAAACGAGTGGACGCACACCGCTCAAAGCCGGACCACTTCGTTATGCTCGATAAACGAGTACACTTTAGGAAGAATTCATAAAATCTCCCCGTTTGACTGAAATCCGGGGAACGAAACCGGGACGCGATATGATCGTGCTGGATGCTTTCATATTTGCGCTGCTCCCTCGAACCGGACAAACTCCATTTTTCCATTCGAATCTTTTGGACCATGGTTGATTTTTCTTTTGATCCGCTTCAAAAGGGGGTTCACCGTTGCGTTCCTACGTATCAGATGAATGGTCCGAATGGCAAACATTGCACCGTAAGCGTACCGGCAGTGCTGCAGCCCGATCATGTACGGTCACGTTCGATGCCCGTAGGTGGAAAAAGGTGCTCAAAGGTTTCCGATCGTTGGAAACGGCCAATAAACTGCATCCGAAAGCGTCTGCATTTGGATAGGAAAACAACATTTCTTGTGAACCTGCCCGGAGTGGTCACTCGAGCCAGCTTGCAACGATGCACTTAGATGGTTTAGTAACAACCAAAATAAATGATTTGTTGAGTAGTCACACATAAAACACTCAACGAATCATACGTATTGCGCCCGTACACGTGCATTAGTTTAGTGTGCATACGGTTGGTGTCCATTATTAGATTAGAGTGTCACGGTTCGCTTAAAGTATTTACGCTCTTTCCGGTTCGATAGTGTTTTATGCACATCGCTGCACAATATGGTTCAATAGGTTTGTTTTTAGAGCATAAACACTATTCATATAACGAAGCGCGTTTGATGCCATTTAATTTTCAATAGAACTGGTAAAAATGCACATACTTCTATAAAGCACAATTTAGAGCACCTAACGAAACGCCATGGCATGTTCGGGCATGTATAAAGCGACACACTTCTCAGTAATGCAGGTTATAATCAACCTTTTCCTTTGAACCACAAGGAATAAAGCTATTCAACATAACTTGTTTGAACAGTTATGTTCGCCATGCTCCATTCTCGGTAATAATTTATTTCCTGATAACTTTTATTATCAAATTGCATTTCCGTTCTTGACACTCTCAGCACGCATCAGCCACGAACACGCTCGGTTGTCGCTGTGGAATCGCAAAAACCGTTCTCGCCCGCTTTGTACGCTTCGTCTAGGACTTTAAACGATAACGCACAACGTGCTCGTTTATTATCTGTCACTATAAATTATGCACGAAGCCGTAGCCAGGCCAGACTGGTGCCTCGATACTTGGAGTACCAGCCAAAGGTCAGACCAGTATTTGAGCTTCTCACGAACACAGGTGACACACGGTTGTCGGTTGTCTGCACGCGCGTTATGTCCCGCGAGGTTCAATCGAAGGTGAGTAGCAGTGGCAGCGGTGGCGGTAGTAAAAAAGAATTTCCTCACTTTTATTGCTTTCAAGACACGAACCTGAGCTGAGAATTTGAACACATGAGCGAATGGGGGGTTTTTTTTCTTTACATTTTCCTTCGCACGACGAGAATACTTTTTGTTGCAGCTTTTCTTCGTCCAAGGACTGTTTTTTGCGCTAAAAAACGGGGTCTGTTTGGTCCATCAGTGCGCAAGTAAAAACTTTTTCCAGCAAAAGGATGTTAGCGTAGGTTAGCGTGGATTATGATTTACTGGCGATGGGGATAGCCTGTACACGACCCTCACGAAATCAGCCAGCTCCGATTAAAGCTAGGTTACGAGGACGCTCTTAAAAACGAAACCGAATGCCTGAGGGTGCCTAAAGGACGAAGCAAAACAAAAAACCCCGGGCTGCACACACAGCGTCTCTCAATCCTTTCTTGGGAGTAGCGAAAGAAATAAGATGGTGGTAACTTATGCAAGCAAAAGAGCGAAGGTGAGCGAAAAGTTTCGGCGAAAGGATGCGACCCTGTGGGCTACGATTTATGACCTTATACGACCCGTGGGTGCGTCTCACTCACTGTCTTAGCGCTGGGGTCTTTTTTGTGTTGGGTGTCGGTGATGGAAAAGACAGTCCATTTGCTTTGGCTGCTGAAACTGTGTTGCTTGGCGAAGCATTTGAACCGTTTTTTGGAAACTCGGTACTTGTGCGGTAGGTTCGGAGGATATAACTCAAGCAGCCACATTCGTCACTCGAGCACGCCAAATGTCTAGCGAAAGGGAAACGTTACGAAATTTGCAGCCCAGTACACTCACCCACACACACACATATAAGAAGCGTCCAAAATTCCATTACAGATCGCTATCGTTCTCGCGAGGACCATTCCCGGGCAAGGCTTGGACTCTCAAAAACTGTTAACGCAAAAGCTCCAGCCCAAAGTTCATTTTGCGGTGCTGTGCTGGGACATTTTTCGCCGAGCAACATTTAAATTCCAAAACGCCATCGCCAGTAGATGGAAAAGAAAATGGAGCATCGTTTTCACGGCAAGTTTCTTGCTGTGAGCGTTAGGGTGACGACTAACGAGACGTCTTAAGGATGGTGCTGGGATAGTCGGTGGTAGCCGGTAATTTGTTGACGAGCGCGTAAAAGCGCAAGCGAATGATAATAAAACTTCATCCATCCAATTTGGCCCGGGCGCCAGTTTGCAGTGACAGAAACCCCATAAACTCTAAGACACTGTGTGTATATTTCTTGTCGGATTGTTTTCCTTTTGGTTGGTGAGCTAAGAGGGATTTTAAAAGCGTTTTATTTTTGCATTTCATTTTCTCTTCAGATGTTGCAAGTGTTGCGATTCGTTTGCTTAAAGAAATACCTTCTTGATGTAAAAAACCAATGAGAACAAGTTTTTGTGCTTGAGGAGTAGAAGCCATTAAACAAAACACCTTTTTCCGTGGGCGTCTCCATCCGGCGGTGTGACATGCGATAAACGACCCCCAGGAAACCCGACTGCGATAGTAAATCGTCACACCGGATCATCGCTCTTTACGGTTGCAATATAACTTTAACTCGATTCATTGCGCGTGTGTGTGTGTGTGTGTGTGCTTAAGCCGAGGATTCTGCTGTCAAGTCCTGCCAAGAAACATGACGCCCATGGCCATAGTTAACATTAAACATTAAACAACCGCTTGCTTGACCTAGGCAAACCTGTTGTGGGCATGAGCTGTGTGGGCTGGTTGGATTGTTGATCGTTGAACTTTGTCCCGCGTTGTGGGAACAGGTGGGAGACAAGAATCAACAAGACCTTTTCCCGTTTGGTGCGACCTTTTGACGCTTTTCCAAGGGCATCTTCACCGTCCCCGATGACACTCGTGTGGGCAATGCAATTAATTTATCCAATCAAAAGTTTTGCAAAATCGTTTCAAATCGTTTCCGAAACGCTCGGGCAGCATATGTCTGAGCGTGTGGCCGCTTAAGGGAAAGTTTTGGCAAAGTATAATTTTCATCTCTTATTAGTTTATCGAAATCGGATGATGACACCTGATGGGAAAAGCTTTCACCTCGGTGATGAACAGTGTCGATTTGTGTGAGTGTAAGAGGAGTTACAGTTCAAATCTGTAACCACAGAACACTTTTAAGTGAGGAGTAAGAGGAATAGCGCTGCTGGAAGCACGCGTTTTGCTATTATTAATAACATAATAAAAAACACACAAAACATCGCATCCATTACATTTAACGGTGCTCCGGTGCTGTCGGATCGTAGCCATTCCAGAAAATGTAATTATCTCATTTATTTGCCATTCTTAACCAACATTAGCCCACTCATACTCTCGCTTGTTATATCGCTGCACAATGCTTATTTGGTGGGAGCAAACTCAGGAAACAGATTTTGTGTTAGCATGGATGCAGAATGTTTAACTGAAACTATCAGTCATTTATGTAGAAAATTCATGTGGAAAATTCACCCTCTCTCGTTCACTCAATTTTTTTATTTTAATTTACGAAGGCTTTTTAAAATGTTTTTTTTTTTTATAAAAACATGTATTTTTGAAATGTTCATTGTAATGTTCAGTAATAAGAAATATCTAGGAACAGTTTTAGCATAGTTGTAGCATTTCTTTTCAAAGAGATAAGTTAATTTGAATATTATTGATTTATTTGATGGTACTAGTTTGAAAAGGGAATATTATTATAACCATCGTAATAATCACTCTACAAAACTTATCAAAAGCATTGAGTCCTCATAATGAAGTATAAATAAAAATAATTAATAAAACTTATTTAGGCTATTTGTTTTAATGAAATATGTAGTCTGCAAAAATTCAAAGCTTTCATATTTACTTTGACGCTTTTGCACTTTGCAAATGATAATTTCTTAAAAGCATTTTGCGCCATATTTTGTACAACAAATAAAGATTATGAAACACTGGGCGTCTCCATCGTAATGTTTACTATTTTAGAATGGTCTAGCGAGAAGTTCGATCGTTTTTTAAGCAAACTAGTCGTTTTATTTTGTTATATCAAACAACATATTCATATGCTACGATTAAGCTAGTAAAAGTTTTCACCAAATAAAATTTTCATTTATCATTATTTTCTTCATCTCAAATAGTCGATGACCCATTACAAGAAAACACGAAAATGATGCGCCCAAGAAACATTCATAAGTTTTTTCTCTTACAGCTTCGCAAAACATTCGTTTTACTATTTGATACAAAAAATTAGAAAACAGTTCATCCAACTTTTTCGTTCACATTGCCCATCGTGCGTAGCTGCAGAAAGACAAAAACTATAAAGCCTTCTACTCCTGGGAGTTTATCGAAGATTATGGAACCTTGTCTCCTAAAAGCGTTGGACGAAAACTGTGCCTAAAATCACAAGAAGTGGTGCTTCTACATCAGCAACAATGTTCCGGGAGAGATAAAACCGCTTTACGCAACGTACCACGGTGATGGGCTCACAAAGCGAGGAAAGAAAAGCTCGAAATGGATTCTGTTTCCAACCGTTGTTGTTGTTGTTGCTGCTGTTGTGGCTATCCAAAGTCTATTTTTGGCACCACTGAAACTACCATAGCTTTTCATTGCTCCAACGTACGTCATTAGCACGCTTTGGGAGCGAGACTACTTGAGTGCTTTTTCGCGTGAAGATCGAGAGTTGCTTCAGCGCTGGGTGGAAAATTGGGGAGGGAAAGTTTTTTTTTCTCCCGGGCTCCCGTTATTTGCTTTCGGTGGGAACGTTTTGCTTTTCCTTCACGGTGCGTGATCGTTGTTGAACCTGGACGATGGATGCCAGAGCATCCGGTCGTGACATGAAACGTGCGGTTTATTATTAAATTTGTTTGCGGAAAATGTTGTGCCTCCAGACTGATATTGAAGTTCCGGCGACTGAGTTGAGGATGGTTAGTAAGACATTTAAAACATAAAACATAGCGCCTGGGCCTCGATGGAAACCCACCAAACCGATCGTTTTGTTCGTTGGTGATAGTTTAATTTAGCACCGAGAGAAAGTTGGACTATGTTCGGTATCATTGAAGATACTTGAACCATTTCCCAATCTAATATTATTGGCCCACGAAAATTTGATTTTATTGCAGGAAAAATACCAAATATTTACACTCCGCAAGCCAAAGCTTGATACAAACAAAATAAATTCAATTAATCATCACGGCCAACTTTAAATGATTATTTAACTTGATTTCCGCTCGCCAGTCCATACGCTGCTGGACATCCGACCTTTGTAGCCTCTTCACATGTGCAGCACACAAACACACACGCGCCCTGGGAGGAAAATTAATGTAATTCGTGTCCATTCACCCGTGGTCGTGTGGTGGCAAGCAGGGAGACGACCATCATGGCAGCTACGGGACGAGCATCGGACGTTGGTGTGCAAATTTCATTAGCTGCTCACTCGAGAAGATTTCAACTAGTCCACGACCGATCGATCATGAATGGATAAACCATCGCCGGCTGATGGGTGGAAAGGGGGTACAAGATGGCCCGCATCCGGATGCTGGACGAAAAAGCAATCGAAAATGGCAATTTTCATGTGCAGTGAACGAATTTAATGAGCTAATAAACGAACTAATCAACTCCGACGGACCATATCCGGTTTGATGGAAGCTCAGGGCGAAGGTTCGTGTGAGGTTGGTGTGAGTGTTGTGAGGTTCGCAGTCAATAACTACGATATGGAAAATATGCACGTCATCCAAAAGGTGAATAGAGGATTCGTACCGTACGAATAGAATGTCGGTAGATGAAGGTGGATGAAGGATACCGTGGGATGCAAGTGTTGGCGCAATTATCGTACGTTTGTCCGTTTTGGTGAAATGAAAAATACCAAACTGTTTGGATCACGTGCCAGAGTGTACCTTAGGGACGGATCGAAAAGTAACCAATGGCACCGAAAGGTGGAATTTATAATTTCTATGAAAGGCATTTTCCGAAAGCTATGGTTTCGTACGTGCATGTAATCATATAGCAATTTAGGGTGCACAATGGTTGATATTATTTTGCGCTCCTCGCACTTTCCAATCCAACCTTCAGACAGGTGCAATTTGCCTCCCGTCGTTTTTATTATGAATGCTAGAACCGTATGAAGGACTGCTGGACAGGTGAGTTTTCATCAATGGGTGGGACGATTTTCCAATCCCCTATCGCACCACTTCACCATGCAGAGAAACCAGTCAGTCAACAAGGACCGGTTGAATAATGCAAAAGAGATGGTGATTTCCATCGCAGACTCGTCAAACAGGATCTTCACGTTGACAGACATGGCCAGTGCACGATTCCTACTGTCGGTTTTATTACACAATTCCAACCAGAAACCGTTTCTGGTGGGTTGGTTGCATATTAGAGTGTGTGGAATTTCAGCAGCTGACATTTCTAGCACCTTTATGCTTGCTTAACGTAGGGTGGAGTTTGAAAATGCTTTCATACTGCTTAAAAAAGAATTTTCTCTTATTTTCTTCAGTAAAAATGGAAAATTTACTATACAGATAAGCTTCCTTTTAAGCATTCTATAAAATAGTTTGTTAAGCAAGAAATACAAAAAAGTATAAAAAAAGGTTGTTGTGTTTCTATGCAGTGAATTATTGTGAGCTTTGATGAAGTACTGGGCGTCTCCAACTTATTTATGAAGTACTGGGCGCCTCCAGTCAGTTTTGTAACATGTGCAACTTTTAATGCTGGATGCTGTTTGCTCTACAAAAAATATAAAATTAATCAATCAAACAAACAATGAGTTGATAGGAGGAATCCTGTAGCATTGCTGATCTGTACCAATCCTAAGAGGTATTTTTTTAATTCTTGGTCGATTATTTTACCCCAAAAGATACTTGTGTTAATCTTACTGTTTATTAAAAAACCCCTTCGATAATCAATCACCTAACCCCGAAATTGTTTATGACAATACCCGACCTGCAACAGCTTGAAATGAACGAGATTGAAAAATATTCGACCACAAACCGATAACCGTTCAATTACGTTAAACTCCGAGATTAATGAAAAATGCACCACATCCACAACCATAGTCGTATCGAAATTAATTTTCCTCCCTTTGAAACCCACCGTTCGATAGCAATCGGTGGCCAAGTGTCAATCATGCATCAAAAATGCAACATGCCTTCCGGGGGCCGGCCACGTGAGAATATGCCACAAAACATTATTGAATGGTTCCACCATACAACCCGGCCAGGATTAATTATTATCCCGCCATCAGTGAACCGACATGAGCATAATTTTTGTGAACTGCTGTTGGTCGTTTGCGTGTTTTTGTTGGTTTCTTTTATTTAATCGTTGTTGCGACCGGTTAACTGTCGGTGCTGCACGAACGTTGTACAATGTTGCCCGGCGCTGTGTGTGATGAAGGCACGTGTACAAAGTAGCATGTTTACGTCCCAAACGGGCGTCTGTTGTATTTTTAATGCTCATCATCAGCACTCCAGAGAGAAAGGGAGCGAAGGGGAAAAGTGAAACGAAAAACATAAGCAGCAGATATCGTTATCGGTTTCACAGAGGTTTTAAGCGCACGCCTACAGGTGTGTACAAATTTCATGTACTTTTCTCGTTATTTCTCATTATCATCGCGCTGCTTCTGAGTTCTTCGAAACTATGTTTGCATTTCACTAGTTTTGCGCCTTTTGCTACTAGTAAAAGTAACTGTAAGTTTCTTTCATTCCATGTCATTCCAGAAGAGCGATGTCAGTATCAGACGCAAGGGACACAACAAAAAACATCTCCCAGAATCTGGCTTCATTTACCGTGAACGCTCATTACCGCAGCGAAATGGGGTCTGTGCGTTGGTGTTAAAATTATAACAAGCTTCCATTACACCATTCAAACGGCACCACTGGCGGGAAAGGATAAAAAAAGGCTTTTCCCCACTATCTGTCACATTGTGGGTACTCAGCGCTGCTTAACAGCTGCCACTCGTACGCCTAACCAGCTAAGACGCTGTACAGCAGTCTCGAGGGAGAAAATCTCTTTATACCACTCTCTCTCCCACACACACACTCCTAGAAGCTTTCCGTACGTAAAGCGCTTGGCCAGGTAAATGGGCAAACCTTTCCCATCAACACCTGCGCATCAAGCACACAAATATTACGTTGGATGACGCCGTGGACTTCCACCATGCACCATCAAGATGAAGAGCTGACGGGCAGCTAAAGCAATTACCAGCTGACAGACGACGACGATGATGGTTAGCTGTGACAGTGCCATCGTGTCGTCATTCATTGCCACACCTTGACAAAATGTTCATCCAGCAGACCGGCAGATCCTGCCCTCTTGTGTGGCGTCGAACGTTGCGGAGGGTTTTGACGCGGAGCCAAAAGACACACACACACAGAAAACAGCATCCATTTTACCGTTTGGGAAGCCCGTTTTGGGGAGCACATTTACGCCGGGAGCAGAAAACTCGAAAAGCCTGCTGGCTTAGACGAGAGTTGTGCCCGGGCAGGTGTTTCGATTCACAACCGTACAACCGTTGCTTCCAAGTGACCCGTAATGCCTTTAGTGGGGTTTTACAGTTCGTTGCTCGATTAATATTAGAAGTGGCATCCGCCGGGTGTCCCTCCCCCCAGCTCTAGTGAGGTAAAGGAAAGCAAACAGGATTCGGTGAGCACCCTTTTGGACGTGGTCATAAAGCACACTACAATGTAAACATTTTTGGAATTTAGTGGAATCGATTTTAAGGAATATTTTTTGAGATAAAACACTTAATTACTAAAAAATGTAATAAAAGTTGATAAATACAAAAAACATATCGCCAATGAGTTGAGTGAAGGGATAAAAGAAGAAGCTCTTGTTAAACTGATTGAACAAAGCACCATAAAAAGCACACATACACCAAGACACAGGCACAGGACATTAAAAGAAAACATATCAGTGCTGCTAAACAGTTAAACGAACGACATCGAAACACCAATTGGAACTGGAACAGCAAATCGAACGAACCTGCCGCACCTGCACAGGGAAGCATCCGTCGAAGGAGGTTACCCGAAGGAAAATTGCTCCGCTCAATCGATTTGAGTGAGGAACGAAAGTGAGAAAGCAAAAAAAAAACTCCAACTCGCGCTGACCAAAAATAACTTTGAAACGAGCGTATCGCACCGTACAGAAAAAGAACTAATACTTTATTATCTCAATCTCATCTTTGTTTGTTTGTCTGTTTTCCTGCTGATACTTTTTGTTTTTTTGTTTTTGCTAGCTGGCCTTTGCACTGCCGAACGTTATTCGCATTTGCTTTCTTCGTCGTCCTTCGTCGTTTTGCATAAATAATTCCATTCTACTTAACAGGTTAGCTTTTAGTTGGGTTTTTGATTTCGTTTTGTTGTGTGTGTGAATGTGTAAGTGACTATCCCGATACGTTTAAAATGAATAAGGGGGTGCACATAATTTAGAGTGGTTGTTGAGAGTTTGGGTTTTTGTAAAAAAAACCATTTTTACAACTGTTTTGATTTCGAACTTTTGATTTGCTCGTTGTGTGTGTTTGAGTTTGACGTCTTAATTGTGTGTGAGTTAAGGGGTTGTGTGTGGGCTAGAATTATAATGGCAGCTTAGACACTTCAAGAAGAATTGGAATCATTTTTATTGCAGATAGATTGGTTTTTAAGAGCTCTTTCACTAGTGAAACATATGCAGAAAGTTTTAATTGATTTTTGCATTAGTTATAAAATATCCTCTTTGTCCTTGCATAAAGAAATACTAAAACCTCCAAATATGTTTTAGATCCTTCACAATTTCAATTTAAATTTTATTGTACCGAGCATTGACTGAGTTTCCACACAATTACCCATCTAAAAATCGTGTAACAGCAACAAACCATACTAACATTATTATCAGAAGAATTATTAGAAGGCTCAGACTCTCATGAAGTTCCATGAAGTCTTCTTGATGCGTTATTGGAATTGAATATGGTAAATACACCTTCTTGGACATTTACTCTATCTAAATTCTGTGTGTACAGGACCTTTTTCGTGTAAAAAGATCAACCTTAAAATGTTTAATGGACCAGGTCGTTCGTTTTAGATTCAAATGACCTGCTACAGAAAAAAGGGTAGCTCAAATCTTTGGCAAAGGTCCTTCCAAAGATTTCTTCACTTTATTTCTAGACATATGATGCTCAAAGTATTGTGAAGCAATTTTCACAATACAATTTATTTAGCAGTTGGAACCTTGTTTGCTGGGGTATAGAACCACTGCAGAAGATCACCAGAGTAGCTACTGGAGTTCTATCATGTAGAAATCTTTTTTGGCATTTGCTAAAGAAGCTTCAGAGTTACGAAAACCAATCCCATCAGAATTAGAAATGAATCTATTCACAAACGACCTGCTATGCTGCCATATAATCTTAACCCCTTTAAACCCTTAGATGTTGGTGTGGTCGTTACCGTGGTCTTTTACTAGCTTAATTCCATCTTCTTGCATCTGTTTCTGTATGAAAAACGATAATCTTATTTAATGGTGCTGGATATCAATTTTGAACAATTTTAATCGGGCAAAAGTTCCATCAACAGCGACATCCGCTGGCAATACTGTTTGTCCTTTTAATAGACTTATTCGACAAAGTATAAGCTTTATGGGCTTTACGGGTTGGTTTTTGGATATTTTTTTGTTTGTTTGTTTAATTTTGTTTATTACATAGAAAACTTACTCGTACTTACACAACGTACGTGTGCGGTTTGGTATGGTTGTGTGTGAGTGGGTGTGTGCTCGTTCGTTCCACTTGAATATTTCATTTCATTTGGCGTTTGTTTTTTTTATTACTTTAAATATTTTTTCTTTTTATTATTTGTATATCGCGTATCGCGCTTTGACTATTTTTCGATTCTGTTCCTTCGCCTCCCGCACTCATATTCACTAGCCTAATTCGGGTCAAAAGCTTGTCGGTTTTTTTTAAAAAGGATTCGCTTGTATTTTTTCTGTTTTATTTTCCCTTTAACCTAAAAACCAACACAAACCGCAAGGAAACGTGCGACTGAATGTGGCTTTAAAACTGCATAGGTTCCATCTGCGTGCGTGCGGCAGACAGACAGATAACCACGATGAGTTGCGAAAAGGGAAAATGGAAAAGAGTGAACAAAAAACGGAAGGAACGCTTACGGTAAGCGCCTTTAAAGCCTTTCCCTGCAACGCCTGGCATACACACACACATACATCATACATCATATGCCTTTTGTTTTAATTTTCATGTGTATTTGCCCAACTAACGCACATAAAGACAGCTATAGACACAGTTTTCCTTTACTCTGAGCGAGACTGCAAAGTTTTCCGAGCTCGGCTCACATACACGGGCGCTCCGTGGGGAGCGTTTGAGATGGAAGCGAACGGCGACACTAATGATTATTATTGTTCTAGCAAGGGGTTCTCGTTCTAAGTTAGCTCTTGCGTTACTCCTGATACAAGCTGGCTAAAGGGCTGACTGTCGTTCTCGCAAAATGGAGACAAAAACGGGGGAAGGAAGATGGAGGCTGGTCGCGATATTTTCACTAACAATGTTGTGCGTCATTGTACTCGGCGCAACAAATTTGTGGCCCGGTGCCAGAGCCTAGTCGGTTCGCTACTCAGTTTTCTAACATGCCCGGGTGTCCGAGTTTGTACCGGTCGGTAGCAGTAATTTATCTAATCGAGCCTTTGTGCAGTGTGGAAGATGCTCGCGAGCTGTCCATGGGATATTCTTCCATTTGGCAGAAGATCACGTACCTGTATGCACGTGGGTACGGGTGATGTAGGGATTAGTTTTTCCGTACATTCCAAACCCAGCCACCCAAGCCACAAGTCCGGAACAAAGGCCCGGATAAGGTGTGAACCGGGTTTTAGAAAATTTAACCAGTATAGACCAGAAAAACGAGGTTCGATAGGATGCGGTTTGGTTGGTTGGTCCACCATAAAAATAATACCACAAGCACCAGGAAAAAAGAGTTTATTTTTAAAGCAAGGAACGAAAAGGTGTGAGTGAGTGAGTATTTAGTGTTAGAATGTGTACGTGTGAGGAGGTTTTTATAAATTTTAGTACGATATAAGGGTGGGAAGAAAATGGGAAAGAGAAGAAGAGAGAAACATTTGAGATAACGACGAAAATTGTTTGGGGTTTCCAAAGAAACTGGCAGCAACGACATCAAAGATGGAAACGATCAGAGTATGAGGACACAGAATGGAAGCGAGAATTTTGTGAGTAATGGTTTCTTTTTTTTTGGGGGGGTGGTGAGCGATGAAAAACGGGATGAACGAAAATGAGAACATGAATGGAAATGTGACTATGAAACGGGTTTTCGTAGGCTCCCGATCTCCTTTGCGAGATCGAGGAGCAAAAGGGGGATACGTGTGCCGGAAGTGTCCGGCATGGGTGAGCGCTTACCTTGCCGGCAGGATGAGAGCCTCAAATTCGGTCGCTAGATGGCGGCGGATGATATTTTTCGACGGCGGTATGCCCAGCGCAGTTGCCATCGTGTCACCGGAGAAGGAAGGCTCCAGCACGACCAGTCCACCGTGAACGCCACTGTCTGTTGGGATGGGAAGCAAAAAAAAAAAGATTGGAAGTGCGTGTGAGGAATGCTGGTCGCTTTAAACCGGAAATGAGATTCTAACATGAGCTGAATGTAGGGAATGCTAACACCTTAAAGGAAATGGATCGTTCGGAACTTTACTATTCGCACCCCGAAGCCACATACCTTTCAAATTGTCCGCATACTCGCCCAAATCAATCGAGCGTGCCCAGCGGATGAAGCGTTGATTGGTCCACACGATCGGATCGGTGTCTACGTTTTCCGACTGTAGGCGCCGCATCGCAATCGCTTGCCGGTCGTACTTCATGATGCGCAGCACATGAATGCCTGGACAATCGGAGGAAAAAGCATCATCTCACCTTGTAAACGCGCCCGGGTTCAGCGAACTACTCATGTCCCCCTACTCACCGTGCACTATGCTCGCCTGGTGGAACTTCCTGGTAACGCCCAGATATTTCTCCAGCTCCTTCTTCGACAGCGTGTCCAGCATGCGAGCGTCCACGAGCGAATGCATGAACGATTCCGCGTACTGTGGCAGTCCAATGTCTGGCAGCCATTCCGAAGCTACCCAGCTGCAGATGCCCCGGGCGGGCGGAAAGAAAGATGGCGTGAAATAGTTTCCGTTCACGGCCGGTATACGACATTGCGCGAACAAGGGCTACTTACGTGTGTCCCAGCTGTCCGATGGTGGGATAGCGTACCAGCTCCGGCCGTCGCTGTTCCTCGATGGCAAGCCGAAGCTTTTTCCTGTGCATTGGGTGTGATGTCCCGAGCCCGGTTTCCAGCTCGGCATCGCTCAGTTCCAGCAGTACCTTACCGCTTTTAACGTTCTCCGCACATCGGCCACTGTACTGGGGCATGCCGAGAGCCACCTCGAGCCAGGCGAGCACTTGCGAAGCTCTCCAGCGTTCCATCGGCATGGAGGAGGCTTCCCGCAGCAGTCGTAGCTTTTCCGCGTACCCTTCCTCGGTCAGTGGGCTCCACTGGAAGTCCGTCGCTTCGGTGTCGATCGGAGCATTCTTGTTGCGGTTGCGGCTACGGGCAAAGACGCGCGATATGCTGCCCCACGTTCCACCGCGACCGGCACGGCCCGTAAGGCCCGTGCTTTGCGCTTTGCCGGTGGCAGACACGGCCCCTGCTGATTGTTGCTGCTGCAGTCTTCGGGCGAACGTTTGGTTTTCATTGTCCACCGGGGAACCCAACTGTTCGACGGATCTGTAAGAGCTGCCGAGGGAAGTGTGTTAGTGTTGCTGATGGAAGGCACTAGACGCTGTGTCTGTTGCTTAAGCTACCTAGAAAGGGCTGCACTATCTACAGACCTCGAGTAGGCTCCGGCGTTCAGTGGCGATAGGGTAGGACTTCGTTCTTTGGGAGTACCGTCTGTTGAGAATTGGATTAGGAACGGTTTGTAGTTACAAAAACACTCAATTTTAGCATTTATTACTTACATTGATACACATTATGATGGCTGGACACTAGTGATACGCTATCGGAATCCACCTGTATGCAAGGTCCATTCTCACACGGTCCATCGCTCAAATTCAGATCACCGGCCGCGCTCTCCCGATCGCTACTCCCTGCAACAAAGTCTAGTTTTGATAAGGAAACAATCGTCTACGACCCTACTCCCGCCCTCCTCTGGTTCCGTTTAAGTCCACAAGTGGAAAGAAACCTACCTCTCACACCCGAATCGGCACTGCACGATCCACGGTCCCCGGGTGTCCCGCTGATGTTGCTATACCCAACACCAGGCGTAGTTGCCGGAGCTGCTGCATTGTGCGCCATCAGTCCCGAGGGTGGTGTTAGTGGTGCGGCCGAAACCAGACTCTCCTGGTCCGACATACAGCCCGACAGTTGACGGCGGGCTTCCTGTAGCTGTTCCTGGGTGCGCTGCAGCTGCATGTCACGGGCATTCAGCTGGGCCGCCAGTGCAATTGATCGTTCGGCTTCGTCCCGGGCGTGCTTTAGCAGGGACCATCTTTCTCGCTCCCGTTCCGTGTTTTGTTTGGCAGAGTTGGACTCGGACTCACGTATTCGCTGCTCGTAGTTGCGGATAAAGTTGCGAAGCTCCTGTTCCTTCTCCTGCAGCGAGGAGCAGAGCTGCTTTACCTGGGACAGTAGATCGTTTTTATCGGCGCGCAGCTTTTTGCGTTCGAGCTTTAAACCTGTCGACATAAACGTAAGATGATCGGTGTACTTAGAATTCTCTGGTAGAGTTGTTACACCCGAGAAAAACCTTACTCTGAATCAGTTCCTTCGATATTCGCAGTTCGTTCTCCAGCTTCTCCATCCGGTTGCTGCTATCGTCGGCCGAGTGCACGTCGAAGCTGTTGCTTTGCGAAAGCAGATCAATTCCACCGACCGCACCATCGGGCGAGTTTTCTAGCAATTTTTTCAACCGCGTAATCTCAGCCGACAATCGCTCGTTTTCCAGTCGAATTTTGGTCGTTTGTGGTGATTCTGGTCGATCGAGAACGTGACCCACAAGGAACCGAGTGACACGAACAAAGATTATTAGAACAGATAATTCGAGGCGTTACCGTAAGTTACCGTACCTAGATCGCTAACACCATTCTTGAAGAGATTATCGCCTTCCCCGGGGAGAATTGGACTGCTTTGCTTTTGCTGCTGACCGTGGTTGGCTTTGTCCTGCGAGCTACCACCGCTACCGGAGGACAAAGCATTTGGGCCACCAGGTTCAGCAGCTGTTCCGTTCGATGTCGCTGCCATCGCGTCGCCCGAGGAAGACGATGAGCTGGACAGTGGTTGGTTCGATTGTCGTTGTCCGCTGGGCGTGATGTTGGAATTGTTACCGCTAGTGCTGGTGCCGGGTTCGGGAGCCACTGACGGCTGGTGGTCGGTTCCGGTTCCGGGCGTGCTTCCGAACGAAGTGGCCGGTGCGGATGTGGGTGTTCCACGTTCGGGCACTTCGAACGGTTTGGTCGGTTTGGCATTGTCCAGTGATAGGATCGGTCGGAATGGACGGCCACCATTGCTGGTCGTGCTCGGTGCTCCGGTTTTATCGGCTGTGTCCAGTGAGCGTGTTTTCTGAGAAGCGGTAGAAGTATAGCATGTGGGAGAATTTATATAACGGAAAAGAATGCGTTATCTTGATGATATCGCCAGTCCTTGTGGTGGGTTGATGGTTAGCTGATAAAGTGTATTTATTGTAGAATTGTCTGGAATGATTCGATTGGCGCTTTTGCTATAAATAGTCACGTTATTGCTCTAATTTTTAATTGTTTAATGAAAACAATTTCAATAATTCCTAAGTAATCTTGAGTGAGGACGTTTACTAAACTCGCAATCGAATTAATTAATAAAAAAAAACATCTCATTTTATCCTGAACTCCACGGCCACCATTTCGTTTGCGTTTCTGTTGCGGATAAAGAGCAAACACTAACAACCGTCAATTTAAACTATTCACAAGCTCGTGAAGAGAGTGAGGTGCAAATGAGTAAATACGCAACTCAGACGAACAAATTAAAGGATGCTTTTACTGCACGGTGCCGAGAGGTCACAGCCACACAACGATCAACACAGCCAACAGTCATCGTTATCGTCAATCAAATCACAGCGCCACGAGAACGGGCGCGCCAACAAAAGATGGCGAAAACAAGTACGGGAAAACAATTTCCTGCCTTTCAAAGCTTCTTCCCCGTTGGGGTGCAATGCAGCAACATGGGTGCAACGTTGGTCTGCACCACCACCAACGGCACAAATAATAGCTCGTCCGGGTAGGATAGCGACGCTGGCTCTGACAGCAGTTTAATTTATATGTAAATTTTATCAATTGAAGTTAGTTGGCTGTAGATATTGTACTAGCCGCGCTTCGGCACAGGACAAACGGGGCACGCCATTCGCTGGGGCAAACATCTAAAGCACGAAAAGCTCGAAATTCTTCCGTAAGGACACTCGGGTCAAATCTCGGAGAATCGGATAATGAGCGAAGCATCGATTTCGGTTTGCAAACTGTGTTAGCAAGGTGGAAAGCTCCCGGAGGTCCATTTCCGCTGATGACAATTTTCCACCGAGATGAAGCAGCGCACAAACACGGCAATGGCTTTCGCCTTGTCTAGCTTGGCCCTTCGCTATTTCCAGCGC
Source organism: Anopheles stephensi (assembly GCF_013141755.1). Classification (NCBI taxonomy): domain Eukaryota; kingdom Metazoa; phylum Arthropoda; class Insecta; order Diptera; family Culicidae; genus Anopheles; species Anopheles stephensi. The sequence continues at coordinate 24,404,283 of NC_050203.1, forward strand.
TCCACTGATTGGTCTTGCTTTTCTAGGTTAATGTGTCCGTCGACAGCAGTTCGCGGATTGGATAAATCTCAGTATCACCGCGATGGTGGATGGAGAGGTTCGTTGGCCAATCATTCCCGTTGTGCAGTCCAAAAATGGATCACCGGGATAAGCGAAGCACCGACTGGATGGTCTTTAGGTTTGATGCGAGCGATAAGCGGCGCAACAAATAAACGAACCCAAATTAGCATTAATTGCTCGTTGGCTGTGAATTTCGGAGGCTTCCACGATCGAAGTCCCAGCGAAGTGCCGGCCAACAATGGGCTGTAAATTAAATCGTTTGATGTTATAGGATCATTTCGATCGGTGCCGATCGGTGTAAAAGGTCGTGTTTACTTGGGACGGCTGTTGTTTGGTGGACCGTCGTTGATGTATCCACCAGCGCCGGTAATGGGCCTGGATTTGCGGATGAATTGGTGTGGAAAATCCATCTGATTGGAGCGTATTTTGGTGCGTTAATTCACATTAAGGGATGTAAATTTAAAGGGAGTCGTATTTTGAACAGGGAAATCTGTAACAGTTTTAAGTTGCAAACGCTATCCTGGATGTAAGCAACATTTTTCCTACAGAATATCAACAACAGAGCACATGTTACAAATTATTCGGAAGTCCCTTAGCCACTTTGATAAAGGCTTGTTCAAAAACTCCAATCAGGATCTTATTCCACCACTTAATCTCCGGAAGCGTTCATTAATAGTGATTTAACAATGATTGCCACCGTCGTTGAAACCCAGTGAAACGAATCGAAATGCAGACATTTAATCGAAATCGTTGGATCTTTGGCTCCATTTCAAGCCTCTCAACGGGAATAGCCTTCTCTCGCTAATGAATGTAATTGCATTTTTTGCCCCGCGTAGTAAATCATCCCTAAGGCTTTTGGGGGGGAAAACTCGCTTTTTCAAAGCGCAAAGGTATTGAATCACAGCTCCTCGTTCAAAACCGTAGCGTAACTACAGTCGGCTAGTTAATGCTAGCACCCGTCAGCAATTCCGAAATAGAGGCAGAAACATCGACAAACGATTTATTCCGACATGTTTCCAGGCGGAGTCATTCATGTGCGTGTCTGGTTCTAGACAGTAAGGATAGGGCCCGCAGGGTATCAGCCAGACGATGCACGCAGCATCCGGGACAACAACGACAATGATGAAGTTGTTCGTGACGGATGATGGTGGATGTGATGGTAATGTCTTTAGCCTCTCGTTCGCTTTCTCTCTCTCTTTCTCTCTCTCAGACTGAGGGTTGATCGACATCGAGATTGTGTGGAATTAATGGTTCTATTCCGCAACGAATCATGCACGGCGGAAGGATTCCGAGAAAGAGGACATTGATATGATTACGAGATTGTGAGATGGAGAGAAAATGCTGGAAATTGTCCTTCGACCCTAAGGTGATGGTTGTTCGTTGCTTTGATTTAAAGTTGATGAAAGTTTGATTTAATTCTAACCTCAGATCCGCGGGTGTTTGTGGAACTCATAACAAACAATCAAGTAGGGAATATCTAGAGGACAACTTTAACCTTACTTTAGCTTGGCGTATGGAGAAAACCCCTGTTAGGTGTACTTACCGATTCAGCGAGCTGCTTGAGCGATGCGTTGATTTTGTCCGGATTGCGTGGTGGCGGCTCGGGCGGTTCCGATGCGGCGGCCATTGTGACGGTGCCGGCCGTGCCGTTCAACTGCATTCCAACCAGGCGCAGCAAAGAGTTCACTGTGTCATCGTTGATAGCAGTCTGGAAGAGAGTCGCGAAAAGGCATCAGTGCCAGAGAACCGCTCAGGTAAGATCAGTATGCTATAAAGGAACGTTCATGGAATCGTTAGCCGTGCAGCAAACAAGAACGGTAGTGGCCACAGAACGACACAACGGCGACGCACCGAGTAACAGTACGTAGGATCTAATCGAAAGCAACATTCCCAAGCTCACCTAGAGAGTTGTATATTCAACGAGAGAGATACAGCTATAGAGAGATAGATAGACAAAGAGTGTGTGTTGTTGTTCGTATCGAGTTGGGGGCGAATTGGGTTTGGAGATTCCGTGTCTGGGTAAACAAAATTCCAACAACCAAAAGTAAAAGTAAAATCACAAACTGTGTGATGTTTTGTGAGGTCAATGCTGGAGTTATGTGGAGTGATTTTAAGATACTATTGTTTTGTTTTGAAGCATTTCTTTATTAAGTTTCTCATAAGATATGTTTTTAAGCTAAGAAACAATTGAAAACGGATTCTGAAATTCATCCTTAAATCTTTACAAGACTTTGACCCTCAGCTCAGCAGAATTCAGTTTGGGACCTCACCAACAGAACAGAATTGCTCTAGGCTGTAATGAGATTCATCATGTGTCATGAGTAAAAAAGTTCGAATTAGTCTCTTTGTGTCCCATTTTGCTCTAATTAAAGTAATTTTCATATCACACCGTGGTTCCATGCTCCGTGTCTTATTCCAAGTCACCGTATTATTAAACACATGCGCTTCACTGCAGACATGTCACATACTTTCAGCCATTTCATGATAAAACTTCGGCAAAGTTTACCATTACGGTACGGTGGTCCTGTCTGTACCACTTTACTGTACTTGCTCGTTCCTAGTACCGCACAGGGAACATTTTCCTGGGCAAAACTGACAGCCGGGTACAGACGGGAAAATTGGTCTAACCATTGAGCAGAGCTACAACTGTTGCTCGGCTGGGTCGATTTTTCCGTCGGGCTGGCAATGCAATAGGCTTCCCAATCGGAATCGCGATCGGGAGGACGATTGCGTTCTGGAGCTAGTAACCAACGCGCACAGACATGGGCAGCTAAAGTTTTTCCCCTTGCCAAACAATAGCCGACAGGAGATATGATATGAGAAAATCCCCCTTCTGGATGCTGCCAACGTTTTCACTCCCCCGAATCGATTCTAATTAGGACACGGCTCCGAATCCATCACCTGGAGGCGGCAATGAAAAGGAAAAAAGCGATAGGCGCTTCCCATGCAATACGGCTACGCTCGATGTTTTAGCGCTTCTTGAAGGCTTTCGTTGCACTGTGCAAATGCATGAGTTATGGGACTGGCCGACTGGATGGGGCACGAATCCGGGCGCATAAGAAACGGTGTGCAAGGAATTTTTAATAGTTTGCGAGCGTACACCCACTTGCGTTCTGTTTGGAGCTTCCGGCTTTAGAGGTTTTTCTTTTTTCGTTGCTGTGTGCTGTGAGTGGTTCGTCGATGCTTTTTTTTTTGTCGGCACGCTTGCCTCACGCGCGCAGTGAGGGGTGAGTTTTAATTTAAGCAAATTCCAGCCAACTTCGGCCGATGGTATAATTCATTTGCGCGATCAAGTGAAGCGAGCCGACAGCGTTCTGCAATGTTCATATTCGTAGCGCTTCCAGTGTGCTGGGCGGTGCTATTAGCATGGAATGTGTTGCTTTTGAATTTTCCTGCACGAGCTTTGGGGAATTGTGGGCAAAAGCATTGCGCAGATTTTGATTTCGGACAGCCATTGTTATTGCATTTGCACAGCGTTGGAAGCCATAAAACGTGGTTATATTTTCATGCCAAGCAATAAAAAGCTCGCATGAATGAACTGTTTGATGTAGAGAGAGCGAGAGAGACGGAGAGAGATTGAGGAAAGGCTCGTGGAAGTTTTTTGTATTTAATATGATAATTCTGTGTTGGTATTTTATATTTTGCTGAGGTGATGTAGGTGTAAATAGTACAAAATAAATTATCATCAAAGGGAGAATGGACTAATTTTGAATTTGAAGAATTAACATTGAAAAATATAAATGTGAGAACTTTAGTTTCGAAAACGTATGATAGCATTACCTTAGTCTAGAGACATTTGTGAATATGTTTTCTTCTGTTAGCTTTTTTCTAAATTTTAATAAACAATTTTAAATCTATGTTATTACTAGCGAAAAATTAATGTTTTTTTTCCATTTTAATGAATTAACTTAATTAAAAGCTCGTTCAAAAATATTTACAACTGCGATATGGGTTGCTAACGACCTAGCGCCTAAGGTTAGACAACTTGCCACACAAGCAAGGAGAGAGTTAGGGGAAATACCTACTAGAAAGATAGAGAGAAGAGGTTAGGCAAATGGAAAATAAGGAATATGAAATACTTCAAAGCAATTGATTTTTTTTTGTTTTAAATCAGAAATGATGGCAGTTCAATTATTTCGCAAACGAAAGGAATAATTTATAAAACGGTCAAACACCTTATGATTTCTTCTGGCTTATCAAACACAGGTGTTGTGGTTCTTTCTGAAGGTGTTTTAAAGCTTTAAACTGTATGAAAAGTACAAACTCAAATTCACTTTTAAAATCATTGTATTGCTAATTTTCTACTCTTCGAAATTTATCTGAAATTTCTTCTTAATACACTAAATATGGATTCGTAGCACAAGACCACAATAGCGAAGAATATGCTACAAATGGGCAATAAGTTAAATGTCTTTAATAAATTTCGATCTCGCAACTATTTTTTCACGACAAAAGTATAGTTAGTCATCAGTACGGTTCAGATGAGACGTGAATAACAGCCTTCGCATTGCCTTGAACAAAACGAAGCACAACACCGTCAAACCTCTTCATGTGTTGTAAAGCAAATTTAAAAATTTAAAATCAGAAATTTCCCAACCATGAGTAGTAGCAACTGTTAAAAAACTTTCGTAATATGTTCTTCGCTGCGAAAGAATCCACCCATTCAACCGGTCGTAAAGAAAAGCTCTGCTAAGTGCTTTCATACAATAAAAGAATTTTGCATGAAAATTCAAGCTAAACCAGACCAACAAAAGGAGAAAAGAAGAGAAAACCCAAAATCACGTTTAACAATCCCTACGCTTTACAAGGGATGTTTAATAGAATGTGTTTAAGTTGTACCAGCGCCGCATAATCGTGCAGATTCTTTTCTTCGACCTACGCCATGAAAAATCCTACCGTGTTGACCGTGTACCTACACAAGGCTGCCTGTGTGTGTTGGATTGTAGTGGGTTTTAGGCCGCGATGCCATCATGAAAGACGATACGTGTACTTGATGTGACCCCGTTTCGCGGCTTTACAGCAGCAAAAAGAGTGGATCGTTTCACCGTCGCGGGAATGCCGGGATGGGAAGAAAGATTGATGGCGAAAGTCTTCCACTTGGTTGTCCCATTTGCTTAGAATAGCCCTCGGTACGACCGCAATCCAACGGTTACGGTTTACATCAAACTGCCATTTTAGTGAAGGTTTTCCGTTCAAGTGCAGTGCCCTGCGCGGAGTGGTTGGTGTCTTCTTCCACCACCGTTACACCATCGCGCCCACGGTCGCGTGATTTATGCTGTGTTGGGCCTCGTAGGCGAAGGTCCTGAGCGGCACCCGTTGGATTGTGAGCATCATAAATCAGCATCGCTTTTCAGGGGTTGCGCCCCTTTTCCGAGTGCGAACGAAATGTGAGACTTTGGGTGAAAATTTTATAGTTAAATAATTATATTAACGGATGCCTTACGGAACAGTTGTAGTAGATTGTCATTTTTCGCTCTTGCTTTTGTTAAAGTCACGTATCGCCCAAACGGTACTCAAGTCTCACAGGGGTTTTCTTATCCCGGTGGCACCACAGTCCACAGAGACTGGTGCGAACCAGTGGGAAAAACTCCCGTGAAAAACTCCTTCACCTGACACAAGATGGCTTGTTGGAGGCTTATTGGGTTGGAGAGTTCCTCGAAACTCTCGTGGGAGTTGGTACCAAGATTGAAATGGGCTTTCTTCTCGTTATTTTTATTTTCTTCATTTCCTTAGAAAAAAGCAAGCGAAAATATACAGATACACTGTGAAGTAAAAATCGGGGCCACAATAGTCCACCGTCCATCGTAGACAAAACCAACCGATGATGCTGGTCGAACATTTATTGGGCGTTCGTGCGTTGAATGCGTAAGCACTTTGTGCGGCAACATAACGAATGACCATCACGAAGCGATCGAAGACAGGAAAAAAGCCGTGTTAGGAAACATTCCTTTCCACTTCCGGCTTATCCAAATCGATAAGTCAAACGTTTCGGCCAGTGTAAAAAGGCACGTGACCTAGGGAATCTCTACCTGGACATAACGTGTAATGCCGACACGCCACACACGGTTGAATAAATAATCTCGCATGTTGCAAGCAAAACTGTTCGATAAACATTCTTCACGAATAGGTAGGTAGGGGAGCAAGTTTTGCAACAGTTTTTGATGAAAATGGATTGCAACGTCATGGTGCGTGCGAAGGGCGTTTGCTGGGTGGTTGGGCTAAGTGGATAAACTACCGCTCAAGAGCCTTATGAAGATGTATCGATCGAACGCAAGCTGTTTGCGAATGTTAAGAAATATGTTCTCCTGGGGTTGCATTTGTTTGGGTACATGTAGAAGAATTGAGAAGAATCGTCTTTAAACTTTAGCCTGACTGCTATACTTTTAGCTATTTCAAAGTAAAAGTTATGTGTTGGATTAGTTGAGGTATTTTACCTAAATTTATTAATCAGAAATTATACAAAGCATCGTTATAAAAACGTATTAATTTTTTATTGTTGGATAAAAAGAAAACCCCAAAGATAAAAGTTTTTTCCTGGTAAATAATCATATCAGGAAGTTATCGCCCAAAACCCCAGCTCGAAACAGTGTCACATGACACATCCAAAACCACAACACACACACACACACAAAGCATCATCAAAAGTTCATATTCTCGTTCCGAAGACCTTTTCTGGGCTGTGTTCTTTTGGCCATTTCTTGTTTTCAACTAGTTTGCCAAAGTTTTCAACAGAGCAAACGTCACATCAAATGACAAATTCAAGAAAGTATAAAGAAAGGCCACAGTTACGGAGGGGCTTTATACACGCTTCACAAATAAACTTAGGAAAACAAAACGAAAAAAAAGTAAAAGCGAGAAAGATGAGCAAGATGGATTTTCGATTTGTTTGCAGGGAGAAACAAACTAGGAATCTAGGAGAGCAGGACGAGGCGTAACAATCGGGGAAGGACTACTGATTGATTGTCAGGCTGATGTTTATTTCCCCAGTTTAGCTCGGTGAGGCCTTTTTCTTGGAAATGGTTTTTCGTTTTTTTTTGTTATATTTTTGTGTCTCTCTTTATAGCTTTACAGCTCAAAACAAAGAAAAAGAATTGCATTTGCAAGTTTTGGACGAAGCGGCGCATTAAGCGTTGGGGTGAAAATTTTGAATTTATTTATAGCTCTTGTTCCGGTCATTAATGGTATGAATAATTCCGCTCATACATTAATCGACAGCAGCGAAAAAACTCCGAAACCCAACTTTTTTATGGAGAAGAAAAGCTTTTTCTCTCCAAAAATAGAACCGTCAATCAAAACCCAAATCCATGGTTCCGAATCCTTTCCGTGTTGGCACGACGACGACGGCTCGGGACCACATCTGGGTCAACGTAATCGCGCCCGGCCGTCGACGACGGTTCGATTTGTCAAGATTTATTTTCCTACCGAGGAAGGAAGATTTCCTCAGCGACAGTGTTTCATTACACAACGTAAGCCTCCGGACACTCACACCCATACAATGGGAGGACAGTGTGTTCCTACGTGCGACCCATGCTCTGAAAAGGCTTGATTTGGGTTCTGAGATGGTTTTGGTTTCCTTTTTTTCTCTCGCTTCCTTCCGACACGCTTAACCGTTGACGTATCGACAGATACGGCACCCAACATTACGCCCAGCCCCAGACCCTTGAATTGCTCGAATCGATATAAATCTGATCAAATTGAACCGGCTGGCGCCCCGGTGTACGTGATGTCCTACCCGACCGTTCTGACCCACTCAGCTTCCAGGCAGAGTGGAATACAACGAACACGGGACAGTGCAAGAAAAACAACCCCTTTCTATTCATTCCCGGCGAGAGACACCCAAAGAAGCCGATTCTGTGCTCTTGTAAGGCGGACACCATTGTTTGCGGCGAACGCTGTTTTTGGTGCTGTTGTGCTGCACGACCGTGGGCCGTTTGTTTGTGTGGTGAAAGGCACAAATCTTAGCCCCGAAGCGGTACACTTGAGGGTGTAAACATGGTGACGGTGACTACAAAAACACACACACACGCACACGTACATAAAGGCAGCAAAACGGAAGTGTTTCGTTCGTTTCCCGGGGTATTTGTGCGTGCGAGGGCGTGGAGATCGGAGGTATTAGATTAGATAGCAATATCTAATATCCACCCACCGATGGTCGCGTAGTCAACACGGGTGGTACATTTCCCTCAGGTGTCACTCGACCGAAGCATTGTTCGTTTTCAGTGTCTGTTTTCTTTGGCTGAGTGTTTTTCTTCTCCTTTTTTCTGTCTTTGTAACAGGACAACAGGTGGAAATTCATCTCACTGCGGTAAGCTTTCAGTTTTCCCGTTGACCTTTTCTTTGACGTTTTTTAGCACCAAAAGAGCTTTGTTTTAAGTTCATTGTAACTTTTAAGCACTAATATTAGTCGTATTAGGCAATACAATCGAGCACCCCCCCACCGACAACGGTTCGATTGTTGTAAGGAAAAGTTGGATCGGGATAAAGCTGCTACCACATCAACACAAGCTGGCTCACTGGAGTTTATGCTTGCTGGTCCGGTTTGCCCAAGTGGGGAGTGGAGTGCTGGAGAAAACTTTTACGATAAATCCTTACACTTTACAATACGAAACACACGATGCTGTGGGCGTTGTTGTTGTGTCCTGTGGCGGCAGCATTTTCATCCCGGCCGCGCTTGTATTTTTGTACAGGCTTAGCTGCGTTCGTCGCAATTGAAAAACAACTAAACAATCATCATCGGGCGAAAAACTTCTAGTATGGGCAGGATTTGTGAAAGGATTTTCCATCAGTTGCTTTTTGTGTGATCGAACACCTCGAGCTCGAACGGTTTTTGCTGGCAGCCGGCACTGTTCGTCCCATTGTTCAGATTAATGGTTAAAATTGCGTTCGTTGTGTTCGTTAAGAGTTAAGTTGAATTGGTGGAGGAGAGCAAAAACAAAACAGGATTATCTGTTTGTTGAAGTACTATTGAATCGTTCGCCTTGACGACGGCGTTGAGTGTGGGAAGCTTGTTTGTGGGTGTAGGAAGGAAAATGTGGCAATGGTGTGTTTGTGTTGAAATTTTGTTTGGAAAAAGTTCGGAACTAAAGTTTGTAAATGTAAGAAACCAAAACTGAAAGTAACAGATCGGGTAAGAAAATTTTGATTCTCTGCTCTACGCTAGATGTAAATTTTATTAAACAAGCCGAAACATTGAGCCACAATAGCAGCCCCATCCGAAATGGTTGAGAGCAAAAGCAACAGAAACGAGTTTTCTTTCCATCGTTTTTCTCCTGCTGCCAACCAAGTCGGATGGGGGAATAATAATTTTCATATCTAAAGCACATTGCACCACTCTAACTAATTAGGCCGAACGACATAATGTTACTACAGAAAAAGCGAATTGAAGTAGAAAATAATGTAAAATATAAAAAAGAAAGTAAAGAGAATAAGGCATAAATGTTGCACAAATCTACTGAAGGTATTGCTTAAAAGAGAGAGAGGTAAAAGAAAGAAACATTGCCAAAACCGTTTAAAAAGATTAAAATAGATTAGATAAGTAGATTGAATAAACCGAAAACCAACGTCGACACTGCTTCCCGGCAGTAGCTTTTGATTTTGAGTGTACAGAGTTGTTTTTTTTTCCTTTCAACCTTTCAGTAGATTTGAGCCACAGTCACAAAAAAAGGCAATCAAAACTTAATTGGTGATAAACGAACGGAAGAAAATCAACAAGGATTAAGTGAAGAGGCGGAAAGAGAAAAAAAAATTGGAGATCGCACAACGGACTCGGGACGCAACCAGGCCCAAAATCAATGAAACGGGACAGTGGGAAGAATTAAATCGCTGGAAGAAAAACATAACAAACATTAAACTTTAAACCAAAACTAGGACACTTTAGGGATGGCCAAGGGGTGGTTAAAAAAATAGGTTGGAAAGCGTAAAGCAAAACGAACGGCAAGCCAATTAAAATGGGAAAATGGATGAAATTGATTCAATTCGTGGGCTGAGCTGTGCCGAGCAGCAGCCAGCGTCCACGGTTATCTAGCCGAACGAATATCCCGAACGAGATATTCTGGCCCGCAATCGAAGTTGCGAAGCTCGTTTATTTGTCCGGTTGTGAATAGGGGAAAATTGCAATAGGAGCTTATGGAAATTGGAGGATAAAAGGTTAGTTAACAATAACGAACGGACTTAGGTATGGTTTTTTCTGGAGATGAGTGGAAAGAGACCAAAAAAAGGGCCAATACAATGCGTTTGGCCGCTATTGCATTACTGGATAGTAATTAAAACAAGTGAAGCATATTTAGCTAATCGTTTAAGAATAGGATTGTAAGATACTTCTAAATAAATAGTATCTTCACCCAGGGATTCACCAAAAATGACCAGCCAGTCACGATAGATGGTACGGAGAAACAGGGAAAACAGAACAAAACCCAGAAAGCTAACCTCAACCTTAAAGTGTTGAGGTCTAGTCATCGGAAACAAAGAACCGTGGAACGACTAAAGCAGGTTTGGGAAGGTGTTAACGGAAGAATACCAGAGAAAAAAAAATCAAAAATGGAGGAGAAAAAATACGCACAAGGAACGAACCACACAACACACGGCAGCTACACACGGCAGCGAACTAGTGAACACGATCGCAAAACCAAAACGGAAAACGAAAACAAAGAAGAGCAAAACGAAAGTTGTTGTTTGGATTTAAATTTTGTAAAAACCTTCTCAAATATCCGGTGAAACTCTCCCAGCATCGAACGGTCGTGTGGGGTTTCTTGGTGATTGTTGGGCGTGGTGGAGGTGATTCTCGGCGATTTTTTTTGTTTACCGGAGAAACGAATGAAACGAAGAAGCAATCCGTTTGATCGTGCACCGACGGAACTCAATTATCGTTCGACTTCTTCGCCTGCGCCGGGCAGGGTTGGTTCGCTTGGCTGACTGTTGAGCGTCCCATTCAGCTCGTTCTTTCGCTCCCGGTTCCTGAGGTTAGGATGGGGGGTTTTTGGGTTATGTCACGATGAATTGGCACCTCTGCTTTGATGAGGGAGTAGTAGCAAGAGGAATAGTAACGGGAGACACGGGAAGGATGAAAAAAAAGGAGACACACACACACACACAGAACTTAATCCTTTGACCGGTGTGACTTTTTCTTTTCTACGGGGGACGATTAATCTTTGGAAGCACTTTGCCGGTGAAGATCACGCCGGAAGATGATCGATTTTTGAGGAGGCGAAGGCGAACGTACGAGATGATACTGCGAGATGGTTGGTTGGAGGGTTGGGAAGGAAATTGGGCAAACTTTTTAATACTCCTGAGGGAGCAGCCGGGTGAGTTGTGTTTTTCATCGGCCAAACTTTGGCAACTCGTCAGGGGGAAAAGTGCTCGCGTACAGTTTTGTGTATAAAGTTCGATGCACAGCACAGTGTTTGGTGGAATATGATATCACAAACTGGAAGAATAACCTGGATGGAGCAGGCTTGGCGAGTTGATCAAATAATGAGAAAACGATACTGGCACGCCACAGCACCCAATCCCGATAAAAGGAATGCAAAATTTATGCTTAGGACTCCCGGGCAAAGGCTAGGGACAATCTGACTGGCTGGGGACGGTTCGGTTCGGTTGCTTGGGCGTGTATATTGATTAGAGTGAAGTTAAATAACAGAACAGACACACCTGGACAGGAAGGAGCTCTTGTTTACGTACCTACTGCAGCAGAGGGTTTGGATAGGATGACCAAAAATGTGAACCCTTAAATCCCACACCGGTTCCCAGTATCGATTGAATAAAGCTTCTCAAACTGTCACAGCAATGGTGCCTGGAAGCGTCGTTTCGGCAAGCTATCGTTGCGTCTGTTTTCTGAAAATTAGAATGAAAAAAGGCAAATTAATAATTTGATATAAAGACCTCGGATGAATCTTGCAGAAGGATATTCCTACTTTGCTCTGAACCGCAAAAACTCCCCCCAAACAGCATTTTATAATTGGCTTCTAGTTTGCAATTATTTCTGACGCACTATGGGGGAAAGTTATCTCGTTTTATTGGGAAAACTTCCAAACCCAGCTCACAAACCCGAGATTGTTCAGTTCATCATAATCAACAAAGGGCGAATAGTTTCACTGATGCACTGTTACGCTCTGGCAAGCGTTTTGCTGTGGTGCTGCTGGTTAAATGTGTTTGTGAGCGGCCGAGTTTGGGGAGCTCATAAAAGTGGATAGTCCAGCTTGCACAATTTATGGTGACGCCATAAAACTACGTCAATCGTATCGTTCTCCTTGAAAACGGGGACACAACAATAAGCGGTTAGGTTGTGGGTGGGGTGGAATTGATCTATTGTGCCAATTGAATGGGCAAGTTATGGATAAGTTGTTTGCAATATTTTATTATGTTACGTAAAACTTAGTTTCGAGGGGGAAGTCAAATCCAGAAGAGCATACTTCTGCACATTCCTGATAATTGGATACCAGATGATTCCATATTCCAAGAGTACCGGGATTGCTTGAAAATCCTGGCGTTCAGCAATTCGATTTCCAAAACTTTTTCTTAGCATATTGAAGTTTTTGTTCTTTTTACTCATATTTGAAGGATTAGAGAGAAAGTCTTTTTCTTCCTTGGCACTACAACCTCGAAACTTTTAATTGTCTAGTTGGGTGAAAGCCTTTTTTTAAACTGCCAGAAAAAAATGGATCAATATACCCCGGTCATAACATTCTAAGTAATATTTCAATACTTCATTATGTAAAGACTGATGTAATTTTTTGGAGATTTTTTAAAGTCATCGTTGATAGCTTTACTTCAAGCACAAGTTCAACAGTTTCAAACACAATTTTACTGATGAGTAATAGCCATAAACCATCCCATAGCATCAAACGATCAGCTACAATCCTGTCATCTCTCTTCAATTGCAATTTCAGTGAAGCACTTCAGCAGCACGATGGACTGCAAAATGAGTTGCTTTAAGTTTTAATTGCAATATCGCTACTTCCTTCCAGATGGATGGCACATCCCGAACAGAAAAACAACCGATGCCAACTAGGACACGGGAGCCAGCGCATAACCAGATAGACAAAGCCGGCGAAAAAAAAACTGACTCATTTCGCAACCAGCTGGAAACGATGGAAACGATGGAAACGATGCTCTGATCCGGATGATGAGGGGAAAAAAGAAGCTTAAATAATTTTCCGTCTTACTATCCGTCCACTCCAGGGTCATCACGCTAATCCACTTGGTCGATCGATTAGCTGGAGGGAGGGTGTTTTTTTACAAATCCCACCAACTCCTTTTTACCATCATTGAAAAGAAAAACTGAAATGGTTGGCACAATTTTAGCTCAGCCAACACTCAGCTTTACTGCTCGCACATCAATGCTGGAGCGCATTGGGAGAAGTTTTGCTTCACAAGCAGTAGCACTCCCAACGCAAAAGGACGAATGGAAGCGTCGAGCGAGAGAAACTGCAGCGCAAAACTAATCCTCGAAGCAGCTTTCTTTTAGAGGATGAAATACGACTGGGCAAGGCTGCCAGTCAGGGTGGCAGAAATTGTTGCATGCCAGAACAGTGGAGCGAGTGCCCAACTAAAAGCACTGCAAAGAGCTTATAAATTATTGGCATCGGTTGAAGCTGCTCCAGAAAAGGATTTCTGTAGATGATTGCAACCTAATGAGCATCTCGATAGAGCTTATTGATTATAATGAAGGTTATTTGAAAAATAATTAAAACAGGATGATATAGCTCATTATGGTAATGTTTTTTTTGTTTCTTGCTATCAACAGTAAAACACCCTAAACAATAAGACTTGTACGAGGTTGTGGATTCGTAACTTTAACCGAGCTGGCTGTACCTTTTTCACACTACCGTATGGTTTTTTTTCTCTCGAATGATTTAAATGGTTTGCCTGTTGAAAAGGCAACCCAAACCCAACCCAAACCCAAACCGAACGAAACACACATCACACAGCACAAATAGAATAGCTTTTCCCGGGCAGCTAGCACTTTGGCACGTGGGAATGGTGACCGCCCCTCCACCTAGGGGTGAATGTGCCAACCGAGCGGTGTATTTAGTAACTCGTTAATTGTGAAAAATGGTTGCCAGTGGCGTGAATTTGTTTACTGTGCAGGGAATCGTTCCACAGGGGCTTAGGGATACAATACGGCGAACAGCGACCCTATGGGTGGTTATTGTCTGCATTCGTTGTGCATTGTTCGTTCGTGTTCCGTGTTCCCCACTACACTGTCTTTTACTGCACTTTTACGCTATTCCGTTGCTTTTATTTAACGTGTTTTACTATCGCTGTTCGTGTCCTTCCTTTTTGCATTTTGAATTGTACTCAGGAGGAGCAACAAAAAGACACAAAAACAGAGTAAGCTTTTAATTAGTTAAATTAGAGCGCTACGCGATTCGCTGCAAAACGCTGCGCCGGAATATGAGCTGCTAGAGTACCTGAGCACCTGACCTAGATTTAAGGGAAAATAGTAACTTTAGAAAGGGGAGCTGAATGTGCCAAAGCTAAGGTTTTATCATGCGCGATAAAGTTAAGCTCACTTTTGCATACCGCCTGGTGGATCAACCTTTACACTTGCTACGAACAAACTAGCTGGCTACGGGTAATAATTCCAAGGTCTCGCTATCAAAAATATATAGTAACCTTATTGCGTTACCCAGCATTTCAAGCATGGACGGCTTAAGGTTAGGATATATTTACAGAAAAGGTTTTCATCTTATCACACACCGAACGGACACGCTTGGCGAAACTTGCTGCCCATGATCAAACCCGGCATCCAACGGCTGGAGACGCAATACGGGACGGGATAATTAAGGATGTTAATGCGGATGTTAATCTACGCCACATAAGAGGACTCCGCGTGCCGAGTCCGAATGGTGAAGAGCAAGTGTGTGTTTGTGTGTGTGTGCTTAAGCACGGTGCCTCTCACACATATACTTAAAGGGATGGAGTAGAGTAGATTCTCGTGTACGACGGTGTCGGAAAAACATGCTCGTTAAGGATGGTGGACGTAGGATTGGACGAGGTTTTGGCTTGGGAGGGTTGATGGGGGGAGGTCGTCGAGAGACATTACGACATAATCAGAGTATCCATAAAGGGAGCACGGTAGGCGTATGGGAGTAGGTGTAAAGGCGGTCGATTGGATTATTATAGCATGTGGAATGAGAATTTCTGTGGTAATAGAGATCATTTCTGGCACTATGCTTGGTATGTGTATGTTGTCTGAAGTTAAGCTATTCAAGCTCAAGCTGTGCTTTTTAAGAAAGAGGTCCGAATAGTATAGGAACGATTCTTTAACCGTTGTACAATTTTTCTATGCTTCCATGTGAGCTCCTCAGCACTTTAATCGCCTCCCAAAAAACCTTCCCAAAAAACGAGAATCAAATAAACAAAAAGGGCGATTCCAGTTTTGGTAAGGTGCCACACTAGAAAGCACCATCAATTACCGAAAAGGTAAGGCGTTTAAATTTACCATTCTTTCCCTTTGGCCGTTCCCGTTACTATGTGTGGTTTACGTTTTTTAGCACCTTACCAAAGCTTTTACCTAAAACTTTAGCGCAAAATATGGCAACACTTCCGTGATTGGTGGTGGTGGTGCTTTTGTGTTGTTGTTACTCGTGGTTTAGGTCTAGCAGAAACTCCTGAACAACGCTCACCCCCGGTAAGCTTGGTCGGTACGTGCTAATGGGACGGTTTGCCCTAAATGGCACACCCGTACGTACTACCCGGCTGATGGGTACAGTTTTGGGTCGCAGTCACACTTTAAAGTGGTTCTTCTTTTGGATAGTTTTTGCGCTTGGTGTTCCAACCCATTCCCGGTGATTCCCGTGATTCTATCGGGAGTCATTCGGGTTGGTGCTAACACCAGCGTTGGTGGTGGTTTCATTTTTGGAAAAAAGGTGCCATGAATACAAATCGGTCGTGTGCATTGGGTGGTGTGCGAGAACTGCCAAGAAGGGGGAAAGTAATTGCTACGGAAGCGTTCTAGCGAGCCGCAAGTCTGTGCTAGCTAGCGTGGTGATTTTGCATATGGTAAAAGATATTATAACTTCTTTGGCAAGTAACAAAGCTGTTTTACCGTTCCTTCAGTGCCGTTAGTTTGTGGGGTACGATGGGAATAATAGTAATTGGTGGTGGGTTTTACTTATTGTTTTGTACGGAGTTTTGGAGGGGTTTGTGGTTGATTTTGGAAAGTAGTTTATAAAAGGTCCTATTACCATGACTTCCTTTCTACGAAGGAATAGTCCAGATGGGATTTGAACCTCGCTCCTACTCGCGCTGCCGTCGCTTCAACTACATGGCCGTCCTAAAATAGCTTACTAGACTTCTTAATACCACCTAGTTAGATAGTCTGTCTTCGCTACGGCGAAACGGTTCGAATGGGATTTGAACCTAGGACATCGATCTATTATCATCAAAAAACAAATCCTCCCTTCAGATCAATACTTGCTGGCAACGACTGTAAATTAGAATCGAGTAATCCAGAGTTTACTTTGTATAAAAAAATGCATAATTGTTTTCAATTTCAGAAATATTTTGCTTAATGTCTCTAATTACAATCTTCTAATTATATTTTGTTGAAGCACATTGAAACATATCCTACTGTTAGACATTTATCCACTAATCCAAATTATTCTCACATATCGTTCCCGGATCCGTTACAATCTATTTCCAAAAAACAACTTTTTAGAATGCTTTAACGATTTGCTACGGTAATATTGTTTACACTTACCACGTTGAGTTTCAGATTCAGTCCAAAACCCTTAATTATGGCTATTAGCAGCAGCATAAACTGACACCGTGGCACATCAAACGCAAAAAAACACGCTCGTTTTAAATACCTTTATCACGGAATGATCCCAGCATTCGTCGAGTAATTCTGCTATTTTACCCCCGTGTGGTTCCCATTTCTAAAAACCCCATAACCAACTCGTAACGATCCGAGCTTCATTAGCACGGAGGCTCACGGAAAATGGGGCTTTTGCCTTCACCAAAGCTCATTCGTTACTCACATTTTGAACACGTTTGATGTCATTCGCTGTTTTGAAAATCCAACACCAACCGTTTCCCGCGCGTGAATGTGAGTGTGTATGTGAGAAGGGGATTTTTGAAAAAAAGCGTTACTTTATATTTTTCCCATCCACAATCCTCGCATCCGGAAAATGGTCCGTGAAGCCGGGTACGCATCATCGACCGACCGTGCTGATTGGAGCAGGATGTAGCTATGAGCGAAGCTCCATTTCGTTACATCTGTTCTGAGCGAGCGGCGCCATGCTAAAGGCCGTTCTATTTGAAAAGGCTTGTGATTGTGTTCGTTCTGTTTCTCTTTTTGCTTCTTTACACTGAAAACTAATACCACCGAATTGGAATACTAATGATGATGGCGGAAGCTTAGTGAAAGCGAACCATTTTACAACACATTCCGCCTACACGCGGTCTTTGTAAGTCGTTTTTAAATGTTTGAGAAAACTCAGACAGACGCCCCGTTGTCGCTCTGGCATGGCTTTCATATTTTAATTGCTTAACCAAACAATGCTTTTCACGGTAGGATTTTCATTGTGAGGTCTTTCCACGGTACGCGTCGCAGAACGTGTCTTCGTACGGCAAAAGCTCCGTGAAGAATCGTTAAAGCCCGCCGACACCATTCGGCGGGGAATTAAGCAACATCGCAAAATGATGATGTTCGGTTTAGTGTGAGCGTGGGTGAAATCAAAACCCCGAAACCAAACGTAACGGCTGTTTCATCGTAATGGTGGTGGAGAAAAAGAAAGGCAACCCAATGGTTACACAATCCGAGCATTTTTTCCGACCGGCGGATATAGGCGCTACGGCCTGTGAAACCAAAACTTATCGTAATGTTAATATGCGGCTGGGTGAAAATCTGTGCGGTTTCCGCTCATCGAGCTCAAGCTTGAAGTGGGTGTTGTTTTATGGTAATAAGATCCTACGCTGAAAAACTGCCACTCAGTTTGCGCATCTAAGCGCTCGCACACGCACATACACACCCATATATAGTCACTTTTGTGTGGTGCCCTTTTTCCCGTTTTATGGCAAGCTTTGTTTGGATTTGAGTTTTTATATCGCACGTCAAGCATAGCATCCCGCGCGGAACTGCAGAAGCGATCTTTTCTTCTGGCTCGCTCTTTTTGGGGGCCATTTCACACACACGCTCTGGTTTGTGAGTTTCGATGTAGCTTGTTCGAGGACTTCGTTTCCGGTCACTCGAAGCCACCCAGCCAGTCAGCCTATTGACGAAGGTTTCCATATCCATTCGGGCGAAAAATTCAGCAAAATATGCGATTGTTTGGCCCGGTTTTTTCTCCCCTGCCGGTTAAAGTGACCGACTTCAAGATACAATCTTGAAAATGTCTTGTGCGCTCAATGCTACCGTGCCAGTCGGGAATATGGTACGGTCGGTTAAATTCCTTTGTGAGGAGAGCGTTTTTTCTTGTTGTTGTTGTTGCCGGAAATCATCCACGATCATTGGAAACGGTGGAAAAACCTCGAACTCGTACAATTTTACGAAAACTCATTTGAATAATCCTAAATTTATGATAACAATGCAAAGTGGCGTTGGGTTGGTAGGTGGTGAATGCTCGTTGAAAGGGAGCGCTTCCAGTTAACACGCTTTTTATGCAAGTTTCATGGGAATGATGCGTAAAGGGAATGTTGTGTTAACATTTGACTTTTGTGACTTTGTGTTGTATAGTAAAAGCGATTTTTTGTATGTTTAGAATGTTTACTTTGATAAGGAGAGTATTTAAAGTGATAAGCTCATTAGAACTTATTGTATTTTCCCGAAGACTAGTATAAATTAAAATATTATAAAGTTTTAAATAACTTAGCTTATTTACTAACTTATTTATCAGGTACTATAAATGCTTCTCGGTCTTGACCTACTGCAACAATCCTCCATAGCGTTTTCGGCCTAACACCGGCGTGTGCCTGGCCTGGCCTGGCTGCTCCATTTCAATTTGGAGGCGACTGGGTCATCTGGTATCATTTTCATGACATGACCAGCACAAGGGATCCCGGTAAATCTAATTCGCTGTACGATTTCGAGATAAAGCTCGTCATTGTAACGGCTTCTCCATTGTCCTTCACATACACATACGGGGTCGAGAATCCCTCTGAGCATCATGCTCTCGAACGGGGATAAGAGGTTTTCTTTGAAGTTTTGAAAAGGGTCCATGCCTCTGTCTTCATGCATGTCTGCTTGCTCATAATACATGAAGGTTGAGAGAAGATTCCTCATACTGTAGGTATGACCGGATGGTTTTTGCCTCTTTTATCTCCAAGCAGAGGTATATCGTCATTTACTTGATTCTTTGATAAGCTTCTGCTACGAAACAGAGTCTCAAACCAAATATATCTAAGTCATCAGCGTAAACCAAGTTTTAGATTTTCTTATAGAAGATGGTCCCCGAAGTTTGCACCTCCAAATCACGGATGGCCTCTCTGGCATCAAAGTAAAGAGAAATCAGGCTCGTTTAGCTCCCTGGCGTATGGCTATCTCCTATCATCAAGGGCCTGTGTGTTTTCCATTCACCTTTACCTGCCATGTGATGTGACCGCTGTCATAATCCTGGTAAGCTTGAATAATTTTCATATCTATTTTGGTTACATAGCTTGAATTGCAAAGTTTTTACAACAGAGTCTCTTTATTAATTTCAATATGTTTATGTAAAATTTCTAATAATTTTAGAAATGAAATATTTTCTATTTTTACTTTTAATTTAACGGACATTGCATTATTATGGCCTGGGTGTTCTATTGAAATAAACAAAAAGGTTATGGTCCCATGTTTATCGTTGGTTGAAAGAGTTTAAAAATTTGTGATTATATTGTTTTTGAATTCAACGAGAGTATTTGTCTAGCATAGCTTTTGTTTTACTTTGTGAAATGAAAAAATAAAAAAGAGCACGGTTTAAAATTAATTGGTACATCATTTTTTTTATTTCTGTAAGATTTTTTCTTTATGAATCGTTATGGTTATCATTGTTTCCGAAACTTCTAATTAAAATTTATCTTTTTTAATGAGTTCAAATAATTTATTGCGCATGATTTATTTCATGAAAACTATTACATCATATGAATTTAATTCCCTGTTCAACAACAACATAATCGCAAACGTACGTTGAAGCAAAACTAAATTGCTTGACTGAATGCACAAAACGTAAAAAAATAAAAGGAAAGCTTCACAAGATTAATTGCAATACCCATTCCCATTACCATATTCCGGGCTCAGGCTTATCAAACAGAGCAAATAATGATGTTTGTTTGATGTTAAGCTTTGCCGGATAAAGATAGAACGCAGTTAAAAGAGAAGTACGATGCTGCCTACTGGCTACCGCTACAGCTACAGCTCCAGAACACTGCAAAATCAGCATTGCGGATGAAGTTGTAATGCAAAAAACCCAAAGCAAAATAAGGGAAAAATCTTAGGATTAAATCATCAGTCGGTTGTGGTTGGAGGAGAGCGAAACGGAACAAAGGTGCAGAAAAAAGGCCAACCGGGGAAGGATGGTAAATAAGAAAAATATTCCTCTCACTCTCTTTTGCATGAAAAATATGGAGCAGAAATAAAAGACAAAAAAAAAACAGAAAACCGTTCAGCCGAGATGTTGCGCCCGGAATGGAGAAAACCCCTCATAAGTAATAAAAACCACCTGAGTTCAATTAATGGAAAAGTAATCTTACTTTCCACGATGGTTGTGGTGGTTTACTTTCCACTAGTTGTGCCTGCTCGCTTCTCCGGGAAAATGCTTCTACCGGGCAGCAGCAGCAGGCTCACATTGCCAATAATAATGGTTCCGGGCCCCCGTCAGAAGTATGCCATCCCGGAAGCTGGGAAACACTAGCAAAAAGAAAAAGGTTACCGAGTTCGATTGAAAAATGGTGCGACCTTTTTTTGCCGGCGATTTACCATCGCAGGTCCGCATCGGTCCGAGTGCGTTGCGATTCCTTTTCGCACCGAATGACCATCGCACCGGGCGGTGGCAAAATAAGGCAAAACGGTTTTCGAGCGTTGGAAAGGAAAAGTGTGTCACGCGATGGTGAACTCAAATTTGGGGGAAAAGTTTTTTCCCCATTTCTAGCGGCCGGTAATGCAACGAACACGGTGGAGTAGGATCGTTCGTTCGATGGAAAAGGTTTCTCGTGGAAAGTTTTCCTTTCTGCATGGGTGGAAAAATATCGGGAAAAATCGAACCGTACACCCACTGGCAGTAGCTGAACGAGTAAGGAAAGCTCGTGAATGTTCGCTGTCAGCTCTAATTCGTGCACAATGGCTTTGCCATTAAAAGCTTCGATACGTTCGTTTGTATTGTGTTGCTTTTCGTCTGTGTGCTGTGTTGCGACGAGTTGTTAGTATACTGCTGGAAAAGGTGAACAGAATCCGTGGAAGCGGTCGCTTAAGGCTTTTATTGAAATGAAACTGTCAGTAACAAAGTTTTACCTTCGTTTTATATGCTTAAAATAAGCCAAGAAAATATTTTGTTCATCTAAATGTAGTCTTATATTACCTTAATTTATATGAAAATAACATCACACTTTTATATTATTCTACGACAAAATTAAGTTCAGAATTTTAAAACAGTTACACTGCGCTATCATCCACACGAATCGCGAATAGAATGTGTGGGTGTGTGTGCTGGCTAAAGTAAGCAAAACAGCCTTCAAGTATTAGGCGCCTCCACCGCTTTTGATACCTTCAATGGTTCAGTGTTTCCTTCGCCAGGGTGGGTTGCTGGAAAAAATCGATCCATTTCCGTGCCCGACACTCAGCAAGCAAGGATCGGCTCGCGTTTCTTGCCCACCCATCACGCTCCGTGCCATGAATGAGCAAGTTTGTTTTTATGGTTTTTAGCAGCATCCCGTGCTGCTGGGTACTGTTGGTGGTGGGCGGCAACACTCACCATCCCACACCACTCCGAACCCGGATCGATCCTGTGACTCCTGTTCAGCTACCATGGTATGTACGTGCCACACTACGATGCCTTTATTGAGCGGTGAAGACAAAACACTGTTGCACATGGCCGCCGCACACAGGTACGCGGATGGGCAGCATTAATCCGGGCTGACCATAACTTCAGCGAGGGATAATGTTTAGCCGATGAAATTAAACTTTCACGGAGGTTTGCACATAAACATGGGTTACATTTTTAATTACGATTGCACAGTAGAATGTGCTTTTTGTTGTTGTGTTGTTTTGCAAATGAACTCGGAGGAATGAGTGGGAAATTTAAACACTGTTAACTGTATTGCTTTAGGGGAAATGAGGTTATGAGAATGAAAAAGATCAACAGAAACAAGCCTTTAAAATTTGAGAACGAATATTACAACACACTGTTCGAATCCTAACTAGAGTTAAATTAACGTAAAATGAGGCCTGATGAATGTTAAGAATGCTCATGTAAATCTTAATTTTGGGACGAATATTTCAATACAATGAAGTAACAATTTTGTGCAGCTAATTTCTATGATCCCCAGAATATGGTTGAAGGATAAGCTCGCATAACGTCAAAGTTCGCCAAAAAGAAATCCTGCCCTATTCGTTCCCACCTGTTTGAACAACCTTTTGTTTGTTGTTAGGGACTTTCGGTTGGTTGTTTACCAGCTCGAAAAGAACACTTGATACCTTGCTGGAGACGGATTTTACTCAGTGTTTTCTGTTGATCCTACCTATTTTCCATCAAGCACGAGGTAGTTGGAGTAGCCTTAATTTTTCGTAAGATTTTCAGTTGCAGTTGACCTTGCACTGTTCTTTTAGCTTAATGACAACTGTGAATAGCTGATTTTGTAAAAAAAAAATAACAAAACCATTGCTTAAATTTCTTCAACGAATAAGGGATGAAATTGGGAGATGATTCAGTGTAATATTGCAATGTTTTGGATTGTCGTCTAAAGCAAATAACTTAGAAAATCTTTATTTGCTTTCAAGTTTCCCTTGTCAAACAGATCAAGCTTCAGTTTATACATTCAAAGCTTAAAAGCTAATCCCCAAACAGCTGGTTTTGATTATTATACACAACAATAGTTTGATTCGCTTATTGTTCTACTTCCGGGAACTGGATTAGCAACCAGTCACCACTCGACGATGAACTGCTCCTACACACAGCAAGCTCATGCGCACTGGAAGCTAACATTTTGACACTCCGTTCGATTGTACCAGGTGCCAGGATACGAAATGCAGCTCGTGAGCATACATTCAGGCGCTTCAACAAAAGCTATACATTAGCTGCGTTATTAGCACCCTTGCGTACGTAGCAACAGCAAAAGGATGAGTCATCGGTTTTTGCTAGGAGGCCAGTATTTCATTGCATCGTGACTTTGACCGCTCTTTCCGTAGCGTCCGGATTCGAACATTTTTTTGAGTTCCGACTATTCTGGGGTGAGTTTCGCGAACAGAAAGCCGTTTTCCCTTCGCTTGGGGAGTGCTCTAAACTCAACACAATTATCTCGACAGTACAATCATAATGTAATTGTATTTTATACGATCGCTGATAGCGGGCAGGCAACACACACACACACACACGAGCGAATGGAGCTTGTTATAGCGACACAGCGGGAATAAGCCAGTTCACCCTTAATTCTAAGCGTTTGGTCGACTTCGCGTGTGTTCGCTAGCAAGGCGCTTCTTTTGCCATTCCCGCGCCAGTTGCATAAATTTATGTATTCTGCCATCGTTGGCATTAACTCGTCAGTTTGGTAGTCTTTGCAGCATGGTTTCGGGTAACATTTCCTGGAGTTCGTCGTAGATATCTCTCACGTGGTACAAAAGCCACAACTTTGTTCACCAGGCCAAGGTTTTGCTACGGTACCGATAGTACGTACGTTCCGTTGCCTGGTACCTACCAGGTGTACCAAGCACCCACGATACGATGCTCTATAAATGCAACCCCTAGCGCGAGGTACAAAGTAGCCTTAAAAGGTGAGACTTGGAGCTTGCTAGTCTTGCTCTTGAAAGCATGCAATTGAAAGCGTTTCAGCGTTGGGGTGGCTTCTTTCCCGGGCACAACTAGCAAAACACAGTTGTGCCCACATGCGCCATGTCTGCACGAAGCGTTGCATCAAAAGTCAGGGCGATAGTGACATGCATTTTGCAGCGAGAACTTATGCACTTTGCAAAGCGGAATTTATGCTGCACCGGGCGATCGGAAATAGGAAGACCGTAAATAATAGGTCTGCTGGCCGTTGTTGGCCAGATGAGCTTATGAAATGTGAAACCCGGAAAAGCTTAGTTTTTAGTGCTTCTTGAACGTTTGTGTTTCAAATGGATATGTTAGAGGGGTGCTGGTGGCAGATGTTGCGAGATGACGAGGTTTGACACGGCATTTATGTTATTGTGACGTTTAATTGACATATTTAGTTTGAATATTTAACAGTCTATTTTCATTAAACATTTTTCTCTTTTCTATCATGCCTTGCGACGTTTCATATGGCTTTTTTTTAATAATCTTCAAAGCAAAGCTACTATTTTATATTTGTTGCGCATTGTTTCGCATAACCTCACCTCTCTCTATTCATCCTGAACTAAGTCGCCAGTAATTAGCTGTAAGACAATCACCGGAGAAAGCTTCTGAGGAAAGGCTAATACGCACACCGGATACCATTCGCTTCCCTAAGTCTATGCACTCAATTTAGTTTCTCAGCCCACTGGGGAATTCAGTGTATATCTGTCTCGCTGTCTCTTGTTCTTTCTGGCTCCCCATGTTCGTGTTTGTTAACGCCATCACCTGCAAGGTTGAGTTCCGCATGCACTGGAATGAGCAGGATAAACCACCTAGGCAGACTCAAGGTTAAGCTTCATTTGGTAGGTCGTGCCGGTCGGTGTTTTCTCCTGCTTTGCTAATGCTATCACATTACTCACACCCCAAATCCCCATTCGACATCACCAAGAGACATGATTCTTTTTGGGCATTTCGAGCACAACACACACCTGGATGAGAAGCACTTTGATGCGGTAGTGCGAGTTGAAAAGACCAGTAGGAGCTACAAAAAAAAGAACACGCACACACAGGAAAGAAAAGCTGCCGGTTCCGCTTGACCAACCGGATGATGGATGTTTTCTGACGGAAGGATAATTGAATATTCTAGTCCGCCATCTTTCGATTTGATTGCGCTGTGTGATTTGGAGGTTTTTTTTCTGGTTTTTTTTTTCGTTTTCGTCTGTTTATTTCCTTTCTGCCGTTACAAAAAAAAAAGTGCGTACAAATACAGATCGGACCCGGAGGACGTTGTAGATGATAAGAAAGGTTGGATAAAAGCGGACATAAAAAGTTGGCAAAGAACCACTCTTTTTAAGGCCTTACTGAATAAGAAATTCAAAGGTAATGGAGGTTTGGAGGAATCAAGGATAGAAAAAAATCACGTAAAATTGCTCTGTCGAAACGGGAACTGCTGTTGCGCGCTTCATTAGCACCGGCAGAGCTCACAAGCCAACCATCGTTGAGGACGTTCGAATGCCTTCAGCGAGAGGTTTGACGCTAGCTCCCAACGGTGCTCGTTCGGGAGCGGAAAAATCGATAAGATGCTTCTGATCTGGTGCGTGGAAGGTAGCATAAGTGACTACGAGATGAGTTTTTGATGATAATCAAAAGCAGTTGTGTTGAGTCTACATGTAAGTGGAGAATGTTGTATTATTTACATAAAGTAGCGCGTTGTATTTTTCAAGATATTTAAACGTTTTCCCAAGAGTTGAATTTAAGGCATCTTAAGATGTTTGAGCGGTGTTATGTTAAATATGACAAACTCTCAAAATATTGTGGTTTGAAAAATTTAAACAAAATTATAATTTACGAGGTTAACCTTGAACTTAACTGATTCGTTGAATGACTGACGTTCCATGATAAAATGGCATAAACTTAGGCACTTACACACCACACACCGTTAAACGTTATTTGTTAAAGACCTTCACATAATACTGCTTATAATACCCTTCATACTTTCAATTGGGAAGAGGTGAGAGCGTCACCGGTCTTAACACGGCAGGACCGCGGTTCAAATCCCATCCAGACCGCCTCCCCGTAGGCAGAGCTGGTAAAATCGTATCACAAGAAGCCAGAAGTGGCAGTTCCGGGACTTTTCGAGATTTGTGTGCCAAGCAAGAAGAAAAAGCTTTCAATTAGGATTAAAAAAAGTAATTTTTAAGTATTATGTATTACTAAATAAATTCAATATCCGGTAGTTATCTAGCCCATTTTAGCCATCTTAGAGCTAGAAAATTTGTTGTTGATCTGTCCAGGCTAGTGTAAAATAGGAAAAAAAAGTTCTTTGATAGTAAAAGTTCTTTTGATTCTATTGATGGTTGAGGTCAGTCTCGAGTCTCTTCGATCGACGATGAGAGCCTCCAACATAGATGACTATATAGTCCTTGGGGTTTCTTCTTTCTAATAAAACGACAAGGTCGTATTGCTTAGGTCCCTTGGGCTTTGAAGGCTTAATTTCAAGTGACTTTACAAAACTGTTGGGTGATTGGAATCTATCCCCTAATCAGACAGTTTGGTGTTTCTCCTGAGTTGAGAGGTTCTTTCAGAACTTGAAACAATTATAAAGTTTGGAAGGGATGTGCTTCAATATTTTAAATTTTCCCTCAGACATTAAATCATTGCTTACGTTCATAGTGCATCAGACACACATTAGACATGATTTAAAAGACGAAGGAGAGTAGCGTGGATCACTAGGACAAAAGGTTGTGTATAAAATCACTATAATCAGGCCGTTTGTTTTTTTACGAAACGTCACACTCACATTCATAAATATGGCAAATAATATATGTATGAGATAATTAATGGTTTATTATCAGCACACACAAAGGCACAACACGGTGCAACAAAATACTGCTTGAGTATGCCATAAAATTACAATGTAGACAGCTCAACCATTTTAATTGCATACGTGCACGAAATGTTCCTTTGCAAAGAAAGCATCAACAGTTCACTTCACACGACCTCCGATCCGAGATCTATGAGCCACGCAAAGCGTCTGGTTTGCCAGACTGTGATACATGTCAACGAACAGTTTAGGTAACACACCATTCAACCGTTTAAATATCACACGCCTTTCATCACTTTTTATGGCTCTAATTCAATTTGAATGAACAACGAAACGACGACCGGCAAAGCTGGTCGGATAGCGTTGTTCAGCTTCTTTTCCTAATAAGCCAGAATGCTTAATCAGTAGACACTTTCAATGGCTGTGTCTGTTGCATCGGGTGCATTGTCCGCGTGACAAGACTATCCAACAGGTTCGATTGCCCACACCGTCTACGACGATGATGATACTGACGACGTGTTTCCTTTGGCCGTGCTCAATTAAGCCTCGCAGCTACGGATTTGGTCAAGTGCCATCCGCACGAATAGAAGAACTTCTTCCGTCCTCTGGCAGAGTTTGTCGTGCCGCAGAATGACCACCGGTAGAATTGGTGGTGGCGAGGGATTGTCGCAACACCGTACACCGTACCATTATTGTACAATCAAATCAAATTACGGAACACGATTATGAGTGAGCGTTGGTTCGGTGATGGAATGAAATCAGCGATTCGCCCGTTTGGGTTCGTGTTGGGATGGGTTGTGAGTTGCAGGGGGGGGGGGGGGGGGGGGTAGGAATAAAAGTAGTGTCTACCGCAGCCACATTCATTCACGCTCCAATTCGCTGGTCAGCCCCCAGTCGGTCCTGACATTGTACGCAACCACCCAGTCCATCTGATCGAGCTCGGTTGGTGCATCGCCATTCTGTGGCGTTGCATTTCGCGATACAGCTAGAGAGATAAGACACGGGTACGGTGATACGAACGTCATGAATAACCCACGAACGGTTGTCGTGACAAATTGAGAATTGAGCTGAGGATGAACTATGTTTGGGGACGAGTATTGGACGAGCGGAATACCGAGGCACAGATTTGAAACTACAAAACTATGGACGCTGCGATAAGTTGTGATGTCAGTATGGTGAATATGAACACAAACCTTGTTTGGTTTATGGATCTCACTCGCTCGCGTCAATCTCGGTACAACGGGGGGCGCATATTTGTGCAGTTGTGATAAATTGCATTCCATTCGCATGGTTTATGGTGCGCACTCAGCGAACTGTTATGAATAAGTTTATACGATAATAAAATAAAACCAGTAGAGCAACGACGAACATGAAACATGAAGCCGGTACGGTTTACTCGTGGCTCATGGTATGACCATGGCCGAGTTTTGTGGCTGTAGGGACCGGTTGGCTGGCTGTTGTGTAAATATGATAGCCTAGGACTTGTCCTAGTATTCGCCATACAGAACGTGACAAATCCGTAACATCGGTAAGTGGCAACGCTTTCTGGAGCTGAGGAGAAGTATAAGTATATTTCAAGAACAGATTTTTAAACGGCGTACTGGTTGTGTTTTGGTGTGAGTTTAAGCTAATATAACATTTACCATTTGTAGAAATATTATAGTCAAAAAATAAATTGCTAGCTTAATGGTTGTAATTGTTTGAAATAGTTGCCAGAATGCATTACGCGGGATTTATATTGCATCAATTGTAATTATCCAACATTTATAAGGACAGATTACGGTAGATTTGAGTAGTCTAATCTTGATTAAACATTTACTAACTTTTCCATTTTCCTTTAAACTTTAAAGTAAGCCTTAAAATATTGCTCAATAAAGTATACAGATTCAACTAATCTAGTTTTTGTTTAAATTTAGCGCTGACTTTTCAATTCTCAATTTCTCAGTAAGTCTTGGTCAATAAAGAGAGATGGTTTTAATTAATATTTTTAAATTTGTAAAATCGCTCTTCAAAAATCCCATACTCTGCAAACTTGGTTTAATAAAAAGTATAAACTCAGCTTAACAGCTGTACCTCCCTCTAGGCTTATCACAATTCGCTGGTAATAAAATGTTTGCATATAATTTCATTATACCACTGCTTATTTTTTCCTCACCCGACAAATCCAAGGCTCAGAACGGACGAGAGAAGTCCGTCCGTCGTAAAGTTAATCCAATGAAGCTCATTTTAGCTGCGCCAGGACTGTTCATAAAACAGAATCTATAATTGAGCCTTTCAAATGGTTTCGGTTTTTTATGCTGCTGTTCTTGCTGGATGATGGGGTGCTGGGCGGGACTTGGTTTATTGAGACAGACTAAAGTAAATCTTTTTTCACAAGAAACAAGCATTAATAAACACCCATTTACGGTGGGCTCATTTGTGCTTGATGCTGCTTAACACATAATTGTGCACGGTTTAAGCTGCAAATAAATGCTTGTGAGAGATGTCCAAATGTCGCTCTCGTGTGTTGTGAAATGTAAGAGCAATTGAAGCTAAGTGATGGTGAGTCTGGCAGGTTGCAAGGCGAATAAAAGAAAGCACAATTGAAGAGGGACCGATCGTCTTGAAATAGACTGTAGTGTAGTGACACATCCGGTCCCGAAAAAAAAACCGCATCAGCTGGGATTGGTTGCTTCCGTGGTTGCTGTTCTGGAAGGTTTGACTTGGAGACAGAATGGGGACAGCTTAATGTGCTTATTGCAGGGTTAACGAGGGGGCACACTGTTGACACCGGAAAATGTCTTAGAATTCCCACAAAAGATACTTCAATCTAGTTTGGCATTTGTGTGAGAGTGTAAGCAGACACAAATAACTCTTCCCGGACCTCGTCTGCCTGAAGTTTATTCCATCAATTGCAGAGTTTGTAGGAAACCAGTAACAGGTTTGGAGTTTGAAGCTTAATTTGATGGAAAAGATTAAATGCTCTTCTGTTATTCCATGGAGTGGTCTTTTAATTTAAAGAAATGAAATAAATTTGCAGACATTTCTTCTCAGTACTAGCGTTGCATTCAGCGCAAGCGTTGCAAGCCTATACCTTAATGAAATAGGTTTAAAATTGTCCTCTTTTCAATTATAACTATTACGCCCAAGCCATTCATCGGAGAAAATAGTTTTATCAGTTTTCATTGTGATTATAATGTATTTCAATTACAATTGAATATAAGTAGTTTCTATGTAATTTTAAATCCTCAACCGTTACGAAAGGGTAGCTTAACACCAATTATTTAACTGTTACAATTCTACCGTCGCATCCAGATATCAATT
The DNA here is from genome assembly GCF_013141755.1 of Anopheles stephensi. Lineage (NCBI taxonomy): Eukaryota > Metazoa > Arthropoda > Insecta > Diptera > Culicidae > Anopheles > Anopheles stephensi. Next base: position 24,434,391 of record NC_050203.1, read on the forward strand.
TCCATAGACTATGTTATGTTGAACATTAGTCGAATTCGTAATTTTATTTTATGATTTATGAAGTTACCAAAAGGTTATAAAGCTTCTATTTTAATAAAAGAAGTGAGCTACTGCTCTGGTGACAGCTTTGTCCAATTATACCAAACAGGGCTGTAAAAAATGATTGACCGTTAATGGATTTTGAAACCTTCAAACAGCGAGTATAATCTTTATATAAAACAATCATAAATTGTACTCCATCGATAAATTGCTCTACTTCTAGGAATTTCAATTAAACATTATTCCACCCGGAAAAAGCTCTCGAACACTGTGAAACAAATATTAATTTCAATTTTTCCATTAAATATCCTTACTGACTCGTACATCATACGGGGAAAACTGTCCACTCAATGCACACACACATAAACCCTACAATCTATTGTACCCGTGAGAGGGTTGGTTTTCCTTTGCAGGTCAACCTGCTACATCGTTTGTTATGGTATAAGGTGAAATAACGTTACGTTCGAGTTTCATCCTTCCCGACCCATGCCCAACACCCGTTTGCTTATGTGTGTTTGTGTGTTCAGGATCATCGAACCATGAAGAATGCGCTTTCATAAACCACAAACTTGACGCAAGCGCCTTCCTTCTTCGGCAATATTTGTGCAACCGGAGTGCATCGATTGGAATGTGTGTTTGGTTTTGGGGCGTTTGGGGTGGGAGGGTTGACAAATAAGCCCCGCGGGTCGTATAAGCAACTATGTGCGCTGGCCTTGCCAAATGCAGTGCAGTTGATGCCGTATGGAAATGTTTGACAGTGTGCGGGGAGCGTATGGTTTATTTGGTAGATGAAAATTTAAGTACAAGGCATCATTTACCGTTGGAAATAAGTCATTAAAATTACAGGTAAGTTTAAATCGTCCGTAGCTTATATTGATCTTCAAATGCCAGCAATGCATTAATGTAAGCGGACAAAGGTAATTGAACCTCCGGCGGGACGATTTTCAGCCATAACAACGGAAAATAGGAAAGAAGGACACAGCAAACAGGTTCACCGAGGGTGAAAGTTGTTGCCCTCTTGGAAAATAGCATCGGGCCAGCGCTGCCGTATGGTCTGCCATGTTTTGCACTGTACACCCCCTATGTTTGTGGTGTTGTTGTTTGTGGACCGGAGGGTTTGTTTCGGTAGCTAATAAAATGATAATCAGTGTGCCACCCCCTACCATGCATAGGTTCAGCGAGTCGGGAGCGAGGATAGGGTGGTGATTGTAAATACGCCTCGAGTGCGTGACGGAGAGTGTGGTACTGTGTGTGGAATTGGTTGGTTGTGGGTGTTGTTGATTTTTTCCTTTTGCATCGGTTTTTTATTTATAAGAAAAAAGGGTCAATAGCATTAGGTTTGCTACGGGAAAACAATATTCCGAAGAAAGGATCACTTCACTTAAGGAAAACGGAAATTATCTCCAGATGTATCTTCTTGTTGTTTTAGTCCGCATTTCAATTGAAACAACTTTCTCAAGGATATGAAACCGGTTTTCTTGCGAGTTATTTGAATTTTTCTGAATGTATTCGAATTGAATTGAGTTTTTAAAGGTGAAGGACCCAAACATAGATAAAATGCTCAAATTGGAGGTGAGATGCAGAAGTGTAAGTTAGTCAAAAGAAACCTTCATAGTTGACATATATTAAAAAAAGTACAAGAAGAAAAGTGAAATAATACAAAAGACGCAAAATTCATAAGATATAGAACTCGAAATTATTTTATTTAACTCTCGAAGGACAGCCTGACCGTATTGCTACATAAAACTCTAGATAATCAATGTAAATATTAAGCATAAGCGAATTTTAGAATCATTAGTTATTTTCGAAATTTTTCACGCGATGCAAGTAAGAGTAATTATTATATCACAGCAGTAGAATAATTTAAAATGAGATAGAAAAAAAGAAAATAATTAAGAAGGAAACATAATTTTAAAAATTTTAAGACATTTTTAAAGTTGTTAATAAATACACAGAGTTTTTTTTCTTGATAATTGCGTCAATTATTTATTAATTGTACATATTTAATATATATACAATGCATATTTTTTATACAATATTTTATTGCCAACTTTTTTAAACATAAAGACATTAAGCATTTTATGTACATGAAAAGTTCATCAGCTACATGTAAATTTCATATTTCAGGTAGAATCATAAATTAATGAACTTTTAATTGAAACTTCTTTCTTGAGCTGCCTCTTAAATTTCTTTTTTCCATTCAATATTTCCCAAGCTAAACATACGATTCAATTTGATATCGATCTATTCCTTAAGTGGAAATATGGATAACTCTACAAAATACACTGTACTAGTACAATCAAACGAAAGCCACAGAAACAAAAAACGCTCCCGGTTGCAATAAAAGCATTACATTTTATGAGTAAATTCCATTCCCAGCACGGGTTTCCTTCTACAGCGAGGAAATAAACAATATTTGCCATAACTAAAACTTCCCCCTCTCCCAAAAAGGCTACCGATTGGGGGTTGCGTGTCTAGCGTTAGTTTTGCTGGAGCTTACCTCGTTAACAAATTTTTCCCGTAAATGGCTTCCGCGGGTTATTGAAAGCAGCTGCTATGGATAGTAGGCGACCGTAGGCTCGACTCTCGTTTTGTCTCCCTTTCGGGGTTTGCTACTGGATTTTCTTTGTTAGTGAGTTGGTGGTTTACCGAAAGCGTAAGAAACTTTCTGCGACCGAAGAATGCTTCCTTGATGGTGGGGTGATTCACACTACACTTCACCGTGTCACACGCTGCCTCACTGCTGCACAAAACCACTGACTTGCTGGCGTTAAGGAAGAAAGATACACATACACATCAAGGACACATGAAAGGATAACGCACACCGTTTTACAGCTCTGCACTGTTTGCCGAACGTATTTCACCACAAATTGATGCTTGGGAAGTCTTTCCCTGAGATGGCTTTCCTGCACAACAATTCATGCACTGTCGTATTTCGGAAAGGCGTGCTGTGCGTGAGGATCCAAGCCGCGAAAGGATTGTTCAAGAAAAAAACTATATTAACTACACACACGCACACAGACACCCACACGGTAACAATGCGCACGCACGAGATATAATGGACGCACAAGCAGATAGAAACACACATCGAGTTTCGGATGCTTTGCACAACAACTGAATACGCACAGACGAAAGGCTTTCTGAGGAACTAATCTCGCGCAACACTTCCACGGGTTGTAGTAATTAAAGAGATTGATTTTTTTAGTGCATCCATATTGTGATATGAAAATCGCAATAAATTAGATCATATGAAAGGGAAACAATACAAAAGTAAGCAGAAAAAGAAAGCTGGAAACAGATTCCTTTTTTGCAATTATAGTTAAATTAACCAAATTTAAATAAAATAATTATTAAAAACCAGTAGTTTTTTCTCTTTCCGATACGCTCAAATTGATTTGAAATTAACGCTAAACAGTATCATATCTTTCACAGTTGTTAAGTTGCTAAACTTTGTGGTTAAGTAACAAAAACAGCATCACAACAAAATGCGTTGCAATCACGCTCTTCCTGTCACATGCAGCAACACATAGCACTTAGTATTTTTCACACACCCACTGAAACAATCGGGCCACCAAAAAACCCCCCACCAACACTGATACCCCTTATGCACACACTAACACTACCGCCCAACGAAAAAAACCGCGAGCTAGTGCGCGAAATTCGAATCTGAATAGAAAAGCGTAGACACACTCTCACTGTCACACACACACACACACACAAACACACGCCTTCGATGCGGAAAATCGAGGACTCATCACAAGCTGTTACGGGGATTGGGATTGACGGATAGAGAGACCATCACCACCTCCCCCACAATTCCGGGAAGGATTTTCCGAATGAATTTTCCCCTCGCTTTCTCCCCCCCCCCCCCCACATTTCCTTCTAAGGCACCTGTTCCTTCATTTTTCCTACTGGAATGTGTGTTTCTATTTTCTTAAAAAATTGCACTTTAAAAGCTTCCACTGCTTATGGGAATTAAATTTTCACACACTCATACACTCACCAGAAATACTCACACAGGCAGAGAGATATGCACAACAGTAAACCCCACAGCGGGTTCCGGTACGGGGTAAAAAACGCTTCGATCCGAGCTCGTGCGCGATAAGAACGGAACTGAGCGTGTGTCGCGAGAACTGGCATTCCGCAAAGCAGGCTGGCAGGCAGCAAAAGGATTCCAAACACGCAACACACGCACGCACGGGAGAGATGATGCGCAGACGGGACGTCGCTCTCTCTCTCTCACGGTTCGTTTTGGGGTAATTCGGTTGACGCTCTCCGATGCTCACTTTCTCTCTCGGTATCTCGCCCGTCGGTTGGCATTCTTTATCACGTAAATGTATTCGTTTGCAATTTCGTCCACCCCACACGGATGGGTGGGTGGAATTCCACTATGGGATAGAATGGATGGTAAAAATAGTGGGCAAAATTATGTGCTTTCAGCTTACAGACTATAAAAAATTATAGTTTAAAAAGCCTGCCAAGGAAAAATAAAGAATTAGTTCAAAGATAAACCTTCAAAAATGTAAAATATAATAAAGTTTTTATTAAATAAAACACAAACTGATTGCAAAAAAATAAATCAATAATACATTTACATTTCATTGAAATTTTCCTAAACTTTCCTCTTTGAGTATAATTGTTGGTATGCCTTGAGTACGAGTACCTTATTGAATGCAATTTTATTTTAAATTTGATTATGAATTTGACAGTTTACTCAAACTTAAAAGTTAGTGTTTACATTTGTTAACGGTTTAATAAGAAACTTTCATTTGAATACTTTATTTTCATACTTTCAGGCGTTAACTCATACATTCGATAGCTCATTCTGGGTACTTTGGACGATGCTCTGAACGTTGTTAGCTCTACGAAGGTTGTGATAATATTTACTAGATTTACTATTTTCGAATTATTTAAAGTTTTAAGTAGCCTTTTCTTAATTCCATACTGATAAACATACAATTAACCATGTTGTATTCCATGTTGCCTAATAATAAGCGTCGGCAACAGTGAATGTTCATTCGAATTTAAAATGTCCTCTCAGCTTTATTTCATTAATAGTTTAAAGTTTTTGAACTTAAATGAAATTATTGTCTTAATGCAAAAAAAAAACATCATATGTTTTCAAATAAATTAAAGTTCCATAGTTGTACTGTTTTGCCTCCTACCAAAGTGACTAATTTGCCGTTTCATATTCCATATCAACACATGCACACATTTGCTCACTCTCTATCCCTTGGTTGTGAGTGCTTGCTCTCTATTTTTGCACTCTCTACACATTCTCAGTCTCAGCTGCGGATGTCATTGTTTGGAATCAGCGCACCCGACAGCAGGTGAATGTCATCCCCCAAAATCTTTAATGGTTCCGACGCACTATCGCCCAGCTATGCGCATGTGCCGCCTGTCCCTTCACATTCGCTTCACTCACCCTCGTACGCTCTTCCTTTTCTCCCGCAAAGTGTCCCTTCTGGCCTACAAAGTGAACGTCAAACGGGGCACAAATGTTTGCAGCTTGTGACAACTACTGAACCGCGTACCTTATCAGCTCAGGTTGCACGCTAGCTAGATGAGTTCGGAGTTGTTTCCCTCGTCGGCCGGGATACACGGGCGCATAGCTGGTGGATGACTCACCGAGGACGCCAAACTGTCAACAGTGATTTAGGGAGGTCGTGTGCAACAATTTGTTTACACGCAAATAAGAATTATAGGAAAACTTTTTTTTTACGAATTTTTAAGGTTAGTCATAGCGATTTAAATTTGAACAATGACTTTTTAAGCCTTCAAGTTTTATTTATCTGTTTTTATTGGTACATAAAAACCTCTCAATATTTACTTCAAATTGTAAACGGATAATTAATATTTGTAATTGAATTTTCGATTTAAAATTCACACAATCTTGGAGCGATTTGAACGCTACCTTCTTTAACGTACATCGCGAGATCCGTCTGTGTGCAACATGTAAAACCGCACCGGCCAGGAAGGTCGATTGCGTCACGTGAAATGCAACCCCACTGCCGAACTGCAATGGTTGAGGCGCTTGCTTCCCTAGCTTCGAGCAACCCTCCCGAAAGCAAGAGCGAAAAAAAAGCATTAAAACAGCTTGGCACGTTTTCTTCCCTACGCGAGTCGACAAAAGGGCATGCGCCGCCAAACGATAAGGCAGGTCTCGGACATTTCTCGAGACGTCGTCCGTGGGTATTGATTTCCGCCCGTTTTATGTTTCCGCTCGTCGTCGTCATTCACCGTCATCATCGTCATCATCATTGCCGTCGTCGTCGTCGTCGTCATGGTGCTAGTTTGACACAATTTCTGCCAGTCTATTGTGTGGGAGAGAATCGCATAAAGCGACACAACCATGCTTCGTCTTGAGACATTTGCTTTGAAAGAGAGGGAGTATGTGTGTGTGTTTGATAACGGAACTTACTTCCGATCAACTGAAGGCGCGAGCTGAGAGCGCGTCGACTGACGTGTTCAACAATCGAATGTCGTGGAGGGTGATGTTATTGTTTACATCGCTTATCGCTGTGCTGGAGGAAGATTCGCTAGGGCAAGTAGGCCACATAGAGTAAATTATGTTGCGTACTGAATTTGGTATCTATTTGGGAGAATTTTGTTGAAACAATGATATTTATGGAGTTGGTTCTCTTTTTTTCAGAACAACAGTTTTGAGCATATTGAATTGTGCATTAAGCTATCTCCAGTTTCTCTACAATTTATCGTATTAAGTCCAGTTTAGGTAATATAACTTTATAATAGTGATAAAACATTGTAGAAAATATCGATGGAAGTTATAGTATTTTAGAACAGAAGTTATATTATTTTAAGCATGAAATACTTGTTTTGTTTCACTAAGGAATGGCCAGGCCGTATAACTTAACCAGTGGGTTTATAGCTAAAGTCAACGATCCATGGAAAGCTTACATGAAACACTCTTAATATTTCTTTAAATTATCTAGAAATTATGTAACTTAGATAAGCAATTGTAAAATTTGAAAACATTAACTTGCTTTCATAAATCGGTTGCCTCTTAAGCATCTTTTATAACTTTTATTTAAATTCTTTTGCCAAGACCATCACGTGATGAAATATTTCACTTACAGCCGATTGCAAGTTTGTACACAATGAAATTTTTCACGATGGTGAATTATCAGTGGTGAATAAAATGAAACGAACCTTTGGATGGACAATTTTGAAAATGAACGTATTACGTCTAAATTGTAATTGTTTCCAAAATTGTTACATTGAGATTGAGTTACATGAAGAGATTTGAAGTTGTACAGAATTACTTCAGTGAAAAATATAAAATTGCACCGGAAGTTTTATAGCTGTCGAACGAAGCATGGACCGGACGGGATTCTATGCGTGTCCTGTGGTGTGAAAGACCGACGTCTTTCTGAAGATGATCAACGAGAAGAGATGATTTTTTTGAAGTAATGTTAATCAATGTGTATACTTATTAAACATATTTCACTCCTCTATTCACAGTTGCCGATTATGAACTGCTGTTGCAGTCACGTCAGGATCGGTGGTATTCAAGTTATCGTACAATAAGCAGGCATCTCCCATCTCATTAAAGAGTTTAATGAGCTCCAATTGTCCACTGGAGAGCCACTACACGTACAGTTTATCCTTACCACCCGCGGGCAGCTCACTAATTTACGATTCTATTCAAGCAACTTGCTATCAGTCCCGCTACATGCTCAGCATAAGCTACTTGTCTTCGCCATCGCGACCGGAGGCCTACGTCCAAGCCCCTAAGCCGGCAACGATTCGTGGCAATATGCGTACAACCAATATGAATATACCATTGGTACGTGAGTCTAGACGGTAGTGTTTGGGCGGTTTTTTCCCCCTCCAAGAAGGGAGTGTTTCGTACGGCTGTGGTCATAATAGGCCCGTGCGGTACAGGAAGAGATTATAATCCATTAAGCGTTTAATCACGAAGCAGTGGTTCATTCGTGCTCACATTCGTGCACGGTTAAGCTAGTGGGTTGGAAAGCGCGTCCCTCCCTCGGCACACCTTCGTCCCCTGGCAATTGGGGACGAGCCTGAAGATATACGATATAGTGGAGCTTTCTCGTTGGAGCTGAAATCACCACCGTGAACGAAGCGTGCGTACCACGGTGAACCGATGAATATTCACTGCCACTTCATTACGTATTCCGATCGCGGCCACACACTTCAGCTTGAAGAAGTAAACATTTTGCTTTAGCTGCGTGCAATTTATTACAGTCACACTATCTCTGACCCGCGAGTGGAGTGTGGCTGGTCAGGCACACCGGGCGACCATGGGAAGGAAAGTTTTGCGGCACAAATCTGCAATTAGAGCTAGCTGGCTTCTGCTTTGCCAGACTGACCGGGCACCGCTTTATCGTTATTGGATTAGGTGAATAATTAAGTGACGCTGGTTGAATATGGGAGAAGAAAGCAAAGCTGCCTTTGGCTCGTTTTGATGTGAAATGGGGTATGAAATGAGAGTTTTTCTTTCTTCTTTTCGGAAAAGCATTAAATTAAATTTAATGAAATAGATAAATAGAAAATCCTACTCAAGAAAAATGAAGGTTATTATTTGCTTCTTGAGCTTAAACTTAAGAAATAGTAACTATTTTTTTGTTAAAATAAAAAAAAATTAAACAGAAGTTGGAATAGACTAAACACCAAAAATAAAACAAAAATGAAAGAAAATATAAAAAAAATCAATTACAAAATTATACAAAAAGGTCCAAAAATGAAACGGACTTATCGACTTACCTTTTTCTTTATTTCTGTTTGCATTTCGAATTTTGAAAAAGAAAAATATTACCACTTTCTTGTGTCTTTATTCAATGTTTGTTTATTTGTTTGTTCGTTTGTTTGTTTCTTTGTCTGTTTTTCTATGTTGTTTTGTCTACTGGTTGATTTATTTCTTTACTTCTTTCGTTTTGCTTGTTTGTTTGTTTGTTTATTTCTTTCTTTCTTTATTTCTTTTGTTTCTTTGTCTGGTCTGGTTTCTATTAGTACGTACGTCACGGTTCAGTTTAAACACATAATGTATCTTAACAATATAATCAATAACCTTTAACAAATTCACAATCCTTAGTTTTTTGTTTTGTTTGCTGTGCTACACGTGTTTGTTCCTGTGTGTATTTCCTCTTCTTCTTACGCTGTATCTTACCGTATTTTTTGTTTGCTATTTGTGTGGCTGTATGTTACTTTCGCTTCTTTAAAGTACATTTTGATTAGTTTTACATTTTGCTTCCCCTGGCTTTAGTCGTTTTCGTTCGTTTCGGTTTAGTTATTTCACTATTTGGCTAGCTTGTTTTGATCTTTTGTTTCCGTTTTGGTTACTTCCATCCCATCCCATAATGACAACAATATGTGTGTGTGTGTTTGTGTGCGCATGTCAATGTGCATTAGATTAATGTAAGCTATAATGAGTTTGGCAATGGTGCTTTAGCCCACATTTTCCTATCGTTCGACAGCTAACGTACGAACCGGGTATCGATTTGAGCTACAATCTTCACGTTGGTCTTCTGTAACACTTGATGCCTCCAGCACACGGTTCAATTCGGTCGGCATGCAAACACATTTTTAATGCATTATTTTAAAATATGATACATCATACACACATACACACATGAGTTCTGTTCAAACTCTCCTGTGTAACTTAACCATTCTAAACCATCCTAACCTAGCGGAAGGGATTAACATCGATCCATCCAGCGTTTGGCTGCTTCTGACGATACTATTTACACACTAATCGCATCATACGTGAAACGCTCCACCTCACGCACACACACACGCTCACGTACGATTATTTACAGAGTTTTCCACAAAATTGGGCTAAAGTTTAAGGGCTACATCCCTTCACCATCCACACTCGCGTTTTGTTCTATATCGTCCATTAACCTATGCACAATGTAATGATTTATTCAAATATATAGATGTATATTCTACCACCTGCACGGTGCAGGTTCATTAAGCGATAATCGTTTTTTCTTTCTCTTACTATAACATCATTATTTGGCATGTTTTTTTTCACTACCCTTTACACGAGTTTGTTTAACACTTAATGCGCAAACCCCACCACCCTGATTCACAGCTCGCGGAAACTGGGGTTTTCCCCACTCTGGCGAGCTGTGTCACGGTGATGGACGCATCTTTACTCTAATACATCCCGCATCGTTCGTTTGTGTTTGTTTTATAGTTTTTGGTTTTTTGATAATGTACATAAATATTGACGTTGCTTCCCCGCCGTCGACTTTCTTCACATCTTTACACGTACGTATGATTAAAGTTTCTTCTCTCAGATCTAGTTTGTTTTGTATATAATCATTATAGTAATATGGGTTTAGTTTTTCTCTATAGACACATTCGAATCCAGGTGCAGCTTTGGAAGTTTGGGTTTTCTGTTTCCAGTTTTCCTTGCGGTTTCAGCTGCACCTGGAGCTGTAACAACCATTAAAAGAATTCTAACTGCTAAACGTGTTTGGTTTGTTTAACATACTCCTATAGCGTTTAGCTTCATCGGCGCTCCCTTCTGTTTCTGTCTACCTAAATCCTACTTACTAAACTCTCGGTGGCATTTGCTGAGTGGTTACGGGTTTGTTTTCGCTGTTTCGATTTGTTTTCTTCTCCCTTTGTTTGTAGCTTATCTTATGCACGATCAATTTACACAGTAGTATATACGAGTTGTTTTTCTTTTGTTGACTGATGCAGTTATAATGTACAAGTGGCTCATAACAAATTTAAATGGCGGAGGGGAGTTTGGGTTTCTCGTCTAAGCGCTGAAGAACACGTGGCCTTACTGATAAGTCCACGAAGGCTTGGATCTTGTTCGCTTAGAGTTAAATATTATACTTTGTACAATCTAGCAACATTCACTCGATTAATCACGATAACATCGCGTAGTTAATTCTGGTTTCTTCATTTTGAGACAAGAATTTCTCGCACACACACTTACAGAAAAAGGTACTTGCACTTGTCCCGGGAACAGAAAATCGATCACCAGTTTGCTAATGATGTGATTAACTCTCACAAACACGTATTCAACTAACAGTATAGTGTAGCAACCGATCACTAAGCTAACTAAGCTAGTTTGCCATCCAACACTTTACCCAATACAGCACGTTTAACACTAATTAATGGGTGAAATCGAATCCACCTTTCTGGGATGAAGTCTAGTTCTTGACGCCGAAAGAAGAGCATCAGCAGCAGGACACAAATCTCCAGTTTAACACAGACACACGGATCCACGTAACGATCCTTCGATCTTGTCGCCAGCCCGATTTTGGTGCGAGGATTCCCATACAATTTTCTTTTGCACTTGAAAACTCTCGTCAACTTATCCCGCAGCATCCTCGACCAGATAACCCTGCGAAGCCTACCATCAAGCACACGCACCATGTGGATTAATGGAGAGCCTAGCTTTTGCTTACTACGCCACAATTACTACACCGTTGTGTGCGTTTTGTTGCTGGCCTTTCTTAGCGCAGTTAAAGAAAGGACACAAGAAACGTACCGGATATCTCCTCTTCCGTACTCTCACCCTAGTTTTCCCTTCTTCGACCAAATTTTGCGCCACTGTCACCATACCCAACGCCCCCTCCCCCCGCTCCCGTCGGTTTATTACACCAGCCCGCCTTCTAATAATCATTATTTTTAACGATTAGTCATACTATTTGGGTTGTGCTTTGGTGCCCATTGTTTCCAGCCGTCCTTTCGGCGCTTCCGGCATGAGCGAAAGAGGGTGAGAGGGTGAAGAAAGGAAAAAGGGCGAGAGAGAGAGTGAGAGCGAGTGTTAAGCTTTTGTGCTTTCGTTCACTTTCTGAGCGTAAGCCCTAAACAGCACATCGGTGTGTGAGTGCGTAAAGGCACAAAACCTATTTTCGCCTATTTTCGTGATACGTGCGCAATTAGCAGAGTGGACGGGAAATGGGTGTTGAATGTGTTGGTGGAAAAGAGAGAGAGAACCCAGCAAGACAATGAAAGGACGTGGAGATTTGAAGGGATATAAGATGGAACAAAAATTTCACAAGGTCTGCGAACTGTGGTTTTCGGCAGGGGTTTCAGTTTTTATGAGCATTCAGTAATGATGGCCCGAGTTCTTATCCATTTGTCTTTAGCGTTGCTGCAAACGGCGAGGGATTGTAAAGATATATTTCGGTCTAGTAGTGCCAGTAGAATCGTTGAGCTGCCAATAAAGCTGTGTGTAAGTTGAAGATTATAATGTCATAATTTAATAGGAAAGTTTTACTGTCTCTTAAAAAGTGTCAAATAATCTTCCGTGTAAGAGGATATGCTACTCATTTTCAGTGGGACCTAATCCAGGAAGGAAAGCGCTAGTTACCGACCGAGCGTAATGAGTGTCTTGTCCAGGCATTTCAAGGACAGAAATACCAACATTCTCACCCTGCTGTTCCATCCCCGAAGCACCTACCGGCTGGAATGGATAATTTCCGGTTGCCTGTCGCAGCAATGCTGTCACCATTACTCGGGAACGGAATGGTGAACCTTATTAGGTGAAAATTTCCGTCCCTTCCATTCCCTTTCCCCCCGTCCCTTCCCCACTGATGTTACGCCCCAGGGATGGGGGTAACATTCCATTGACAACATCATCCTCCAAATTGACAAAACCAATTCGGTGGAATTGGAAATGGCACTTGTAATAAATGGTATTTAAGCGGGTGGAGAGAAAAGCAAAAAAAAACCGGAGCAGGAATCGTTAACATTGGCGCTTTTAATGAAGGGTGAAAATGGGAGTTTTACTTTCGCGAGAAATTCATTAAAAATGAAGAAAAGTTTAACAGATGGACAATCTTTAATGCATTCCAATGAAGTAGAAACTTTGAATGGAAATAAGGCTGGGCCAATCAAGGAAATTCAAATTTTGAATATATTACGATTTCTTCACGAAACTATATTGAGTGTCCAATGATTTTTGTCTCATACATATTTTAAAATGTAAATTTTATTGATAAAACTTTCCATTGCGTATCGAGAACAGTATTAAAATCTTTTATCAGACCCAAAGATTGTCTACAGCAAAAGGTTTTCCTACCCGTCCAATTCCTCCAGGAACAGTAGGATTATGCAAAATGGGAAAACTTTCGTCCAACTCAAAAATTGAACTCGTAAGGGATAAGACACACAACTCGTTCAGGGATTAGTCGCACACACGGTTCACATACTCAAACCCTTTGCCAAAGTTCCAAAAAGAAAAGCGGGTGTCAAAATACTTGAGGGTTGGCCAAAGGTTGTGGGATATCCTTAATAAGGCAATCTACTAACATGAACTATCATATCTTCCAGATTTCCCTCTGAGACAAAATGGCACATTGTAAGGGAGAGAAGCAGGGCACCATACACAGGGTCGAAGGGATGAAAAGTTTCTGTAAGCAACAGCAATAAAAACGAAAAATTCATTCGCTGTGTCCCACTCGTACACAATCACTGTGGGCCACAAAGCTAATTTAATTTTGTATCTCCACTCTGTGCCAAATGGCTGTGAGAGAAAAACAGAGAGCAAAAAACCAAAAGGGTTGGAGAATTGCCTGAAAATTTAATAATTAAAACATAGAAGCATTAACAGAGAACAGCTTTCCACGCGCTTTTCCACCCTTTTTTATTATTGGAGCTTGTTTTGTTTGAGAAGACAACCGCATCGCTTAATTTACAATGATAGGAAAATTTAATTACTCTTTGCAAAAAAGGAAAAAAACAGCAAGTCTCTTAAAATAGAATCAAAAGCTCGACAAGAGATAAAGTGTTTTACTAACAACAAACGAATCCAAAGAAGAAAAAAACGAATTCGAGAAGAAGCCTCAAATTACGGCTCACTGTCACGGGAGTTCTCTATCGCCCAGTAGTACGGTTTCCTTCCAATGGAACGATACTCGGTGTGCGTATGCGAAAACTCTGCTTGCTACAACTCAGTTAGCTGGCGGCTTTCGCTAACTGTTTCCACTTTGGCCACACGAAAGGGCACCATTAGATGTGTCAACAGTGTGCGCTAATTAAACGCATAGAGATGTGCCTTGTTTTCCATTAGCAGCAGCAAAATGGAGAAAATAAGCAACAGAGAGTAAGACACAAACAGAACAACAGCACACACAAAAAAAGCCCAACGCTAAAAGGATTGTAATCAAATTGTTTCAACCGCTGCTTGCTCGGGCTTCGTGCCTTTAACTTGCCAGCGGAATTGAAGCATTACATCAAACGAAGAAAGTTTTTTTTTGCGGGTGGAGTATTTTTTACGTTTCTTTCTGCGGTTGGTTTCTTTTGCTCATTATTATAGTCATCGTAGAAATGGCTCACCGCCTCCATTTTGTGGGTAGGTGGAGGCAGCGAAAAAAAGCGAACAAACGCTTCAAAAACCGTCGAAAGTCCGTCAAAACTTTCGGTCAAAAATTAGGCCCATAACAACGTAATCATCGTCGGTAGCGGTCGGGTCTTTTAACTTGAGGAGTGTAGATGGGATAGGTTTTTCCCCGTAGAAAGGGGTTAGCAGGGAAAGCACATTTGCAAATCACTTTACCGAGCAGGAGGCGGGAAAACTCCACCCAAAAGTGAACGAAGCGTGGAGCATAAAAATCGATCCTTTCGCGGTTTGGCACCCACTTGCCGGGGCAACCTTCTACGAAACGGGGCAAAAACCCCGTCCCAGAGTGGAAGAGTCAACACATTCTTGAGCAGCGGTTCCTATTCCACCAAAACTGCGCACACTGCAAGCCTTCGTTCGAATCAATCGCCCAAATCGTCAACCGTGTGGCATTGTGATGTTTCCCATTTGTGGAGAAATGCAAGAAGAAGTAAAAAATCAAGCGAAGAAAATGGGAAAAAATAATAAACCCTTTCGCTTGCCATTACCGTAGCGAGAGCAGCAGGAAGGAGAACGAGACGTCCTTTTTCTTTGCAGGCCTTTGCTTCCAGCGATTGGAACACGTGCCGCTCGCACATTGTTTGTTGCGCGGGTTCCGTTTTATTATTTCGTAGTGATGGTGGTGTTGGTGAAGATCTCCCGCCAAGTGGGGCGGTGCATTTGAGAAGCCCTTTTTTTGGCAAAAAAGTGTATTATGATATCGGGAATCGAAATCGGTTGTGGAAGAAAATGGACGGGGAAGAAAAAGAATGATCGAAAACAACAACATCGTAGAAGCAACAAAACCGTATCACGATCGCACCGTTTCGAGACGCCCATCAATCTCTCATCAACTTTGATACGCACGTAGATTCGCTTATCGATATCGGACCATCCCTTCCGAGCCTGCCAAGCTCGTCAACAATCGATTGCTGCCGGGACGAAGGAAGAACAGATGGTGGGAAAGGGAGGTAACGAAGCAAAAAAAGGGAACGTCAATGTCATCCGTCCCGATTGCTCTCGTCTGGTCTCGTCGGTCGTTAAAGGAAGAGTCGTTTTGTCGTGGTATTGTGTTTGTGGAGAGCGAAAAAAAAGGGCACAATCGAGGGGAAAACTCTTAAGATCCCATTCAGCACACGATAGGATATGGGCAGTGTTTTATTTGAGGTGGAAAACGTAAGAGAAAGGAAAGCTATGATATGTAAGGGAACGTGAGTGACAGGGAAAAATTAAATTAAAAATGAGACATGAGGAAACTTTTAATGAGGAAATGCGTGTCAGTTAGCGTTTAGTCACTTGCAGTTGCTTCCGAATCACTCTGAAAAGCATTCCTTGAAACGTACTATTAGCCTTCAGAAGAATACAAGTCAGAAATCGAAATTTGTACTTGCTGTTAAGTGCAAAAGTCGACATGCCTTCTACTCTTACCACATGTTTCATTTTTTTTAGGAAGAATAGACTAGGTACCAGGCGCCTCCATGAGTGAACAGTAGACGAACCAAACCTTGACTTGATCCTCAATAAATAAGACGATGTAGAGAGTCTTTTTCTCATGTATTACTCTTTCTGGAAAAGCAACACTATAGAAAAAATCATGATATCCCGCTTCTGTCTCAATAACGACGGCGACTGTACAAAGTACCAGGCGTCTGCATTAGTAGGTAGTAGTAAACGATTTTTGTGTTTCGGTAAATATTACTAATTGGAAAGTTCAATTCAAAGATGAATACAAAACATCGATTTCCAATTTTAAAATGACAATTCACATTTAAATTTGAAAAGTTTAAATTTCTATTCTCAACACTTTATCCCAAACTGTTTTAACTGTGCTTTGAAGGGTTTCCTGTCCTTCGTGCTGAAGCCATACTTTTAGATCTTTTTTGTGTCACATCCACCCGACATTTTTTTCTTGTTTTGTTATCCTTTCTGGAAAAACGGGGTAGAGTCACAAGGCGGAACCATCATTGAAATACCGATCCGCATAAACGGCGACCGCGCGCCATCGAACGGTGGCGGTTGTGGGCAGATTCAAAAGCAAAGGGGAAAAAACCTCTGTAAAGGATACCATTCACCAGGGCAAAACATAAACATGGGAACACCGAGCAAAAGAAAAACACAAATGGTTGATTGATTGCTTTTGAAATGGTACTCTCCAAATCCACTTGCCAGTGGAAGCGAGGAAAGCTCTCTTCAACGGCGTGCGCTGGAAAACCCAAACCTTTAAGAAAATAAAAGAAATCGCTCGCTAGCAGGAAGAGTGCCTAAACAACGGGAGCGGTGCCTTTTTTCTGCGTGTGCGTGTTGCTTTTCTGCAGCACTACTGGCGACAGTAGACAACATCACCCAACTCCTGGAAGCTAATCTAATCAGTGAATAGAAAAGCAAGATACCCTATAGTGCCACATCATCCCCATCAGCCTCATCAGAGCCATTGCTGTTGTTGTTCTCGGTAGGTCTCCTGCTTAGCGATCCCAAGACGGCGGTCAGTGAAAGGGAGACAGAAAGATGCTAATTTTAGTTGATTAGCTCCCATCGGAGGGCCGAACGTAAAAGATTCCCCCACCCAGGGGACCAGTCTAGTCTGTCTGTGGACTGCTAATTTAAGGCGCTTCCTGTGTGGCCTTTCAGTCCGCCAACCTACGTCATTCGAATGCGCCCAAAAATTAGTAATGCTAATGGGAGCGCAGGCCGGGTTCGGTTAAAATTCAATCAGGAATTCCCAAAACCGACCCGCCCTCGGGACATACGCAATGGGTTGAGGGGTTCGCGATGCAATGGGGTGGCATCGGTGCTGTACGGGAAGGATGTCACTTTTAATCGATTACTGGAACGGGGCCCACCACCTAATGGCAGCTGGTCGTTGCGATTGAGGAAGTAGGACCTGGGGACATCAGCTACAACCAAGATGAACATAAAAAAAATCTTGCCTGCTTTGGTGTGGCAGCAAACATGGTCGGGGAACCGATCGGTTGGCGGTGGTGACGGTGGCACAGGTGGTAAGGGAAGGATTTATTGAAAGCTTGCCAGCCAGGCTGGATGAATGATGCGATTGTAATTGGCTTTTACATCATTTCGAGCGCTAATGAGCAAAATTAAATGCTTTGTACTTTGTGTGCCCGCCAAAGCTCCCCGTTAGGGTTGAGTGCAGCGATTGAAATTCCATTTCACAGGAACGGCTAATACCGTTGCGCTGGAAATAATGTACATCAAGAGAGAAGGGTTTTAATTGGAATTTTGTTGGAGAAAAAGCGCTCATAAATGGTTAAGTTAGTGGTTTACTATAGCAGCTGATGTCAATTCGGACTAATCCTCTTGGATATTAAAAACATACCGTTATACTGACTATTCATTTGGTTTGTATTATATTCAGGCTATGTTCATGAGTAGACAGACCGTTGAGGTAAAAATATACGAAGAGAGAGTGTAATATGCGCATTTAGAGTAATTTGCATGCGATTGCTGATGAGTAGCAATGTCCTATTGGTCAATTTTGCATTATAGGTAGATATTTGTGCCCTTGACATAAAAATAATGTCTGCTTTACCCTTCAGATGAACTTCAGATGAACCATTGCACCGAAACGAACGAACGAAGGTATTGTTTGTAGAGATTTCCAGGCATCTTAAATTTCAAAAATTGAATATCAAAGCTGAAAACGGATGCAGGCGACTCTGACAACAGTAATGCAATCAGGAGTCCAGTGAGACACAGGACTATCTATCCAGCAACGGGATAAACTAAGTTAAGGAAGCAAGATACGACAGGCCTTCAGAGGTTATAGAGAAAATGGAAAATCAAGGACAGAAGTGAAATCAGCACACAATTAAATTATTATACTAAACAAAGAAAGTTTGTATCGAAGAGCAAGAGCAACAGAGTAGCAACAATTCCGCAGAATATGTTTAAAACTCGAGAGCCGAGACCAATGGTGCATCTTCGTTGTGATTTAATCCCTCGGTACGACTAGGAAATCCAGATTCCTAGGTCTTTCTAAACTTTTCCACTGATATGAAAGTGCAACGTAGTGCTCCACTACCTTTAAAAATAATTTGAGGAGCGGCAACTACAGGCCTCAGAGAGGGCAATATTTAAAAGATAGAAACATCATTAAGCTTCAACACGATAACAGCTTTATGTTGTAATATTGGCACATCAAAAATTTTAAACGATCGCTCCTTCTTCACATTAGCTGAGATCTTCAAATTTTCATTTCCACTCATTTTCTTTTAAACACTTTGTATTTATGTTTATTTTTTGAAATAGAGATTTAAACTATTTGAATGATGTTAACACAGTTCTTTCTACCAAAAAATAATCGAATTTATCCAGAATTATTTGAAAGCGCAACGGAAAAAGGCTGTAGATAACATGCCAATTTATGTGGTTTAAGATAATGGGTGAATGGTTCCCCTTAACAATAGGAAAATAAACAAGAGCGCTAAATCAGATTGGAAATTCAGATGTTTTAAGCTTCTCTAACCAACTTCCCTTAAAAATGGCACTTTTCTTACACTTGCTCCATTGGGTGTTTTACTTACGCCTTGAAGGAAAACCTTGCACACGCTAATAAAAGCTTAGTAGCTTATAAAACGATCATTTATTCGCCGGATAGCATAATGGACGTCGTGGAAATGGGCTTGTAGCCGGCCGGAGGTACGAAGGTACGCACGCCGGAAGCCGCAAATCGCTGGCCTATACATTGCTCGGTGGTTACAAAAATTATGTTCATAGTCATCCCAATTCCCCCGTCGTAATCGGAGTGTACAAAGCGAATCAAGCAGGAAGTAGAAAAAGAAAACAACAAACCCAAGCAAAGGCATCAAACGCGCAATGAAAAATGAAGAATAATATAAAAGGCAATGTAATATAAAAATAAATTGCATCGTGGCGTCTGGCCGGTTTTAGGGTGGTGGGAATCGGGGTTATGGGAGAAGAGGAGGGGTTGGGAGGTTTTGTTGTGTGGCTTTTAAATTCGGTTTTATCTCGGTGTTCCGCATTGTGGGGTGCAAAAATCCCAACACGAGCTTTAGCGAGCCGGTCGCTAAAGGAATCAAATTTAAGAATCAACCCCAACTCCTACAGCTTTTGGCTTTCGATGTGTTTTTTCCTCGTTGTTGGGGTAGAAAAAAGGGGGCGTACGGAACCCCGTCCTGGGTGGCGAATTATGTCCGTACATATATAATCATACGAGCGTGAAGCTTATGCTTTAAATGATGATTGAAAGCAGGCGCTCTTGTTCTCTCTATCTGTGTGTGTGTGTCCGCGCGCATGTGTGTGCTTTATCCAAAGTTGATCCTTTTTCGCTTCCTCGTTCCTCGGTTTGTGTCTGCCGCTTGCCTAACGGTGGCCATCATGAAGTTGAATAGCGAATCAGCTCAGTGTTCGTGAGTGAAGATAGATTTGTAAACCTCACACTCACTCGCCCGGTACGCTCATCTTCGTCGAGGTCGGTCAGGATTATGGCCTTGCCGTGAATTACGGGGAGCAATTCTATTAAACCGAAGGTGGCGTACGATGCTACGCGAGGAGCCCTCATCGGGAGCACCTCGTTTTTCCAAGGTTTTCTACATATATTTCTTCTTTACTTCGTCCCTTTTTTATCAAGAAGTACAGCATTAAAGGTACGCAATAAGAGGCAGGAGAAAAATAGTGCCAAAATGACATGCGTCTTAGCACGTGTGTGTGTGTGGCAGAGATAAAAAAAATATATCTCTCATCCTCCACCACGGAAGGATGTGTGGACTGCGGACAAAGATAAGCTGCTGGTGAATGCGCACGTAACGAACACTGAATCCATCAAGACGGCTCGAAGGGCAATACGCTTTTGCAAAAGAGGTACAAATTTAAACCTTATTTTTTGGGTGTTGGTGGTGGTTCTGTACGGAACGGAACGAAGAAGAAACGCTGGAACGGCGGCAAGAAAACGCTGGAACGGAAAAACGCACTCCACAAGGCTGGGAGGTTTTAGCGTACCGTAAGTGTGCTCGCCTGCGTAGGTTCAAGACATTTGCCTTTGGGCGCGTTCGATCATGATAAAAAGGTGGCCGGGCGCGTGTATTTGGGGGAGGATTCGCTCGGTTTCATAATGCGTGATGGGCGGATATGAAAATATCTAGCAGCAGCAGCGGCAGCAGCATTAACCAAACAGAAAAAAAAACCTCTTGTCCATCTAGTGAAGCAGGTTTTACATGCTATTACAAATGTAAAGTCGCTCTAAGCATGGAACATGATTGAGGGTTCACGATGACGATGTACAAGGTTTACAGGAAAATAATCGTTACATGGTATCGTTCCAGAGGTGAAAAGAAGCCATCGTTAAGCTTTTGCTAAATGTAGATGAGCTATTTTTGAAAAGCTTTTTACTGTTGAGAGCTTTCCGAGATTTCGAAAGGGATGCTTGAAATGTGTAGCTGAGTGTGCAAAAAAAAGGGAAAATATATAAATCAATCAAAAAAGTTATTAAAAACGATTTCCAAAGCTGATCCCATTTTCACATACCCACATACATACATACAAAAAGAAAATGCTTACATATACAAGATACGGATGTAGGATCCTGGATCAGAAACACCGATCAACGGTATTGCAAACCGATCCCACAAACTCACTTAGGATACTGCTTTAAAATTGAATTTTCCCCGCATGCCGATAAAGTCACCGAAAATAAAAAAAGGATCCTTGAGCAAACGAAGGTCACTAGCGGAAGCCCCCCTCCAAGGTAAGCGCAGAAACACCCAAGTGTGACAATAATGCCAATAATGGAGTGTATAGAAAAGAACACCAAAAAAGGAATGAGACTACAAAAAAGAGAATAAAAAAACCGATACAGAGCATCCGGTAAGGTGGAAAAAGCTCACAACGGTATGCGGACGAATGCCTGCTAGAGCGCTGGAAGATCGTGGTGGTCGTAAGGAAGCGTGTAAGGATAATAGCGAGTGCGACGATATTACTCACAGGATACGCTCGATTTTTTTTATCTCATTTTTCTCTCTCCGTGTCGTTGTGTGTCTCTGTGTGTCTGTGTTTATCGTATCCCTTCACCATTCACCACCGTGGAGCTCAATACGGTCGGGGTGGCGAAGGGTGGAGATGTTGCGGTGGTAGTGGCACCGTGGATTACTGCTGTCCCGTAGCGCTGCGTATCCTGACGACCACTTCCCTTTTTTCTAAAGCGAAACAGAACATCCCAACTCCTCGAGTTGGAATGCACTTCAGGCGTTCGACGGAGCCCTGATGCTCCGATGCTCCTCTTTCTGTGGGCTTGTGTTTGCCTGGAAGTACATCTTCGCGGATCGTGAGCAGGTTTTTTTGTTGTTGTTGCTGGGACAAAGTGCCTGTGCCATGTGTGTGTGTGCGTGTGTGAGAACATGGGAAACACCATTTCCCGAGTAAGGACATGTGGACATTAATTGAGTTATGCGTACACCGTGGATACATAAATCCGTGTATCCGAGACCGTGAAGTACCCTTCGCACACTCGGGAAGGCAACAAATAAAGATGAACCGTGGTAAAAAAGAAAAAAAACGGGAACAAAAACACACAGATATCCCTATTCGTTGCCTGCTTGGCTCACCTTTTTGCCTGTAGCGCAATTTGTCGCATTTTCGTCGATCGTTGCTGAAGCTGTAGGACGCTGGTTGCGAGCACGAACCCGATGGCATCTTTACATCATCATTACTATGTCTTCTCTTTCGCATGCTTCCCCGACTCGACTGAACCATCCCGCCCTCTCGCCAACGAGTTCCGGATGGCTTTGTGAGGTTCTTCTTCTGCTGCGTCCGCTGCTCGGTTGGATGGGGTTTGCCAACGATTTCCGTTTCATTATGGTCGTGGGCGAAAATTACAGCACCGCTGTGCTTATTCGTGCCTACCAAACTGATCGAAACGATTAAATGAATGATGACAATCGCTCGACACGCTGGGACCGAACGAACGTTGAAGGGCGACTTCCTGTGAAGAAAGCAGGGGAAAGGAAAGGAAACGAAATGAAAACATTTTCAGTGAGAGATGTTAATTAAAATTGGATGGCATGGTGCTTTGCATGCGATTGTCAAAGAAGCTCGATAGGCCGATTAGGGAGCCCTACCGGCGATGGTTTGCTTTCGAGTTTGGGGTAGTAGCAGTAGCAAATTTGAACACGTTACAACAGGTGACTGATACGACTGATACAAAGTCTGGTTGAATGGTTTTGTCTGGGTGGAAGATTAAACTTCAAAAAAGGGTGAAGCTCAGGATGGATGGTATTCGTCGAAGCGTACTGGATTGATGAAAGATAGCAGATGCATTGTTTCGAAGGTACAAGCTGTACAAGGTGAAACACACAGCGAGGGAAATTAATTACATGATGAAAGGAGGCTGAAAACAAGGTTTTCGGAATGTGTTTCGTGTCGCATGGGAGGGTTTATGCAATGAAGATACTTGATCGTACGTTTGAACATGGCGTTAGTGTATGATTAATGCTAATTTGTGAGTTGAAATCGTTTAATTTTGCATAATTTGTTCGATGGTTAACGAGTAGTTGATTGTGATGGAGGGTTAAACCGACCGAAGCATTCAACGTCTTGAATTTCGAGCCAGTTGTTAAAGAACCAAATTTATGTTATCAGTTGACATTCAGTAGAACATGTCAAAATTGTCAAGGAACTACGATTTGATAAAAATTCCAACTGTCGATACTCGACCGAAGAAGTTGGATATTGTAAAGCATACTTTAGTTTTTGCTAGAGTCATACAAGAACGTCTTTAAGCATAATCGTGGTATGAGATAGGTTTTGGCAACCCAAAACCGGAAAAATGGGTACTTCATCCATTAAGAAACCCTGCGACATTATCATTCCTTAGCATCAGATCCTTCAAATTAGTAGGCAGCCTATCTGTGCTCATACAAAAAAAAATTCTTTACAAGTTTGGCATTGATATTTTATGGCAATCTTGGATACCCCGATCAACGAATCATATCTGAACAGTAAAAAAAAACTCTTTCAGCTTTGGTCGCTGAAGGCACATGTGAAGAATACAATTCTGAAGGTTAGCACATCGTTGAAATTCCCTCGCAAGAGGGGCAGAGGACCTTATACAACCATTTTTTTAAATATGAGCATACAAGAGGATTCTGCTAATCTTTGAGGTCTCAAAGACAGCCATGATTTACTGCTGACTGTTCTGGCGATCTGGTGGCCCAGACGACAGCGGCGCCGGTCTTCACATGGGGCAAGGGCCGGGGTTCAAATCCCATTCAGACTGCCTCCCCGTACGTAAGGCAGACTACTTTATTAAGGGTAAAATTAGCTCACAGATAGCCAGAAATGGCAGGCCGAGACCTCTCGAGGCTGTAGTGCCAAGGAAGAAGAAGAAGAAGTTCTGGTGGTAGAGGTTGGCCAGAGTTCAAACCCCATCCAGACCGCCTCTTCGCTCACAGAACTAACTACGAACGGTCAAATGACGTCTCTGACGAAGAAAAGTCAAAAATGACAGGTACCTAGCGTGATTGTAGTGCCAAATTCTGGAAGCAAAGAATTCTAATCTGTGGAGAACCTCTTCGATGATGGATTAATGAAGAAATGAAGTAATCTAGCTATTGACTACGATTTTTCTGACTGCTGTTAAAATTCAGAGATTATTTAATGCATTTGTTGATTATCTTTCAAGACTACACATAAGAGGGATTTCTTCTGTTACAATATAATAGAACTGTAAAGAGTACGAAAGTCACCTTAAAGTGTTATTCTGGGACTAATACCCGCAGTAAAGTTTATGTTTGATTGTTTTTCCAACTTTTTTCTACCGAAAGATGTTGAACTTCCAGGTTGGTGGAAGGCTACGAACGTTGATAAAATGACAATTTGTTTCAAAATGTCGCTCAGGAACTGGTTCTTTAACAACTCTAATATACGTAAGCATAAACGAATAGTTAACAATGTTTGTGTTTTTCAAAATAAATATATTATCTGCAAATGTCAATTGCCTAATTGATTTTAATTAAATCAATGTAAGCATACAACCAAAAAACTACTACCAATTTAAGTCTGAAAAACACCGCTTCAAGGAAAGATTCTACATGAATAAATTAAAACTGCCGATGAAGAAAGTAAGCAATTGTACGATGTTTTAATCCTATCTGCTCAATCGCTTACAAACTAACAATCTCGCATAAAACTTTTCCCTATTAGCAATCGTTACCTTCATTACCAAAATTATCCTCCACAACAACAACAACAGCCAAAGATTACAAAACCGGGAAGCTACCGCTTTCACCAAATCCTCCCAAAAAAAGAAAACTCCCAACAAAGCGGGCATCGAGTTTTCATTACGGCAAAATTATCTAAAGCCTTCCCTACAATCGTCTTTGTTGTGCTGCAGGATGAAAGCTTTACCTTCCCTTTACGCAGTCCACCGTTAAGCACAACGGACGGGCAAACATTTTGCCCAACAGCAGCGATAGTGCACGGTTTGGCCAGGTTTGGCAAAGTTCGCCAAAGTTCATTACGACATGTTTATCGTGAAAAGAGAGCGCACAAAAAAAAAAAACGGTGCTTGAATGCTGAGGTAACAAAATGCTTTTCTTCCCTGCTTCGCTACAAACTATTCAAAGCGCGCAAGAAGCAGCAGTAGGGCATCAAAAGTCACCGTCTCCTTCCTGGGGAATGGTTTCGGAGGACCATAAATAGTCGCTAAGGGATAATGCAGCAGACGATGGCAAAGGTGAAACAGAACGGTAGCGCATTATCGTGATGGTGCTGGCCATATCAGATTGGAAGTTTGGAAGCGTTGGTCGGGGGAGAGAGACACATTTATGCCATTTTCTTGCCCATTTTCACGTCCATGTTGCCGGATGGCTGTCTGCTCGCCCCTAGAAGTGCAAGTCGTGAAGCGTTAATTAATAGACCATTTGAACCCCCTGGGAACGCGGGAGGCCCGGCGGCGATGATTGAGGCTGGGCTTACCTTTTGCACTTGCAACAAAGTCTGTTCGCTTAATATTCATCCGTTTTACCGGATTGGTGAAGGAAAACACTTGACGTAAGTGTGTATGGTTTTTGGTAATTTTCAACAATAAAAAACCAACTTGGAGGAGAAATATTCATTCAAAAGAATACTTTTCAGCTGCCGGGAATTGTGTACTGTGTTTGGGATGATCATGGAAATTGTTTCCATGGTACGGGAAAATGCTAACCATGTTTTGCACCATTCTCTCCCCGGAACCGAGGGTGTGTGAGTTATGAAGTAGCAACCCAAAAATTTCACATTTGCAAACTTTGGTTTTTTTTTTTTAATGATTTGATGGAAAATTTGGTGCCGGAAAATTGTAACAATTTTATCTCTCCGTACGTCCTTGTTTCGAGCAAACTTCACCCAAGCATGAAAAGCACGGGAAAATTAAACCGTCCAAAATTGTCTACCCACGTGCACGTGCTCGCCCGTGGACGTTAATGTCCGTTCGGTACCAGGGTCGGTTAATTTTCAATCACATTTCCCGAGTTTTTCCCTCCAAAAGGGGGAAGTTTCTTTTTCCACACGCTCTTTCTCTCTGTGACATTCTACATATCACTCGTGTTTCGCTAAGAGAAAGTTAAACAGCGTGTACAGCGAATGTTGGTTTTAAATTAAATTACACATAAAGCTCGTTATTGGTGGTGGTTTGGAAATGTGGCGGGCTTTTGAGTGTGTGTGCGTGCGTGGTTGCTGCAATAATATAAATAATATAAAAGCGAGAGAGAGAGAGAGGGAAAAAACACAACACTGTTTGCAAACAACTCGCGCTTGCTGATGAAAAAACTCCCATCATATGCGACAGGATAATTAAACTGGTACCAGCAAGCCACCAGTACCGTACGGCGATTCCAGCAATTCAACATTGTAATGCGTTGAGCCAACGGTGCACCAACGGTATGGCTCCATTTAAATGTAATGCAATACGTGTCGGTTTGGTACGATGGAATAATTTTACACAAATATGTTTGATTTTCAAGCAAACAAATGAGCTTTGATGTAAAATTTTGAATTTTCATGCAAAACGTTGCTCATAATGCTTTAGATTGGCTGTGTCACATAATTTACTATCTGTCGAATGATGTTAAATGATTGATGACGTCTCTTTCAGCTCTGGGGATAATTATATAACTATTTTTTTATTTATTTGACTGATGACATCACGCTGTGTTGTCAACACCGTTAGTAATGAATGATTATAAAGATGACAAAACTAGCAAGGCATTTCCTCCATGTTGCAGCCTTATTCCGGGAATGCTTGGCTTTGAATGTGTAGTGATTGTGAGACTGACTGTCCAGCTACCGGAGCAATCAAATCAACGAAAACCAGAAAGGGCAGGCTGAGACCTTTCGAGGATGTATTGCCAAAGAAGAAGAAATTGAAGGCCTTTGGATTACAGAAATCCTTTTATGTGTCAAATTTCATCTGATAGAATTGATAGAATAACAGGTTTTAAACTTTACACTTTAATATTTGAAGACAATTCATGAATGAACGACATCTCTGAAAGGTTGGCTAAAACTTGCAAGAACGATTAAACCAGATTGAAGTCAGCCAGAAGAAGGAATGTAGAGAGGTTTTCCTAATACACTTGCAATCTATGAACCATTAAGGGATTCTGATCATAGTGTATTCAAAACCTATGCATTAAATAAATAAAAAAGATTCTTCTGCTTCATTGGCTTTACGACCTCTTGGGTGAAGCCTGCCATTGGTTGGTTGCTACACTTAATTATACCACGTGGAAGGATAGGCAGTCCTTACTACGGAGAAACGGTCCGGATGGGATTGGAGCCCCGGTCATATCGTATGAAGACCGGCACCGTTGCCACCTCAACACAGGGTCGCCGCCCTGTGGTTAAAGGACATGATTAAAAAACGTCTTCTTCTTCCTTGGCACTACAACCTTGAGAGAACTCGGCCTGCCATTTCTGGCTTTCTGTGACTTGGTTTTACCCATAGTAAAGTAGTCAACCCTACGTACTGGTAGGTGGCCTGGATATGATTTGAAGCCCAGTCCTGTCGTGTGAAGACCGGCGCCGCTGTCGCCTCGGCCAACGGACCGCATTAAAAAAAACATTTTCATTTCAAACTGGAAACCTTTGCTCGAAAAGTGTCGACAACCTTTTCAACGCAAAATATTTCACTCCAAGCGTTATAGGACTCACTGCTTTCTCCAGTGTGTGTTAGAAAAGAAAGAACTCCAATATTCCATTCTAGAAATTCGTGCTAAGTGTGACGGAACGGTTCAACCGGTGGTCTCAGACTAACATATAAAAAGTCTCATATAAAATGCATACAAACCAAAGATGTTAAATCTACTGTAAGCATGTTATTGAGACTTGCTTTGACTAGCTTGCATCGAAAAACGACAAAAAACTGTTTCAACAAACTTCTCAATCCAACATACATTTCCCACATCCTTGAAGCATTTCCTATTTTATTCAAAGCAATCCTTCCCTTTGCACAAATAACTTACCAAACCCATGCATAGCAAATAATGAGCTTACTGGTGGAAACTGTCCAACAAACGAAAACTTGCGACCATTGCACCGGTAATGGTTTGCCGTTGTGCATACTTTCGCAATGCACCAGTTGTATGCACTTTTCTTGGAAAACTTTTTCCAGTGGCTTTCAGCAGCAGTAAATCCACTGCAGCCGTGTTTGAGTTGAAAGTGTGAACAAAACTTCGAAAGGAAAGTCAATTTTTACACATCACACCAAGATGCGTTATGCCTCCGAGCTTACCATATCCCGTCGAATGGTGCTTCCTGGCGAAAACGAACTCACTCCCACCATGAAAGGATGACAAAACATTAGCTGGTCCAGTAACGGACCACCGACACACCGACCTCCCATTAGTGACTGTGCCATGGTGTGAGTGGTCGTGCGGGCAGTAAATCGGATATGAAAAGGCAAACACGCTTCGAGCATCGGAAAGTCGGAGTGATGTGTGTGTTTGTGTATGTGTGTGTGTGTTTGTGCTGCTTTTTAGTAGCAGCGCATCTTCTTCAGTGAGTCCATCTATGTCTGCGTGTGCGTTGGTATATGTATGGCTGTCGTAGCTTTTCCTTTTGACCAGCACAGAAACTTTGTGCCGGTTTTCATTGACCGGTTTGACCCAGCGCCACTGACGTTGAAAGCAAACATGGTGTGTGAGTATATGTATTCAACTCCTCTCGTTCATCGGTAATAGAATTGGCAAATATTGAACCACATAGCGCAGTTTTTTTTACTCTTGATGCTGGGTTGACGTTGGCAGAAGGCGTCGGGATAAAGCTCTACACTTGACATACACCAACATACGTAAGCGCACATAACGATGTGTCAAACTTTGGAGGAAAACTAAGCAACTATTTTTTCCCTTCCCCCATTTTTTGCTTAAAACACTGCAACAACATGCTTGTGTACATAAGCTCGTGTGCTTCGGCCGATCCGTCGTGCCGTTTGACTGAAGCGACTTTTCTTGCGCCCTGCACGTGATCGGTTCGATCGTTGTTTGCTAGGCCATTTGCTAAGCCGGCTCAATAAAACCGGAGAGAAGCAAAAAATCGTTGCCCTTACGGATTTGTCAGTCGCACGGTTTTCTTTTACACTGGAAGCACACAGTTTTTGGAAGGAGCTAAGGGCGTGTAGAAAAGTAAATGGAACGAAATTGTTTGCTAATATTTGCCGTGCTCGGCACGAGTGCTCGAAAGTGTTGGTCGGTGAATTGTTTCCATTCGGAAGAAAGGAACGTAAAATGGTGCATGTCGCTTTTAGTGGTGCTCAGGGAATCGAAGAGTTATAATGGGGTAATGGCGTTAGTTAACTAGAGTGCACGTGACACTATTTTCTTGATGGAGTTGTATTCATTCGGTTTATGATATTTTTATCAGATAAACTGGTAGATAGCCAGCATTTCGAAGATACATTGAAGGTTTTTGCTTTACACAGATCGTAAAAAGCCAGCTCGTGGTTGCCGATTGAGGCTCTGGTCTAAAATCTTTTATATTCAACAAGCAATAAGCCAGATAAGGGTGGTGGAAGATGCGACAGCGGTGCCGGTCTTCACACGGTAAGACCGGAGCTCAAATCCCATCCGGACCATTCTCTCGGATGCCGTATCAATAACTCTAGAAATCCAGAAATGACAGGCATGATCTAAGAGGTCGTTAGGCTAAGAAGAGGAAAACAGATTTCTGCTCCCGTACTAAATAGCCCTATCTGTCAGACAGGAGAAAGTAGTTTTAATCTATTCGCTCCTTAAATCCAGAATGAATACATTTCATTCTTCAAGGAACATTGACGGTGAGAGTCTCGTTTTTGCCTTGAATCCCTCAAAAATAGCATAACAAACAGTCAAGATTAAATGTCCTTATCTCCAAAGTCCAGAAGCTCAGGAAAAGCATCCAGTTGACAGTTCATCGCAATTCATTTTGTCGTTTGAGTATAACTATGTTGGATTTTGAAGATAATTTTTTTTTTGAATTTGAGACGTCTTTGGGGCAGAGCCGATAACGGTACCGGTCTTCATACAGCAGGACTGAGGTTAAATTCCCATCCGGACTGTGCCCCCGCGGTGAGGACTGACTATTCAACCATGCGGTATCAATCTAGGTCTAGTGAGCCATAAATGGCAGGCGGGACCTACGAGGGCGTTAGGGCAAGAAGAGAGAGAGAGAGAAATTTATTATAATTTTTGTTAGAAATAAGTGATTTATATTGGACACTATCCAGACTAAAGCCGCGCAAGTATCACAAGTTTCTTCTAGATAATGATCAGTGAAAATCCTACATATTACTTCAAGCGATTGTTGATGTATTTCTTAATAAATTAATAACTTTCTGAATAAATTAATAAATAAATTAATATTCAGATCACTGCAGCTTTTCTTAGTGGAACTGAATGAATAGATTACAATAACCTTCTTCTTCTTCTGTGGCACTACAACCTCGAGAGGTCTCGGCCTGCCAGCCATTTCTGGCTTTCTGTGACTTAATTTTACCCGTAGAAAAGTAGTCAGCCTTTCGTACGGGGAGGCGGTCTGGATGGGATTTGAACCCCGGCCCTGCCGTGTGAAGACCGGCGCCGCTGTCGCCTCGGCCACCGGACCGCCCCATTACAATAACCAGACTTTTACTAAAAAAAATCTTTGGGGTGAGACGCTCGTGTCTCTTAGCTAAACTTGTTTATATACATAAACATAAATTTATACGGTTCTGCTATGAGAGATACCACGGTCTAGTGACTCTTAATTCGATCTAATAGGTTAATGGCGATCCGTTCTTAACATAGCCGAATGAATGCAACAGAAATCCTCTGCTATGAGTGTTTACCTATCAGAGATCTAGCTATAGCCAGACAACGCCCTTTCCTTGTTAGATGTAGCCAACAAAAATTCATTTCCGAAATGTACCATCCCGAAAAACGATCATAACTACCCTAAAGCGCACAGCATAAATCAATAAATTATATTGAATTATCATTTGTCAAAAGTCAAAAACACCACCACCACATGCAACCCATCTTACAACCAAATCTATCAGGCTAAACTGTCAAAATGAAATCCAATTATGCATCCCCTTCATCGCCCGACCATAAAAGCTCGGCTGGGATTCGCCGCCTCAAACTCGAGCTCAAAACCAGGGGCTCGGTCCTGTACGCACTTCTTCCAGCACTGCAATTGGTTCCATTTGCATCTTCCCTGGCTGTTGTTTTCCATCTTGAAGCAGTGAAATATTGTGAAATCATGTGGAAAAAGGCAATCATCGGGGTACGGGACGGGACGGAGACGCTACGATCACGATGACATCATTCCCCAAGGATGCGCCCATTGTGGCACAAAATTGTTGTTGCCATGGGTTGTAGTACAGAGCGGGAGGGAAAACCCGGAGGAGCATGGGTGAAATGAATCGAATCAATTTTCTCACCCGCAGGCACAGTGCTGTCGACTTTCCGTTTTTGCTGTTGCTCTACAGTGGGAGAACATTCGTCAACCCGCTGCTGTCTGTTTTTCCCCCAACGAGATTGATTCTTCAGTTTCCAGTTTCATTTTCTTACGGTTGGGTCGAATTTTACCCCGCTCTGGAGGGTGATTCGGGGGGAATGGAAACATCGAGCGGGATGAAAACTGGGAGACCGGGACCCGGTACGATAGCAACGGAATTCAATTCAATCATGAAATTTACTAATTTCCCCCAGATGAAATCGAATGATAATGAATTATAACGGTTTCCGGGCAGGATATGAAACAGGAAAAGTTGGAGTGGAAAAAGCGTTTGGGAAGGAGGGCCGAGGCAGACGGAACGGATCTCAGGCTGGATGCAGTTTGCTGGATTGCTCGGACGGTCGGCAGAGCAGCAGAAATCGTCTTGCATCATTCGGAAGGTAGCATTCGAAGGCAATATCGTTTTGAATAGTGTGCTCCGGGCGGTCGGCAGCATTCTTTCAGGACCATCCTTCCGTGTCCTTTGTGTTACGGAAAACATCCTTTCGTTCGATTTCGATTCGAGATGACGCTCCGGACATCAAGAGTGAAATGAGAGGAGGGTGAAGCGGAGCGGTAGCTTTGTAAAGGCTTTTTTTCTCAATGACTCCATTTCCCATCTCGTCGACAGTGCTTTGCCTTTTTGTTTGGTGCTGATGTTCTTCTTTCAATTTTCCTTCTCATCCGCCGGTCGAAACAAGTTCCGTAGCATCTGATTTTATCCTTCCTGCAGTCTCCCGCTTCCCTTCGTTCGTGGTAAATCTTTTGCCTCGCGGCGTTCTATCAACTGTCCATCGGTTCAGCAGCAGGAAACACCCGAGCAGAACGAGCCAACAATCTTACACCGTCCAGCGAGAGAGTGCGAGAGATTTCTGGACTGGTGTAATTAATTTTTTGCCCTCAGGGCCATGGAATGAAAAAGCACCCGACCGGCAGCCGACGGTGCCCTGGCAGCAGGGTTAAGCAGCCTCAGATCGGGTTTTGGACCCGAGTTTTATGAGCTACTAATCAGGGCCACCAGTTCGCGTCCGGTGGTGACCCGCTGAGAGTTAATGAGCGATCTCCCGGCTGATGGCTGAACCCTGTCGACGGAGGCCATTCCCAGGATTCCGGAAGGAATTTGATGCTATTTGAAGGATTTTCCTTGTTTTCGTGTTTTTTTATAAAATGCTTCTTTGCGTGTTTCCCCCCCCCCCCGTTATTGAGCACGAAAAGTTGTGCGTGTGTTTGAATGCGAGCAGAGATTAATTTTGCAATCTGAGCTCCTGTCAAGAGTGATTGAGATTTTGGAGCAGGGAAAGAAAAACTGGTTTCATCTTTCGTTTGGCATCGTTTGTAAAGGGTTTAAGGAGGAATCGAAGGCTTATAACCGTGCTTTTCCTGTTCTGTTTCTGTGCAAGATATACAAAAGATTGTCGAGCAATTTTGTCACGTAAAAATCCATGGAAGATGTATTTTAAAAGTATTTTAGTTTTTTTTTACAAAACAACTTAACATAACTTTCAAGATTGAATAAATTGTTTGCTGTGTAAAATTTAAATACCATTCCATAACCTTCCTCTCGCCCAGCCTTTCAAAAAGCATATGGAAACAGACGGAAAAGCGTGGAAAAAATTATCCCAATAAAAAACGGTCTGTGGTAGGTTCCGGTTGATGAAATCAAACCACATTCAAATCGGTGCGCGTTATAAATTGGACCCTGCTCACGGTTCATTAACTTTTGGGATCTTAATCGTAATGGTCAATTATTTTCCAATTGTTTTTTTCGTCCACTGTTCACGTGGAAGGATCGGAGGAATCTTGGAAATAAGTGGATTTGCCGAAAAAAAAAAGGTTTAACTTTTAATCAGTTCGATTGTTGAGTGTAAGAAAACTTGTCATTGAAGTGAACTTGGAATGTTTTTGAACTTTCATCTAGTGTTTCCTAGAGACTCATTTTTGTTTACAGTCTTATCGATTTTTTTAAAGTCATTCCTCAATGCATTAATAGTTCGTTTTGCGGTTATTGTTGAGAATATTGAACAATTTTAAATTTAATTTTAAATATAAATTTTAACGTATCTTTGAATGCTTTCGGCATCATCTAATCGTCTATGTAGTGTCACGAGAGTATCTAAAATGAAGCATTCTATATCGCTGCTTGTCCAGCAATGACCAATTGGACTTGAGAGCTTCGTTAAGTTCTTGTATCACCATTCCTCGCTATGAACGAGAGGAACTGCAACTCCCAAAAGGTTTTCCTAATGGATTCAAGTCCAACGATTCAGCTGTCTTGATTCGGAGAATCAATTTAAGATTGCTTCATCAAATTCAATAACGATTCGCTGTAACATCATTTCAAAAGGTGAACTGTTGAAAGAGAAACATAAGAATACGAAGCCACAGTCGTTATCCTAGTTAAAAGTAAATTAAGCAGAATTCTGCATTTAAGGGTTCAAAGAAATGGAGTCTTTTGGTATGTAACCAGCTTACTATGTCAATATCCGTACGCAAGACTATTTAGGTACGGGTGCCATCAATTCAAGAAAGTTAGTAATGGAAGATCAATGTTTTTTGAGGTTTTCGTTCCAACGAACCAGAAGGAGGAGTATCATGCGTTCAATCAAGAAGATGCAGCTTGTGGATTCCTAGGATTTCAGGACGCTCCAACTGCATTCAGAGCATGATGTTTTAAAAATTCCCACACAAACCTTTTCAATTACTTCAAGATAACTTCAGCATTTTCGATAACTAGTCACAACTTCGATACAACATTAAATTAAGAACATGTATCATGTTGTCTTCTATGGTTCAAACGTTGTTATTGACATGATAGTAATAAATGTTTGGTATTAAACTTTTTATTTTTTTGTCAATACGACGTCAAGCCCTCTAACTAGAAATATAAATAAATAAATAAAAATAAACTTAATTTATTATTATGTAGTACGATGTAGTACGATGATGTTGATGCAAATGACACTTAAACCTCCAGTAAATCGAGTAGAGCTCCATGGCAACCGAACAGAAGCATGCAATAAACTTTAGCTCGAAAACCAAACAAACAGCTTATAAAAATTTCGAGTAGCTTAATGCAACAAGTGTGGCACGATTTGAATGGCAAAAATTCCACTTTTGTTTTGCTAATTGCATTCCGCGAAGCTGCAATCAAAATCACACCCAAGGAACAGGGCCGACCGCTTCTCGGCGCAAATACCTTCACTAACGATTACGGCCGACTACAAAGCATTCTGCTATCTGCGAACCGTCCTACGTGCTCGTTAAAATGCGTGTTTGTCGAATTGAAGCATACTTACCACCGTTCTCCTCTCTCTCTCTCTCTGTCTCCTGCTCTCCCAATCTCCCTCTTGCCACGAGCCTTTACAGTTTCCCACGCCGGTAGTTGGTGGACCGATGGCTACCGAACAGTATGCGCTTGAAGGCCTGCCGGAACTCGGGACTGAAGATGGTGTAGATGACGGGATTGAGCGTGGAGTTAAAGTACCCGAGCCACAGGAACAGCGACGCGACCGTATCGTTGATCGAGCAGCTTTCGCACAGCGGCAGCAGCAGCGCGGTCAGAAAGAACGGCAACCAACACACCACGAACGCCCCCGTGATGATGGCGAGCGTTTTGGCCGCCTTGCGTTCCCGCTTCGCCTCGAGCGTTTCCTTCCGCTTGGACACTTGGGCGTGCGGGTTCGGTGTGCTGGAGATGTTGAGCGTCGAGCCACCGGCCCCACCGACCGGTGTCGCCACCAGCCCCACGGTGGGTGGCGGTTGTTTCGCCGCTGATTGTTGATTGTGATGATGATGGTGGTGGAGTTGGTGCGCCGGATCCTGTGCTGCCCGGGGCGATTGGGCCGGATGGTGGTGGGGTGGTAGCAGCGGTGAGGTGGCCAGCTGGTTCGGCTGCACGGGGGACAGGGTGGGCAGGGTGCCTCCGTTTCCGCTCGGGCTGGGAGTTTTGCCGGCGGGCAGGTCATTCGTTCGAGGGTTGTTATTGTTCGATTCCGAACCGGTGGTCGCTTGCGCTAACTGCTGGTGCGTGACCTCGTACGACACTGTCGGTATTTGATTGTTGCCTACCGGTGTGTTGTTGCCCTGTGCGAAGACGAAACACAATAGATTGACCGATCGATCGTTAGTAAGAAGTGTGGAAACATTCGTCGGGAGAGAAGAAGCGAGAAATCACGACCGAAACTGGAATGGAGTCATTCGAGTGGAGACTTTCGTGCCCGGGGAAGCTTGTGCATCATTTGAGCAGAGGTTTTGCATAAACAGTGCGGAATTGGGCCACAAACTCGAAAGGACACTTCATTCCAGCGGCTTGGCTCGACTAATGGTAAATTGTGCGGTTGTGTATTCTTTTCCCGTTTCCGGGTCGCACTACTTCACATTGCAAAGCACTTGTGTAACTTCGATTAAGAGGCAATCGAAATCGAATCAACCGAATCGATGCAACTCGAATGCAGCTATGTCGAATCGCGCTGCAGAATCGAACTGATTGAGCAGGAAGATTCGTGGGGATGGGACAAGCAGCGCATTGAAATACAGAAGTGAGGTTTGGATAAAATAACACTACAAATTTCATTTTCTCTGTAATGGATTGTTGGCATTACGGGAAAATGTTGCACCCGGGAGAGTGATGCATTAAAATGAAGCATAGAAATGGTGTTCCAGGACATACAAGAATAGCGGGAGAAGCTTTTCTTTTTTTGTCGTATGTTTACATTACACGCACAGTATGGCGACCCAATTTTGAAGAAAAAAGGGTGCATGATGGGACCGGTGCCAAGTCTCATGAAAACCGTTCTCGCATAGTAATTATATGACATCATTACCCAATAGGTCGTTAAGAGTGTAAAAGATTCAGAGAGAGTATTTTACCCCAAATGCACCATAAAAATATCATATCATGAAAAAGAAAAGCCATTTGAAGCAACATTTTCAGCCTCGGAATAAAAGCTTCACTTTATGATCAAACTTTTCAAGTGCATCACAATGGATGAAATGATATTTGCATACAGTACTTGAACTCAACCTAATAAAAAAATCCCTCCCTGCCCGCATTACATGATTGTTATACTTTTCAAGTGTTCACCGAACAAAGAATAACCACTCCCGGGGTTGAAGCCGATAATACCGACCAATTATTCGGCACCCGCACTTTGCATAGTAGTTTCCCAGTACTGCCTGTGCTACTGAAGTGTGCGGCTTCAGCACCGGGTGAGCTTGTTTCACTCGCCTGCCAGAAACCACGACGGTGACAACGAGCACGACGGTGACGAAGCTGGATGGAAAATCTTTCCCCACTCGGCGTGCTTAACGTGAAGTGCTGTTAGTTTTGCCACCTCAAATGAAGTGGCTTGTTGAATTTTAATGATTCAAAGCTTGCTGCGTACGTACCTCATCGCCGCTGAACGTCGTTTCGAGACCTTTCCGATCCGCCGCGTTCGTGCTGTCCTCCGTGTCCTCTACGGTGTTGACCGTGTTGGTCGAGTTGCCCTCTACCAGCCCGAGCGACGAAACGGCCGATTTGGTGGGATTGGTGAACTTTTTCTTCAGGTGAAATCGTATCTTCGACTTTGGCTTTGGTGTTTCCTCCTGGTACGGGGCGTTCGTTCCGGTCCCGGAGGTTTGTTATAATCGACAAAATGAGATAATTAAGGCGCACGCCACAAAAAGATGAGAAGAATAGAGGGAAAGCAAACCGACAAATGATTAAGTTAGTCGGTAATTCGATTGTGTTCGGGTTGTACGGGGCGAGATGCAAGATTGATTTTGAATTGCTTCCTCGAGTCTGCCTACCTGATTGCTACTGTTGGGCGTAGCGGGTATTTTGGGCCCTCGTCGGTGTATCCGCCGTCGGGCAGTTTGATAAATTTTCCAATACAGCACTAGGATAACAAAGAGAGGAACATAAAACGTACAGCACGTAGCAAAGACCTGTGGGAAGGATGGGAAGCGAGTGAAACCGGTGAGTAAGTAATGAACTCTTGCAGAACTTCATCCGACAATTTTTTGCCACCTACCTGGTACGCAATGTTTTGCGAAACCATGCACTTTTGCTGCTCTATTCGTTGTAGGTACTCTGGATCCTTCCAGCCAAACTGGGGCGCCAGAGACACGATGACGGACGCGAACCAAACGAGAAAGATCATCGTAAAGACACGTCGGCTAGTTCGGGAGTGAATGTAGTCGATGTTAGTCACAGCCCAGTACCTGTGGTGAGAGGTTTGAGAATTATTGTTATCACCGTCTGCCACTATCAGCGCCATCAGTTTAACGCTGATAACCCACCTATCGGTTGCTATGGCTACTAGATGAAGGATGGATGCAGTGCAACAGAGCACATCACACGACGTCCATATATCACACAGCTCGGGACCAAGGATCCAACCGCGACTTATCTGCCGGCAATCGGCGATGAAAATGGAAGGAAAGAAATAGTGATTTGAGTATCTAAGTAATAATTTGCTAAAGATTTGCAACAAAGTGTACAACAAGCTTGAAGCGCCTCAAGGTATGCAATTCGCCTTTCAACTTTTAATTCTATCCACATTTGTCTAGCTCTTTGATTGTTCTCTTTAAATTTTCTTTTTGTTTGGTTATGTTTGTGAAATGAGATTATTCTTTCTTAAACTTTTTAGGTTAAGAGCCAAAAATTTTACATAAATTTTACAAAAATTTGATGGACTCTCTTGTAACATTTTGCCGTTTAAAGTTTTAATTCTAGTTTTGTCTTATTATGTTCCGCAAAACAAATGATTTGATTTTTTCTTCTGTTTAAAAACAAACATTCTCCACACACCGACAACCGAGCATGCCCGGGATAAGGCAGAATAATAGGGAGGAAATGCCTTGTTAATATTTGTGAATATGTAATCGTCAACACATGCGGTGTTAACAATACGGCGTCATGCCGTAATACTGGAATTATAAATAAATAAATAAAAAAACAAACATTGATTGTGTTTCGTTTGCATTTAACCAGTTAACTCCATTGCCAAAGTTTGCACCAGTTTTTCAAAGTTCATATTTAACTATCAAACTAACCATTGTAAACAACACAAACAAACCATTCAAAACTTTGCTGCTCGTCTAGAAGTAGGATGGTAATTTCTTATCTTCTCCCTCAATGCATTTAAATGCTTGCAATCTTTGCCAAGAGGATACAATTGGCTTTTCTCACAATTCTCGAAACGATTCGTAAGCTAGTAGGATGGTAGAGAGAGAGAGCAAGTGACAGCGAGAGCGAGAGCGAACGAGCCAGACAATTAGTGTGCTGCAAATAATTACCTCGTACACGGCACCGAGCGGCATCACCAGACACGCCACGAACAGATCGGCGACGGCCAACGATGCGACCAGATAATTAGCTACATTTTGTAAATTACGCTCTAAAATGATGGCGGCTATTACGAAAACGTTTCCTGTGGGAAAAAACCCGGGGCAAGCGAAGAACAGATTGAGAGAGAAAGGCACACGTTAGCAGTAAAGGTACAAATTGGACAGCACAAGTTGGCGAAGGCAACTTAAACGGTTGTCGTAGAAATCTTGCAAAGGTAAGCTGTAGAAATGTTTATGTCTGTTTGTAGTTTTGTATTTGGAAAAATGAATCGTACTGGTTTTAGGGAAAGCAGCGAGTGTGCATCACATCCGGGGGAAAATGTGCAATTAAATGTGCAAACCGGTACTCTTTGGAAAAGCAGAAGAAAATTAATTAGACCCGTGCTTACAGCACACTGCTAAAATTGTTAATAAAGCTTAATTTGGTAGAACAACTAGTGCTTGAATATTGCAACACATTTAAACCGAATGTTTAACAAACGTTACCGATTATTCATGAAAACAAAGTGCATAATTTGTCAAGTAGCTTAATAAATTAAATCGTTTCCACCGGCGGTATGCAAAGCATTAAACGGGACCATTCCGAGTCGTTGCATTAACGGCATTTGCTCATGTGCATTATGTATGACTTGCCGGAAACGCAGTGACATATGATATGCTTCCAAATAGTCATTAAAATATTCATCTAACCATGCATGAGATCATCTACAGTCGAAATAAAGAGCGCCGTACCGGTGCTGCAACGACCAGCTTTAACCAAACTGACAAATACAACAGTATCACACACAAACACACACCCAGAACGGACAGTACTCCCCGAGATGATCCGTCCATACGTGAACGGGGGATAAAACATTCACCGAGTGAGCCGTTTTATGGCCGGACGCAATGTTGATCCGTTTCATTTTTAATCATCCACTGGCTGCTGCTGCCATCAAGCCGCGTGACGCATTGGATTCATTTACGCTTACGGTAGCCTGTTTGCGAGTGCTTACCTATCACGGTGACTAAAATCATCAGTCCGAGAACGAGCGAGGTGATCGCCATCACGATCACGTCGGCCAGCGGTTCGTCGGTGGTACCGTTGAAGTTGGCCGGAACCAGCCCGAGGTCGGTGGTGTTGGCGAACGCATTTGCCGACTCGTTGAAGAACGTCTCATTACCGATGCTGGCGATGTCGGCACTCAGGTACGAATCGGGACTACCACTGTCGATGAATATATAATCGTACACGTCTGCAGCCACCAGACGGACCCGGGTTGTGACCAGTGGCCGGAAGTTGCGGAAACGGTTGCGATGATGATGATGATGATGATGGTGGGCAACGATTTGCCAGCAGACCGAGCAGCACCGGAAACCGTCCGGATGGATGGTGAGAAAACGAGTTTGTTCGGGTTCGGTTGATGGGAGGGCGAGAGGCATGTAAAAAAAGAGAGGGAGAGAAAGAGCGGAAAGGAAACGAGTTCCGGTTAGGACCATCATTCGTAGATCAGATGGTCTCTGTATGATGGACCACATGATTATAGGCTAGCTCTAGCTGCTGGATAACATATATTAAGGAGTACGTGATAAATAAACGTTGAAATGGTCATTCAACGGGTTGAAAGAACGGATTTAACGAAATTTTACTTTGTTTGCCAATCTTTATGGATATGATGATATCACTTCTTGTAGCCAAGACCAATCTGAAGCCTTAATATTGGCCATGCAAAGATACAGATTGATTATGTTTTGTTCAAGACCTATTAAAAATGTTGTAAAATAAATTCATGATTGAGCGATATATGAAATGTATTTTCTGTTAAGTTTTGTTGCTGATTGTCTGGATTATTTAAATTTAAACTGCCTTTTAAAAACCTTTAACAGAATTTTAATTTAAGCAAGAGTCTATTAAAAAAGGTTCCACAGTTTAAACATGAAATTTATTCCAGATTGTTTTTTCTGAATTTATGTTTTTAAATTCGTCATGAAAATGAAATGTGGAAAAAGTTACAAATATTTTTGTGAACGATAACATTTCCAAAGCTAGAAAATAGATATTAATTAATAATAATGCCCCTATACATAAATCATTCCCGCAACACTTCGTATGCATATTTCACTTTAATTAATTTCATCTTCTCGACTTCCTCACCAGCGTGTAGTACAGAAGGTACAAGAAAATGATGTAACCATACGAAAGTGTCATTGGAAAAGTTGATTACACATTCAAACATTCCCATGCCCAAGTCCAGTGGCTTCCCCTTAGACTTAGTCCTTTCCAGCGTGGCTTACATTCCTTCACGTCCCACGGAAGGACAATGGCATCAGCACCCGAATGCTGGAAACGATAAGCTTCGTATCCGGTGGTATCCGGAAACGATATCGGATACCCAACCCGAACCCTACCGAAAATCCCATTCCTTACAACGTCCATTACAAATTCATTAACATACCGTTCGCCTTGGAGAGGGCGGTCGCCAGGCTTGGCGGTCGGGGTGGGGGAGCTTTATGGAAATCCATTGCTAGCGAATGGTGCGCGGAATGACACCGACCCGGTCGACTACTATAAGGCGCGTCCAGTACCGTCTGCCATCGAGGAGCGTTCCAAACGTGCGCTGGCTTCGTAGCACCCGCCGGCCGATCGATGGCGAATGCACTTGCTATCGGTTGGATCGGTGTCGGTGGCTCATCGGTGGAACCTGCAAGCAAATAGGATGGGAGCGTATTAGTCGTGATGGTTATTGGATGAACGGCGTCATTATAGGCGAAAGGGGGCTACAACACGAGCAGTCGATAAAGTAAGAAATATTACTCATTCTTATGGGGATAGTGTTTAATAAGTGCTTAATTAAATGCTTTGCGATATAAGAGGATTGTTTGCAATGCGTTGGAATGGACCGCATGTGAAATGAGCTTAAATACACGAGAGACGTAAAATGTAGACCCAGAAATTCCTTCATGTGTGCAATATGAAGCACAATACTTTTTACTTCCCCTTTTTATTTCTTCATGAAGCTTTGTAACGCAACGAGCAACGAACTTTTTCCAAACTCTTTTCTACAGTAAGTGATTGTATTGTTCCCATACATTTTTAAACATATCATGATTACAGGTAACGCTCTCGTTTCCACGCAGTAAGTGATCTGCAAAGAAATTTGCCAGTCCGTCGATGAAGTTACCCAATAAATCATACCCAGTTACAGCCCACATATACACAGCAGACCGTGAGGAAAAACCTCGAAACAAAACACACGAAAGAAAAAAAAACAGCATAGTACGCCGCGAGAATGAAGTGCCTTTCATCTTCATCATCTGCCGGAACTAACTTTACCGCGCGCGATACGCGTGCTTCATACCGTGCTTCCACCCTATCGCATTAACTTTGTTGCGCACTGCATAAAGTGTGCGAAAGTTTTTCCAACCCAATCTTTTTTTCGCTCTCTCTCTCTTTCCCTCGATCGATGTGAAATGCGCTCCGGTAGGTAAGAGAATAATGGTGAACGCAGTGAAGAACTCATCTGTGCGAAAGGGTTTCTTGTGGGCGGTACGGCCCCTTAATGCATCACCGAGACCACACCGGTAAGGCACACACACATCTTCTATTCTTCCCCGTCCGTGCTGGCCTTTGTGTGGGGTAATTTTAAGCAGGTAGCTTGCCTTTCACGTTCAATCATAACTTTCGTCCGACCGCGATAAGGGACCGCTTCCGCCTGGCCCAAAACGTTACGGTTGAAGTATCGCACCATCGGATGGAGGCGCCTGGTCTTTCACGCCTGCACCGACCCGATGGAGACGCCTGGTCCTTCACTCACAATCTACGCTCGTGCGGAGCGAAACTTCGGATCGTACCATTTATCATACCGGGTTTAGCAGCAACATCATCCACACCGTATAAAGCTTACCGATTGAATGTGCACTCGGTCGGTGTGGTTTGTGTGTGAGAGTGTGTGTGTGTGTGTGTGGTTGAGTGTGTCAACCACTTGAAACACCTGGAATTATGCGCTCGTGCATCTTTAAAAGCACACCATCGTCGCTTTCTGCCTGATTTCCCTGCGGATGATGGTGGTGCGGTTGGTTGTTTGATCGCGTCCTGTTTTGGGGGCCAAAGTGTTTTCCCCCGTTACTTACTGCGCTGCATAAAAAATTAAGCTCAAGCACACGAATGACCAGCACCAGCTGCAGCACGGAAGCAACCGGTCCACCGTTCCGCCGATTGAATAAAAACTAAACCGATGGGAAGGATAGGAATAAAAACAACTAAAACTTTCACTTGGGTCGTTGGTCGTAGTGAGTGACATCCCCGTTGTTTGTCGTTGGTTGGCTTCCGGAGCAACATAATCACCACTGTTATTTCTGCCGGGCTTTCTTTCGTCACTGTTCCAGTTCATCAGTGCCCCGTAACTCGTTTTTCTGCAGCATCCGTACTACGATGCGGTACGATAATTTATTGGAAAAGTTTCTAATTTCCCAAGGTACGGAAGTCGATGTGCGCGATTCAGCAAAGTCTTCGGAACTTTTGCTGTGTTTTTTCCCCGCTATAGCGCAGGTATTTGGTAAAGTCGGCAGCTAGTGCTCGGGCACGGTGGAAACCTTTTCCAAGGAAAATTGTCTACGTCTCACAAGCTAGTGAAGCTGGCGTTCGGGAGGGAACGTTAGAGTGAAAGATACTTTTGAAATTGCTTCGGCGAAGGATAAATTTGCAAGTCCAAAAATCTCTCGAGGACAGTTGAAACAGTTGACGGCTACAGGACCGGCTGGGATTGACAGTAAACTATGCGGTTAGCGTGCGCTTGCAGGGAGTTTATTTACTTAGTTCAGGGAATCGGTAGAGGATAAACGGTGGCAGATTACTGCTTGGGATCGTAAACTTTTTTGTGTGTAACCGATCGTGCGCTAGTAAGAGCTGGGTTGATGTTTTGGACGAATGAGAATAAAGATATCGATGCCCTTGGAGGGTAGAGCCTTCGGTTGGGTAGAGCAAATAGTATGAAAATTGAAAATTACTCTTTAAACAATTGTAACGACATCAATGTGAGTACAATAAATCGCGCAATATCCTTTTATTTCAGTTGCAGCTGATAATTTGCATGGTCTCTTAAATAAATTATAAA
Organism: Anopheles stephensi; assembly: GCF_013141755.1. Classification (NCBI taxonomy): domain Eukaryota; kingdom Metazoa; phylum Arthropoda; class Insecta; order Diptera; family Culicidae; genus Anopheles; species Anopheles stephensi. The sequence continues at coordinate 24,478,149 of NC_050203.1, forward strand.
TTATAAAATAAATGAAACACTTCACCAAACATTTAGCATGATAAAAAAGCAATTGAGATTAAGATGTTTATTCATTTCAAATAACTTCCCAGCCACATTGTGTGATGAAATGCTTAGTGACTCTTCAATTTAAGCTTAGAAACAATCGATCTGTAGCAGGTAATTGTTTAAAATGACACACTCAACACCTTCATTCACATTCTAATGTCCTAATACAGAATGATGGCATTCACTTCGTAAAGCAAGCAACGTTCGTAAAGCAAGACTTTAACTACCGAAAAACGTGCATCAGAGTGAAAGAATGAATGCTCCAGCACACAGAATGATTGCTACAATATTCATGCTCAGATGCCGTTCCGTGAACAAGTTCACGCTTTAAAACTGCATCGCCTTAAAAGGGGCCACTATCGAATGAAACATCGACGAGATAGCGCTGCCTGGTGTGCTAATGGAACGGGGTCGCGCTCTGCTCGCGTTTGAGTGATTAAATTTGTGCAGCGAGAGAAAATTAAATCAGATAGATGAAGTTTCAACACTGTTAGCAAATACATTAGCAGAGCGTGTCCAGGCTCCCTGCTGCTGCTGCTGCTGCTGCTACTGCTGGTCAGGTAAGGCAAAAAAAGAAGAAGCTCGTTCACTCACTCGCTTGCTTTCGTTACGAATTTACGCCTTAAAATCCCGCCCGCCCGGGAACAGCGCTTCATCCCACCGGTCGAGGTTGATCCTGTTTGGCGTCACTGTTCCAGCAACTATGCCAATGGTTGCATAAAAATTATCTTCGTAAAGCTTTCCCGAAGCAGGCCCCCGTAAAATGCCCGGAATAAGTTGAAACCTCGCACCCGGTGATGATGGCATGATGACGGCGCACTTACAGCGTGCGGAGACGGAAACGAGCTGTGAAAAAGCGAACGGCATAGCGAAGGATAATTTACCTTCCACGAATGATGCTCGTTTTATATACATTTTCGTTCGTTTTTTTCCTCTGTGTGTGTGTGTCTGTGTGTCATTCGCTTCCTAGAACTTCCTTTCCTATCCAGCCCACTCGCTCTCTGTTTCTACCCTCTTCGCTCTGTTTGTCACACATAAATCCAGCAAGCACTCACGTCATGCTGTGGTGCTTCCGTTCCGGTGGGGCATTATTTACGGCAGAAAACAGATAAAGTCATGGCCCCGGTTTCGCAACGTCGTACATCCGTCATTCTGGTCAAGATAATCATGGGGGTACCCGTTGTCGTGGGCCGTCTGCGTGGAGCCAGGCCGCCCTAGAATAAGCATTGTGCTCCTACCAGCACAAATAACTGTCACACTCGTCCCTGGAACTGGTCCTGGTCGAAACAGGGAACCGACACTGCCAAGCGGCTTGTAAAGAAAACCACCGATGGATTAATGGGAGTAACGTCGGTGAAGAAAATGTGCCTCGTGAAGGAGGATATTTAATTCTTCATATCGCATGGTAATCGTAAGCTTCAATGCCGAGGAGCTGCATTCTGCAGATTGTTATGCTTCGGAGTATGCTGATGCATGCAGCAAAAATTGCAGGGAAACAATTAGTTACATACGAATGGGTTGTAAAATTACACGACGATGAGCATACAGCCGTACAGATTCTTGCGTGTTTCAAGGGAAGGCAATTATGCGTCAGTAGACGATATTTATATTCGTAGAGGTATTTTGCGATGGAAACTATGATTTTTAATTTAAGTGAGTGTGTTGATAGTTGAGTGAGGACAACGTCAGAATGCAGTCCATGATTATGATATAGCTAATTGAAATAAAATCGATTCTATACAATATATAACTGATGTTGATATTTCACTTTTTTCTGAGTTAATTTCAACAACAACAAAAAAATCAAGTTGAAGCGATCTTACATGATTTTTGTAATATATTCCTTGGCGGTCTTGGACTGTTGCAACAGTTTTCTACGTCACTCACGATGGAGCGCTATCGTTTACCAAATCAATTTTAATGAGATGCAGTCGTCCGGTGCACATTCTCATGACATGGTCAGCCATCCAGAGCCTTACGCGTCTGATTCGATGCGCGAAAGTATGATCATTTATAGAACTTCTCGACTCTTTATGCTTTTTTCATGGAGTGCATCTGCTGAGGCCCACGAGGTCAAAGCCAAGCACCATCCACTGTCAGGTTTTAATCGGCTGAGAACCCTTCTAGAATCCAATAATGATCTTTCATTTGACTTAAGTCAGGCATTAAAACCTTGAGGAATCTCGACCGTTTTAATTCTATCTTACTTGAGTTAATTTAACTATAGCTGGAGTTCTCAATCAGATACACTTATGGAACAAAACTCATGCCTGAATATCGCCCACTAGGCAGAGGCTAAGGGAAGTTCTTCGGTTTTGAACCGAGTTCATGTCTCAGAGGCGGTTGTTTGTACTGCGCAGTCAAATATTTGTGTTTAAAGCCTTGCGAGTTACCCCAGTCCATATTTCAACAACTGTGCTGTTGCCGGGGTTGACGATTTTCAAAAATAAGTTTAACAAATTGAAATAATAATACAACAAAATATGGAAAATGTTTGTAATAAAGTGTCTTCATGAAAATATGCTTAATTGGTTCATTATCGCTTTGAACTTATTAGCCGACTAAAGTTCAGTTAGAATTAAATGGTATTAAACTATTAATAATGTGTAAATCTTGTGATTTATCAAGCATAATCCTTTGATAGTGCCATTTACCCGTTTACGAGACGAAGCCATGTTTGCTTAGCAAATGCATCAATTAGCTTGAGAAGGATTATAAATGTGCCGACGTGTTGGAAAACCGTCCGTTGGGGCGATTAGGCTAACTATTAGATTTCTTTTTCCTCTTTTACCTCACACACAATCAAACAGACGCCGTTCTAGCAAGGAAGCCGGGACCGTGCCCAACAATGGTGGCCCAAGTGGCAGGATTGATTGCTAGCCGAAAAACCCCAAGCTTCACGCCTAGCTATCCTTGTGCCGTGAATGGGCAAAGCGATTCGAGGTGATTTTAACGGAGTTGGCTTCCTTTCCGTCTGGGATAAACGAAAGCATTCATTATATCGCACCCATTTCGCACACATTCATCATTCGAAACACACACACACACGCGCACTCCCACACGCGTCGGTCATTTTGCGTATTTAAGCAGGACATTAGTAGGCGGTGAAAAGCTTCTTAAGAAAAACCGCTTCAACATCCTCCTAGCCTCCCCCTGTAAGAAAGAAAAGCGGTTCCACCCATCAAAACCGGAAGTGTTTACTTTGGGGCTAAAATCCTCACCTTGATTTGCCACCACCAACTCAGTTGGTAGCATTTCGAGGCCATTGTTTTCTAGCTCGGAACGTAGAAAATCATGGGCCGTCAGCAATCTTAGGGGGAAGAAGAATTGCAATGAGGTTCGCCGGAACCACACAGGTCAGTCCCGGTGCTCATTATCATCAGAGCAGCACTTTAATATATGTGAGGAAATAAATAAATATCAAATGAGCCGAAACGGTTCACGAGGGTCCCGCCCGTCGACCAGCAGCCGGAGAGATAAAGCGTTATAAATTATGGACCGACCGACCAGAACCCGGCACAAAACCTTGGAAAACCAAACCAGCGCACGGTGCAGAGACCGTGATTCGGTCGCTTCCGATACACTTGGCTTGGACTCCAAGTTCCAAGTTGTTCTCCCGGGAGTGTCTGTACCACACGACGATCGATTTGCTACGTTGTTGGTGATGGGTGCTAGTGGTTCTTCGAATTTCGATTGCGATGTGCGGTCAGCCGAGATAGGCCGTGTATCTCAGTATCAATAGTCAACGATCATATCGTCCAGGACAACGGGATGTGAAGCATTGTACACAGGAAAAAAAAGCTCTCCGTTTCCAGTTGGCCAAGTGTTCCATGTTTGCCCGTTTAATGCATTATGGATGAAGGGACCACCGTCGGCATCATTTTCCCGAGCAGCAACTCGCCACTTGGAAGCTGGTCGATTCTTCCCAAAAGACAAAGCATCAATGCCGGAGCTTAAGGAACCGAACGATTATGTAAGCGGCAGCTCCTTATGCTTGTGGACCCCCCCCCCCTCCTCTCCCAATGGTTCCTTCCACAGTGGAAGGAGATTGGTTTCCATTACAATTAAAGTTGTTGCTTCGCCATGCTCCACCATACCTATGTCCCTTCCATTCCGGCAAACGCTTGAGGGTGTGATGTTTGCACTCGAGTGTTACGTGCAAAGTCAGGAAGCGGCTGGAAAGTTTCAGCTTCAGGGTGTTACGCTTGTGTGAGTAAGCCCTAGACGCTACACAAATTATGCAATTCCACTCCCACCTTCCTGCCCGAAGGTATTATTTGCCCCTCGGATTGGCAAGGCGTGTGGCAAGGATTGCGTCAATTTTCGCACACAAAGCTCACATCACACGATGTCGCTCTTTGCATAATTCAACACCTGGTGAGCAGGGTGCGCAGTTATAGCTTGCCCGTAAAGGGACAGCAAATTATGTTACTGCGAGATGCCGGAGGGTGTTGAGATTGGCACCGAACTTGAAAGCAATTGATTGAGAGATGGCAGTGTAAGCGGTTGTTTAATTTGAAAGGGTTACAGGCAATCGAGCAACATTGACATTATGAGGTGATGATTTTACGGAAAGAATAATGCTTTGTTATTGTGGGAAGAGACTCAACAAGGGCTTAGTAGGGAATGATGTAGAAATTGGATGAATATTCGTATCGTTTGACCAGTTAAACAAAAAAGTCTCACACTGGTGAAGTATCCGTTGAGTCGCTCAATGGTATGGGTTTCCCATCTCATAAATTGATTTGGTTTATAAGATCTTCACACGAATGGTTGGTTTGGTGTGACTTTGGACGAAACAGTCAAAGAACTTATATTGCAGATTCATCCATATTTTGAACTCCAACCTCGCGCTTAGAGGAGGTCCTTCTGGTAGAAGAATTTGTTATCTGGTGAATTTGAGTACTTATTGGAAAAGGAGCTCTGGAAGGTATTTGTTGATTTAGTTAAAGAATGTTATAAGTATCAATATGTGAATTACTGACAACGTTTGGTCAGAGCCTCTACTCTGATACCTTTGGCCAAGTGTTAAACTAATAATCGTAACGAATAAACGATAATTTTTTGAGGACTGGGCAAAGGACTCGATAACTTAGGCCGTTTACAACAATGAAGAACTCATGTCAATTATCTAGGCTTAATGAAACTTCCCGGCTGGGCATCGACGAATTACCTCCAAAAGCATCGTAACTGTCAATGCAAATAGTGCTTCTTACGCATTTACTGTACCAATTCTTCTGATTACCTTACAAAACAACTCGTCCTTTTTTCATACGACAAACGTTAGATGAACACATTCTAACTATAATTACTCCTCTTCCCAATACTCGGCGTGATAAAACGATCGGAAAATATGCTATGACGCCCAAAAAGCACCCCCGAAAGAAGACGTAACGCTGTAACGCTGGTGTCCCCGCAGCACCACCGCTCAATTGCTAATGTCATCCAGCCATAGCCCTAAGCATCTGCCGGTCCGCTTGCCCCATTAGCTCCAAGAATGGGAACGTGATTGAGCGTTGCGACACACTCCTCGGCACGCTCCGGTGCAAGTGTACGGCAACGCCCTCCGGTGCTCTTAACGACCGTGTAGCTGTCACGGCTAGCTGTCTGCAATCAAACTTTGGGTCGCCCGCTTAAGTACCGATCCATTTTCTCACCTTTGCACATTAATTTGTACCATTGCCATTTGCCCGGTTGGCAAAAGCATACGCCTGCTTTGCCGGGCTTTTCTTACACTTCTCGATTTTGCTGCCATTTCTTTGCACGCTTGTCACCAAACCTACGCCACCACGGCACCAAATCCAAAGAAAAGGCATAACCAGAACTAATTTAGTAGCCGTCAGTCGCAATCGCCAAGCGGAGCAAAATAGCACCTTCAAGAGCACCAGGCTGGGTTTTGCCCCTTTACGGTACGCTACGGCAATGGTGGTTGACTTTTCTCCGTGCTTGGATGAAAGTGAACGTTTTCTTTTCTTGTGGGAAGCCGGCCAGGCAGGAGAAGATTGACCGGGCGGGCTGGTAAAAATGGTTGGTTCTTCATAACGAACCAGGTTCGAGTGTTTTTCTGACGTGGCAGAATGACGGAGGGAACTCAAAAAAAAAAAAAGAATGGCAACCGGCAAGTTGCCTCTTCAAAGGCAGGCCAAATAATGAAGTGGTGGATTGAAGTGCAATGTTACTGAATGTCGGGATCGATCTTTTCGCTGACATCGTACCGGGCTTCCGGGGGCGTCAGTTTGAAACAAGCATGTTTCGTGTGGTTCTCGAGCCAACCCAAGCAAACAAGCAATGCGGTGAATGTGATGCGGAATCGTAACGCACACAGCTATGGCCGCAGGCTGGAAAAAAGGGAAAGCTCCAAATGGAAAATAGTCACGTCTTGTATTGCTAAGCATTCTTGGGCTATGGCCGTGAGGATGTTGTTTTACACGCACAGATCGTATCGATACATGCGGTCGGGATGTGTGTACCCGGGACGAGACAAAAGCGCATTGCAAACGTGCTCGGGATGTCGGAAAACTGACAGTTGCATTGTTTGGAAATTGCTGGGTGAGTTTTAAGACTGCGTACGCTTGCTTCTGTGTACATTAAATGCATGTTGGCAATTGCATGCTGCAGTTGGTAACGCATGACTTAACGACATTAGCTGTTGGAGTAGTGGAATCATGACTGGACCGTTTATTTAGTCATTATAAGACTAAGCTACTAAAGCTTACCGATAAAGTTTGAAGGGTTTTAATTTCACGTAGTGGAACTGTTGCATGAATCGATGAGTTGTTTTAAACTGATTGTGGAATACTGGACGCCCTTTTTGGAACATTTCAATCATAAAAAGAAATCCTGGATATAATCCACTGCAAATCCGAAAAGTTTGAGCTGATAATGGATAGTCCCTCTCCTTGACTGTGGATATTTATTGTATTTCTGAACCTAATGCACACATACAAACGAATCCTGAGTGCTTTCTGAATCTTTTCCTAAAATCACCTAAAATGACAAAAAACGACATTTCGGTGTCAAACGTCGAGATCCTGCTTTCCCATGCAATAAAGAAATAATACATAATGCCATGATTGCAGCAACAAACCCTATTGCTTCCGTTTCCTATTCCAATCCGTTGACGGCACCGGTGAGCCGAAGCTCAAGTGTTGTTTGAATAATTCATTAACTCGGCACGGAAGTACATTCCTCACCGGGACATTACCATTCCGTGGAGCCAACCCTGCTCCCCGGTCCCAATTCGCGCTATACAAAAACCTAACACACTGTTTGTTTCATTGCAAAACCGAGAAGAATACAGTCTCGTGCCTCGAAGCATCGCTCTTCCCATCGTCTCAACGAGTGTCATGATAAATCCAGCATCATTAGGTGGCACCGGACCGGCGGAGCCGGTGAGCAATGGATGCTGCCTGGGCTGACATATTGAGAGTGTCAGTGAGATTAACTGCATTAGTTTCACAATAAAACATTCCCGTACCGGGGCGAAGGGCACAAGGTTAAATAAATAAAGAGTAGAAACACAAGCCTTATAATGATAAAAATTGGTTCAATTGGCGCAAAGAAGCGTTGAAAGGAATTTTATATACTTTACTTAAGGTTTTGTCAATACGATGATTTTTTAAAGTGACTTATCTGGTTCCGTTTTGTTGGTTTGGAAGCTGGTCAATCTGGTATAAAAATTGTCAGTAGTGTAATTGGGAAATTATTCATTACATTTCTATCAGTTTTGACCGGGTTGTAGCGGTTGATGTTGGTGAAACCAATTCGTGACATACTGTAAAATGATACGAATGATTAAATAAATTGAAAAACGTGCCTGGTCGTTCGTGACAAATACTGAAAAATCATCGTTAGTGTGCAGGTGCTTCGTGTAATACGTTTCATTGTCACCAATTCTGCACATGAAACGATGCAGTTCCACTGTCACGGTTCACTATCTCCAACACTTATCTGCATATCCGATCCATTAGCTATCTGCCGGATCTAATAACCGTTTTTCTCGAATATCCATTGTCCCAAGTGGTTGGAATTTAAAAAGGGAGATTGTGGATTGGATAGAGGACATAATTATGATCCAACCGGGACTAATCAGCATCGATCGAATTGGAAAACCATTCCATTGATACTTGTTTGGGAAGCTGAAAGAGTGTTTAAAAGTGACTTTTTGATGTTCTATTTAAAATATTTTTTATAGCGAACGTAATCTTATAATTCATTCATAAAATAGAAAAAGTGGTCTTTGTCACAATTAATGCTAGTTGACAAGATCAATTTGTTATTATTACGTCGATTATGCAATAACATAAATGTAATGTGTTTTAATAAACACATGCAACACTCACGATCATTGCCGAACAATCCCCCATGAGGACGAGCCCGATAACCGTAACCTGTCAGAGCGTTGTGTGCCGTGCCAGCATCAACGATCGATATCGCAACTACAGAGTGGATGTGTGTGCACAAGAATTAATTTGCTTGCGGTCAGACTACTCGTTAAATCTAGCACTAAAACCCTGACCTAAGTCCTTGCACTGAAGCACCTCGCCAACCCCTCCCAAAAACGGGTCGCTTTGTAACAAAATATTTTCCATCGCACCATCCATTCAACCCCCCACAGAACAGTAAAAGAGAAAGAAAGAGAAAGCAGGCGAAACACGATATCAACTACCTTTTACCAAACAAAGTTACTGCCCGTAGCCACATGATCTGAACCGGCTGAATGGGGGAAACGACAACTCTCGAGCACAATGTACCCGCACGAACGCCAACTGCTTCTGGTTGGTCTTGGACAGGGGCAGCTACTCTCGCACAGGAGGCGTTCGGTAAAAGTCTTGCGTCGAAAAACCAAAACTAATCAACAAAGCCGGCCCTCCCGAAATCGGGCCACTATTGCATGTTAATTGAATTTTGCAGACTCGTAGACACTCACTATCTTGTGCTATGGTGACGTTTCGTGTACTGGTAGGTTGCGCGTGAGAAGGTGAGAGTAGTTTTTCATAACCTTTTGGTTATGATTCGTTTAGGAAATAAAAATTGTATGAACGTAGAATGGTAAGACGTATGTCCAACTACTGTTTTAAAGCAATATTTGGAACTAAAGCGTTATTTGAGAAAGCACTTTCAAGTGCTCATTAGTTTAAAGATTTAGTTTGAAATATATTAGCTTAAATATTTATTTTGTATAGTTTTTTAAGAGGTCTTCCTATTTAAAACTTTAACGAAATCACTAACTACTCGTCATTTACAGTGACGGACAATAGAATAAGACTCTTTTTTTTCAATTCAAAAAATGTGGTTAGGATGCTGCTGCCCTACAAATGGTTAAAAAATCATCCTCAGAGTATCATTATTTATTCTTATGAAAGTATGGCTAAAATATTTTATACAGGACAGGATTCTGTAGAAGATTATTTACCAAATTTGGGATTAAAATAAAATTGTTTTTACAATTCTTGGCATACCCTTTTTTAACTTAATCACAGTCGAGCTGTACTAATAGTACGTTTTATGTTGGTCACTATATTTTGAGTTTTTTATTCTTCTTATTTGGCACTACATTTTCGATAGGTCTCGGCTTTTCATTTCTAGCATCGCTCGCCTTAATTTTTCCAGTATCTGCATAGTCAGTCCTGCGTATAGGGAGGCGATTTAGACCACAGTCCTGAGGTGTAATCTTACATCGTTATCGCCTACGCCACCGGAATGCTTCATTTCATTATTTGTCTCAAATTTTGGGTCAAATATACCTTTTAGAAGTATCAAAAGTGTAATTTAAAAAATTGATGTAAATGTGACCTTATTCCATTGTCCGTCACTGTAAAATCAGTTTTTACATCAGTTGTTATACAGTTTTATATCAGTTGTTTATTATGTTATATGTCTAGGGTTTTTTGTTCAAGCCATATGTACGTTTTTTTCCAATTGTATTTTTGAATTTTTCTTTAGCATCAAAGAACAAAGAAAAATTGCAACAAGAATTTTGATCTGTTTTTTTTTTTTTGTAATTTGAAACATTGTTTTCAAACAAGTTTTCATAAGTTATTTAATTTTGTTGACGATTTTAAATACGCTACAAATAGAAAGCACAAGAAACTAGACCTTGAAACTCCTCAGAGCGAACAACCATTTCTTGGAACACATTTAAACAACTTTCCCCTAACATTGAACCACTCCAGAGCGGCAGAATGCTCAACCAGCACAGCGTTGCACCTATCTTCCTTGCTTGCTAATGTGTATCTCTACTGTGTGATGGCGTTTGCTTTCGGATACTTTTGAAAGGACAACCGTATCATCGGAACCTTCCACTAATCATATCATGTACAGCATCACTTCTACCAAGCACCAAAACGTATCCGGGAACCGTCAATGTTTCTTCTGGAGCGTGGGTTCACATGTGCCGAACTGGTTCTCATCCGTGGCGGGATGCGGCAAATGCTGATGGTGCGTTCCGTTGCGGCAGTCGCTCAAAATTAAGAGCAAATGAACCCCCATTGAACATGAGTCGGCCGCTCGGCAATGTTCGCTAATGAGCTGAAGTGATGGACGAGCGACAGCGACCAACACACGCCACACGATTGAATAGTCACTCCAGACTTCCAGAGTTTGGGTTTGGGCAGGGGGAGGTGGGTGGATATTTACTTCATCTGACCCTTTTTTGGGGACGGGAAGGCCATGTTGAACCATGGCCCTTTCCGGCTCGATGCCCTTGTTTGGTGAGGTTGATTGAACGCTTTTTCGAACGCACGCCCGGGCTGAGGTGAAACTTTTGTTTGGCAGCTAGAATTAGTGATACGTGGAACGGTTTGCTCCATTCCTGCGAAGCACCGACGGGGTGATGGAAATGGGGCGGTTGGGCTGGAAATGGAAATTGTAAAGCAAATTTGCCTTGATCCGTTTACGTAATTAGCGCGCCTTCGCCGAGGGTCAGGGATGATCGTTGGCGAATCGTTCCTATCGGTATTGTATTGAAATGGCTTTGAGATCGTTGGATGCACTGGAATGTTTGATTTGGCTGATGAAAAGGGCCACACGAGCAAAGTTTTATAATTTATTCAACAAAGGATTGTTAAATTAGGTATCTTATTAAAATAATGAAACCATCAGCATGTGACTGTGCCACTGTTGGGGAGCTCGTTCACGGTCACATTAAGCTGAAGATGATGTTTATAGCCATTAAACAAGTCGTACAGGGGCACTCACAGCAAAAGACACACAATTTACAGTAAAACGTGATAGCCGTGGCTACAGTGACTCCTTCTAACGAGGTTCAACCATAAAAGCGGCCCATTAAACCAACGTTGAGCATGAATCTCTTTCTTTGACAAATGAGTTTATCAACCAACCAGCAAACGTCAGTGCATGCACAATACGCGAGGCAGATGTATGATGACCTTCCCTTCTTATCTTAGCGCCCATCCGATGTAAACAAATCCGGTTTCAGAGGTCACAAGCTAAGAGCTCGCTCCATACTTAGTAAACCTGCGGAGAGCACACTAACTCACTAACAAAACATTTATGACCGTATCGTACGCAAAAACCCGGGCGATGGAACATCAGCACAACAGGTGTAATAGACAGCGGCTGCTACCGAGTCGCCAAGCGAATGCAAGCAAACCGTATTGAGTTACGGTAATTAAACTCCCGTCTGGGCTCATCTCTTGATGCTAATTAAAAGCACGGAAAAACACCGGGGCAAAACGCCGGCTTTCCCGGGAAAAACCACGACACTCGGTAGCGCACTGGCGCTTCGCATCTTGAAAGCAGTTCCGGGAAAAAGCTTTCCACCTTGTGTGTGTGTGTGAGTGGGATTGGGGGAACGGGGGGGCGGGGGGGGGGGGGGGGTGGTATAAAACTGTTGGTTAGAGCCGCTTCAGAGCGAAAATGGTTGGAAAAATGGAAGAAGCAGCAGTAAGTGTGGAACCGGCACAGGGTGAGATTTTTGAGCTGTAAAGGCTCTAAATTAGTGTGAATAAGAGGAGTCATATGCTTTTAAACGTGCTGAACGGCGTACAAGGCTAATTTAGGGTTCCGTGGGCATGCTTTACTGAAGAGAGTTTATTTTTAACATATTGCTGACGAAAAAAAATCAGATATCAACTGTTGCTCGGCATTATACTTTAAAAAATAGCAGAATTTTACTTTTCAAATTGACAGTTAAAACTTCTTCTTGGCCTTAGGACCTGTAAGGTCACTCACACTCTCACTCTCTCTTTTATGATATTGATGATTTACTAGATTCAATGATACCACGTCGTTGGATCGGCAGTTCGCACTTAAGGGAGGCCTCTAGTCCCCTTTCTTGTTGACTCTATCATCAGGCCTTCCAATCAGTTGAAAGTGAGTGTTTAAAGCGAAATCTGAGACTTACATTGGCAGAGTTTGGCAGAGGAGTATGAAAGCTGAAACTGAAAATGGGCTTAAAACCACTGAAATAGTATCATCTAATTTACTATGATTAGCTTTAAAGGACTGCATTCTGCATATGTTTTATGCTTAGCAAGCATCTATTTCTGAAATAACAGAAACAATAGATGTTGATTGGCATGTAAGTAGATGAAATATATGCCAAAAGTATTGAGTATCTAAGCAAGAAAACTGATTACTGATCTTTGAAAGCTTATTTTTCTTATTGTATGCCTGGGTATTGATTATTGATACAATTTCTTGATGAAGCCCGAGAAAGTGATTTGTATCTTGAATAAAAACAAACAGTTCTTCTGAAGTTTGCGATTGATTAAACATTTTTGAAATTTTTAAGTAAGAAAATAAAGACAATGAGATAAGATGGAATTTTAAAAGAAAAAAAAATAGACAATGAGAAGTAACATTGTAAAATTGTAAAATGTAAAATTATTTCTTCTTTATATTTTGAGTTCATTAAAACAGTATTTTGTACTAGATTTTATTCACAACTTTTGGACGATATGAGTGCAAACCTTCAAGTAATCATTCAAGCATATTTTTTCTGTCCCAATTTAGCACCATATAACCTGTGCTAGAATTTTCGCTGCTACTAAAGCCATCTTCCAACGACAATAAAACGCAACACAATAGACTCCCTGCATGGGAGTAACGAGCATGGGGTTACTTCCGGTACACCGAATCATCGCAGCAACGACTTGTCAAACTCCGTAACATCCTCATCGTGCACGTGGTACAAAATGGCGACCCCGTTACTTAATGTGGCAAGTATGGGCAAGCCACAGTACGCCGGAGTTGGAGAGTTGTAAAATGGAACAAAAAATATATGTAGAAAAAAAAATCACACACACACAGAGGTAGAGTGAAATGCCTTAGAAACTGTTTCGCAAGTTTGCCATCCGCAAGCGTGCGTTCAACGTCCTCGGTGTTACGGAATGGCACGGTTTTTGCACGGGTCCAGAATGACTTGTCATTTGTTTCGGATGAGCTACGGGCCGGAAGTACCTTGGCTGCTGGTGCTGCCACTGCCACTGCTGGATGGAGGATTGATGATTTTATCTTTCTTTCACATTTTCACTTGCCCTCCCGTTTTGCCCGGGAGTCTTGGTCCCCCTTGGTCGAAGTTGCCCTTTTGTATCGCTTTGCAAACAGTTCGCTGGTTCCATTTTTCCAGTGGCTTGGCTTGGCTACATCTCATTTTTAATAATCCTTTCTCCAGCATAATCTGTCCCATCGTGCATCGCCTTTACCGGACTCGGACGGATTTCGCTTTGTAGTAGCACTTGTGCTCGAAATGCTCTTTAATATAATTTAATATATGCATGAGCGTTTCAAGGGTTTGTGCGCTGCTGCCAGGGTTGACGAGGGAGCTGTGTTAAGTGGAGCGAAGCGTTATATATTAAAGCATTTGAAATTGTTCCGTACCGACCGGGCGGTTGGTTGTCACAAGCGGAGTGGGTCAGCGACGAAGGGTAGCTTTATATTATGCCAAAGCAAGGGTTGAAGGTTATTCTTTCTTCGTAAATGATTTTCATGCTACCATATCACCGTGTTGAATTGAAACATTATAAAGCGTGAGTCAAAGCGAAATAAGAAAAAAAAAATACATATTCCTTTCTCTCAAAATATACAGCATGCATAATTAAGCACATTCAATAGATTTCTAGAGAAATCAACCAATCAACCATGTTGTCGGGCAAAGTTGCTTGCACGCACGGAGATTACAATTTCCTCCTTAAAATCTGTCTGCCAAATCAAGCCAGTACATTTCCAAGAATTTCCCTATTATTAAGAACGGTCCTTTGAAGCCATTTGAATCGGCTTTTAATGGGACAAATTGAAAGGCACTGCTACTTGTGTTACTGCTACTGCTGCAGCTGCTTCATCGAATGGCACATTTCAGTTCGATGAATGTTCCACAGTGATTTGAACCACATGTGACCTGCCAAAGTATCGAAAACTGTTCAATTAATCCGCTCGTCTGGTGTGTTAGCCTTTCCAGGTGAAAGCAGCTGTAAGGATTGCCCGCCACAAGGAGTGTGGTTTGAGCTGTTACTTAAATCTATTATGTTTTCATGCCTTTTTCGAGATTAAGGAAGTGAACCTTAGTTGAAGAGTATGTGCAAGTGAACGTCAAGGCGGTTTTGGTTTTGTGGATTTATGTTGGATTTATCCTTTTTTTCCTATCAATCATTTTCTACCTAAATCCTTTGCTTCATGTACCTTGAAATAAGTGATAAAAAATGAGCATAAAATATAATTTAAAAGTAAAACTCTTCTGATGCTCACTCCTAAACGTCATGCCCATCTAGCTGCTCAGCAGACAAGCAGGGAATAAAAATAAATATAATTTACAGCCAGTCAACCGTGGTGTTGCAACGCATCCACGGATGGTTTTCTGCCCGGAGAAGTCCCAGCATGCACACGCACAGGTGCACCATCGTGCAGAGGTGAGATAAAGTTTTTAATTGGACTTTTATACCGATCCGTTCACCTTCCGAGCGTGCTTCATCAGTCGCTCACAGTGGGCACGATGTGCAGGATTACCCGAAGGCACTGCACTGCTGATTATAATTTTTTTTACACTCGCCATTTGTCTTCCTTTTTCTTCAAGCTTCAGTCTGGCAGCAAGTGAGTTTGTTAAGGTTCTCTTTGGATGATAAAATAATAACTTAAGGAAAGGGAGTAAAGGCTAATCTTTTACCGGTTTGCTGTGACGCAGGAGAATACTATACAGGAAACAGGACGAGTTCACGGATACATGGGTGTGTAGGTTTAGATTAAGTTGCTTTCAGAGAAAGGTAAGCATTGTTTAAAGTTTTATGGATGATTTCGATTCAATAGTAAACATAGAACTTGTCATGAGACTCAAGTCAACTTTCGAAAGAGAAATACTGAACATTTCAACGAAATGCTAAATGCACTAGTGAACAATCGTGATTTGGTGCCTTAGAGAGTACTTTAATCGTTTGTTTTATGTATGTTTTTGAATAAGTATTAAAATTTTAACAAGATTAGAAAGCCATTGAAACAGCGTGGATACTAATTTTTATCCTTGGTACCAAACCCCTGAAAGTATGCAATTCTTTAATGAATTCTTATTATTGCTGCAAGCAAGTTAAAAGAATTACTGGAGATTATGCGGTTTTGATTGCAATGAATGGTTTATGTGTAAATTACCAAAAAGATCATCAATTTATACAAAAACACAAAAAATTGCATACCATCAGGAGTTTACACTCAACTCACGACCCGACCAATTGCATCAAAGTAGTTTGTGAGAATGAATGCAATTCAGTTGCATCATATTCTTGGGGCGGCTCAGTGCTACAGACTACAGTGGAGATAGTCTTCACAAGGCAAGACCGGGGCTCAAATCCCATCCGGACCGTTCCGCCCGTGGTGAGGACTGACTATCCAACTACGTGGTAGCGTTAAGTCTTACTACTTACTTATCAGACGCTACATCCGCTTTGCGGTCTTGGCCTGCTGCAACAATCCTCGATACGGTTGCTCACGGTTCAGCGCCGTCGTCTGCCAATCCGTTATCCCGGCCGTTCTGGCGGACGCATCAATGCCATCACTCCATCTCAATTTGGGCCTACCACGTTAAGTCTAGTAAGCTAGAAACGGCTGGCATGACCTTATATTTTACCTCGTTAGGTCAAAGTTTAAAATATTCTTTGAACATGTAAACAAATCATTAGCTGGTCCTGTTCTTTTCCAATCGTTAAAGATGGCCCAACTGTATTGATAAGAGCTAATGAACAAATGAGTGTTTGGGGCGGTCCGGTGGCCGAGGCGACAGCGGCGCCGGTCTTCACACGGCAGGGTCGGGGTTCAAATCCCATCCAGACCGCCTCCCCGTACGTAAGGCTGACTACTTTACTACGGGTAAAATTAAGTCACAGAAAGTCAGAAATGGCAGGCCGAGACCTCTCGAGGTTGTAGTGCCAAAGAAGAAGAAGAAGAATGAACAAATTAAATACATTTGGTATAAGTTAGGAGACATTGACTTCTTCTAATCCATGGATGCAGAACTCTTTTAAGTTTTTAATATTCTATAACGTCCGCTTATTAAACACATCACAAATCTTCTACAAATGATCTACCAAATTGTTACAAACAGCCTCCTGTTGCAAATTAAGAAACGTGTTATCTCAACGTCTCAATCTTCGCTCATATTGCAAAACCGTGCTAGAACCTTATCGCCATACCGCCATACGGACTCTTTCTGCAATAGCCATGCACTCAAAACGCCCCTTTCACTACTGTACTGCATGATAATTCGACCGGAGAAAGCAATTACTGAGACGCCTTTGGTTAAGAAGTTACCGCCTGAGCAGAGTTTTGTGCAAGGAACCGCACGGAAATTGTCCAGTAAAATGCAATAAAAAATGGCCCCAGAACCAGACTAACCCGTACTAAACTGGGCGGAATGTAACACCGAGTGGCCACCGAGTAGCGCTTCTCTGCCGGATGGAGCTACCAACCCTACTACCACTTGCACTACTTCAACCGGACGGCAAAGAGTGAGTCCATCGTCGTGTTTCACTTACGCCTTTTTTTTTGTTTGTTGCTCGGGATGTTTTTTGTTCTTTGTGCGTTGTTGCGTTTTTTTTTCTCCGCTCTGTTGTAAGTTGGTACGTTGCCAAGATGTTTTTCTTTGTTTCAATTATCCACAGCCGGATGGTTTGTGTTTGAGCCGGGCGAAGCTGGGCTCCTGTTGCGGCATTATCCTTGAGTTGATGTTGTTGTTTTTACGCTTCCGCCACTTCTGCGGCACAGTTGCCATACCAGGATACAGGCCAGAGAAGGAGAGTCGATTTGAGGCTTCCGAAAACCAAACAATCTTTGTGTACATGCCACCATTCGCACGTGTGTGTGTGTGTGTGTCTGTTTGTGTGTTCGATGGAAGTCGTAAAGAAAGAGGCAAGAAAAATTAGTTCAGCCACTCCGAGCTCACCGTGAGCGCTGAATGCCTTTGGTGACGGATATAGGCATGCGGTGGGGGTGGCATATGAGCGGGTTGTAGTGGGAGGTTTCGCTGTTTTTCTTTCCTCTTTCACCTCTTTACGGTTAAGCTTTGTTGCTTTTTTCTGCTTTTCTTTCGGCATTTAACGTGCAGCTTGTTGAGGAAGGTTTCCTCTATCTGTCTGGTTGCGCTGTGGCTGAGGCAGTAAACAATGGTGAGTTGTGTTTTGATAGAAATAAATTATTTTAATCCTGCTTAAATAATCGACATGAAGCCGCTAATGTAGTGGAAGTGAAACGAAGCAAAGCCTTTCGACCACCATCGCGCACGAGACGAGCGTTTACCGCGCTGTTGGGCTGTTGAATAATGTATGGTACAAAATGTGCCAGAGTTCATTATTTTGTCCAGCTGCTGGTTATTAATTACAGGCGCGTACACTGGCATGGCAATTCGGCGTTCGGCGTGATGTGCAATGATTAAGCGGATGCCGCGGGTGGGACTTGTGGGGAGAAGGGGGAGGGGGGTGATGGTTAATTAAAGCGAACGTATTATTAATTATTATTTACTTCTTTTGTGGGGCCAATTTGGTGGGGGGTTGGTGAGGATTTGTTTTAGGGATTCGAAATATTGTCAAAAAAAAAATCATTAAATTTAGCATGAAATTTTGTAGCAATTTAGAACGTGAGTACGGTAATGGTCGACCATGAATGAATTTTGAATAATTTAAAGGATTTGTGCGCACGGATTAAGATAAATAACGAGAATACTAGAATCTTGAACTGCGTTTTAATTTATTTTGCCTGGGAACATTTCATTCGACGAAGGTTTCGGGGTACATCGGCTCTTTTTCTACAAGTTCTTAAAATTTATTGGCTGTAATCCAAATGCATTAAATTTTGTATCGAAGTTTTGTGACGTATTTCTTTGTAATTTTGATGACGTCTCGAGCTAACATGGCGGTTTTTCTTCAATATTTTTTTTTAAGACATTCTTTGGAGTTAATCTATTATGTTCGATTATTTTGTATTTTGTAAGCAACTGTTTGATTTTAAATAAAGAATTTGTAGCAATCATAAGTTCATTACTAGCAGCAAAATATTTATAAACTTGCAATGAAAATTCAGATGAAAGCAGGTTTTTTAAAGAATGGCCTGGCCCTATTGTAAGAGCAAGAATTTAGTAAGGGTTAAATAAAGCCGCGTCTAGAGTATCATATTCATCTACCGTTTTTATCTAAAAAATGCTTGGAAAACCAAAGGGTATTTAAAAAAACCGTAAAAAATTAAGACATATAGTTACGCATAATAAGACACCGTCAAGTCGCCACGCGCGCACTTTCCGACGCGCATGTCAACAGCGAGCTGGCAACCGGACCCGACACGTGGACACGCGCTTCCGCTCCACGACAGCCGCTACCAGCGAACCAGCCAGGTCAGCTTAACGCCAAAGCGGGTCATTTGAAACATATTCCAGCCGATGTTAGTTAGTTACGATTTAGAGATCAGGGAATAAAGTAAGCTTTTTGTAAAAAGTACTCCCACCGTGTCGTTTCTATAACTGGCGCAGCCGTACGGAGTCAGCTGAGTGAAAGACTGTGATAACAGTGGAAAAATAACGGACAAACAAAACCGTTGTTAAAGTGTTCCCGCATAAAACAGTTTGTGTAACGCAACCTGAGCATTCGCGACAAGCAGACGTCTTCGTCGTCGTGGAATTGAGGAACCCCCTGCAGACTTCACCTGGAGAACCAGCATCGTCAGCCCGGCTTACGCTACACGACAGCAAAACAAATCGTAAGTATTTTTTTCTTTTCTTTGCGTTTACGAAAAATCGTAAATCGAAAGCGCACTACCAGATAGACGCTTCGATTGGAGACGCGTACTACCAGAAAGACGCGTATTCAGCAGTGAAAGTGTTAAAATTATTTGCGTCCCTAAATATTTAGGTAGGGAAGTGACAAGTGTTGTGAACTTCCAACAATCACGTTCCGCACTACCAGATAGACGGAGGTGATTAGCTTAAAGCCACTACCAGATAGAGCTTTAGGTTTCAATCAATAATTAATGCCAAACTTCAAAGACAAGGTGTTTAAGAAGGCACAAGCATTGCTTCAGGAAAAAGGTTTCAATTCTGAAACTAGTTCAGAATCAGAAGAAAGTGCAGTGTCTGGAGAATATTCCCACGTACCCATAGAAAATTTGGATTTGTCTCTTGATAACCTTGATCTCGCAATGAATTCTCAAGCTCAATCTATCCCAACGGAGAATTTGAGTGACCAGTTGGCTAGTATGATACAAGTTATGGAGAATATTAGTGCAAGGTTAACGCAACATGATTTACAATTCCAAAGTATCTGCGAAAACCAGCGAGTAACTAATCACCCAAATGAACCTATCATTCGGGGAGTGACAATGGCAGGTGATCCGTTCCGTATCCCTGACCCCATTAAAATGTTGCCCACTTTTAATGGCAATAAGAGACAACTGTATAGTTGGCTTGAAACAGCACAAAAAACGCTAGATTTATTCGGAAACCTAGTGGCACCCAATATTTTTGAAATCTACGTGACTGCTGTTATAAACAAAATTGAGGGGCATGCTAAGGATATACTATGCACAAATGGGAACCCCAAAACATTTGATGATGTAAAGAAAATTCTAACAGGGACTCTTGGTGATAAACAAGAGCTTTCTACCTATAATTGCCAACTATGGCATAACAAAATGGATAATGGCAATGCGCATAAGCATTACCAGAAAACAAAAGAAATCGTTCACAACATAAAATCATTAGCAAAGCAAAATCCAAAGTATGATCAACACTGGGATGCCATAAATGATTTTATAGACGAATACACCCTAGCAGCATACGTTAGCGGGCTGCAAAAACCATATTTTGGGTACGTACAAGCTGCAGAACCCAAAACAATAGAAAATGCGTATGCATTCATATGCAAGTTTTCCTCAAATGAGTTAAGTAAGAATCTCACTGAAGATAACACACAATACTCTCGAGCTTCGAGTAGCCTTCGAACTGCAGTCTCTGAAAACAACAAAGGTCTACCCGGAAAAAAAATCAATAATGCAAAAAATGTACAACCCCTGCGACAGGATTACAAACTTCAAAAACCAACTAACACAGATCCGCCTACCGAACCTATGGAAATAGGGTCATCTAAGAGCAGATTAACTTTAAACAAGAAGCAAATTTTTAATGCAGAAATAACACAGCCTTCTGATAATGACGATTCCGAGACTGAGGAGGGATTGGACATAAATTTTTGCTTAACTCTCCCAGAACTCGAAAATACATAAATTACTTACCTTACATTACATCAAGTAATCAATCAAACAAAAGTTTGAAAATTTTGATTGATTCCGGTGCAAATAAAAATATAATACGACCAGGAATACTATCAAATGTTAAAACAATAACTGGCACTAAAATAAACAACATTGCTGGATGCCAATACGTTAATAAGAAAGGAAGTATCAACTTACTAGGCGATAAGCTTCCAAACCAAATATTTTATGAAATGCAGTTTCACGATTTTTTTGACGCACTGATTGGATCAGAATGCATGGCTAAGAACAAAGCCAAAATAAACTTCGAAGACGAAACATTTGAAATCGGAAACATAAAATTGAAATACGAAAAATATTTTCCTACACAAAAATTATATTCGCACCATATAGAAATGGAAACGACAGTTAATGGTGACTGGTTAGTACCAACATTTCAAAAACTTTGTAACGGAGTTGTGATTGAGCCTGGCTTATATAGAGCCGATAATAACAAAACAATCACCAAAATATTAAGCACACAAAACGTTCTACCTATTATTAAAGGAAAATTGAACTTAACAGTAAACAATTTCGAAACGGTTTCTCCCATTCCATTGCAAAGAGAATGTGGAATTACAAAAAAAAATCTGAATGAAATAATACGTACCGACCATTTATCATTATTAGAAAAAGATAAATTGTTTGAAACAATTATGGCTAATCAAAAAGTTTTATTAAGAGCTGAAGAGAAACTTACAGCAACATCGGTGGTAAAACATAAAATTTTAACCACTGATGATAATCCAGTCTACACAAAGTCATATCGATATCCACACGCTTATAAATATGATGTAGAAGAGCAAATCAAGGAATTACTCGATAACGGAATCATTCAACATTCAATTAGCCCTTACTCATCACCAGTTTGGGTTGTTCCAAAAAAACTAGATGCGTCCGGAAAACGTAAGGTACGCGTTGTTATTGACTATCGTAAGATCAATGACAAAACGATAGATGATAAATTCCCCATACCTCAAATAGAGGAAATTCTAGATAACCTTGGAAAATCGGTTTATTTTACCACCCTTGATTTGAAATCAGGATTTCACCAAATCGAAATGGATCCTGATCACCAAAAAAAGACAGCTTTTTCAACGGCTCTAGGACATTTCGAATTCACAAGAATGCCTTTTGGCCTGAAAAACGCTCCGGCAACATTCCAAAGGGTTATGAATAATATTTTAACAAATTTTATCGGATCGATTTGTTATGTGTATTTGGATGATATTATCATAATTGGGAAGAACCTAGAAGATCATCTAGACAATGTTTCAAAAATACTTAAAAGATTAAGTGATTTTAACCTAAAAATTCAATTAGATAAGTGTGAATTTCTTCGCCGAGAAACAGAATTCTTAGGGCATGTCATCACTTCAGACGGCATTAAACCCGATCCAGACAAGATTAGAAAGATTAAAGATTGGAAGCTTCCACGAAGTCAAAAAGAAATAAAACAATTTCTAGGACTCGTTGGTTATTACCGACGATTTATCAAAGACTACTCAAGAATTACAAAACCTCTTACCAAATACTTACAAAAAGATAAAGAAATAAATGTAAGTGACAAAGAATATGAAGAGGCATTTGAAGGATTGAAAAATATTTTAGTCTCGGATCAAATCCTATCTTACCCTGACTTTCAACATCCTTTTATATTAACAACGGATGCAAGCAATTACGCTCTAGGTGCCGTTTTATCACAAGAAATTGATAAAATCGAGAAACCCATTGCTTTTGCTAGCCGTACCCTGAACAAGACCGAGTTGAACTATTCCACAACAGAAAAAGAGGCTTTAGCCATCATGTGGGCAGTAAACAAATTCAAACCCTACCTTTATGGTAACAAATTCACTTTAGTTACTGACCATAAACCCCTAGTTTTCATAAAAAATTCAAACAAGAATGCTAAATTGCTTCGATGGCGTTTAGATTTGGAAAATTATGATTACGACGTTGTATATAAAACAGGAAAGACCAACGTAGTGGCTGATGCGCTCAGTAGAAAAGTCGAAATAAACGCTAACGAAATAGAAAATAGCGTTACGATAGATGAAGTATCGCAGGAAAATAATTCCAGTTCTGCTGACACAATACATTCAGCCAGAACATCCGATGATTATTATTTACATTTAACAGAAAGAGCCATCAACACTTACAGAAATCAAATTATTTTCAAAATTACAAATTCAGAATCCGTTGTCAAAGAGCAAATTTTCCCAGGTTACACGAGGACAACTATTTGTTCAACATCGTTTAATACTAGCAAAATTACAAATTTTTTGAAAGATCATTCAAATGGAAAACAGAATGCTTTGCTAGCCCCTGAATGTTTACTAAATGTAATCCAACATTCATACAGAAAAAGCTTCTGCAATTCGAACTGCCATTTCGTTATTACGCAAAATATGGTTGAAGACGTGACATCAGAGACAAGGCAAGACATTATTATACGAAAAGAGCACGAAAGAGCACATAGAGGTATGACAGAAGTTGAAAGACAACTTAAACGCTCTTACTTTTTCCCAAACATGATTAAAAGAATCAAACAGCTAATTAATTCATGTACAATTTGTACTCAACATAAATACGAGCGAAAACCATATAATATAAAAATTTCCTCACGCCCAGTAGAAAACGGTCCGTTTCATAGAGTCCACATGGATATTTTTGGAATGGATAAACATTATTATCTTTCTTTAATTTGTGCATTCTCAAAGCACCTTCAGCTTATAGAAATCAAATCCAGAAACATGACGGATATTCGCAATGCCCTTTCACAGTATTGCAGAACTTTCAGACCACCCAGAAAAATTATTTGCGACCATGAAGCCGCTTTCACTAGCATTCAATTTCAAGAATTTCTATCTAACTTTGGTACCGTCATCGAATTCGCCTCGTCGTCAGAGTCGAATGGTCAAATAGAAAAAACTCACAGTACTATAATAGAACTTTTTAATACAAACAAACATAAATTTAACGACAGTCCATCGTCAGAGATAGTGCAAATAGTGAACTCTTTATACAATGATACAGTGCATACAGTCACTACTTTCACTCCAAACGAAATCATTTTCAACCCAGGTTATACGACGAATCCTGCAGAAATG
The DNA here is from genome assembly GCF_013141755.1 of Anopheles stephensi. Taxonomy (NCBI): domain Eukaryota; kingdom Metazoa; phylum Arthropoda; class Insecta; order Diptera; family Culicidae; genus Anopheles; species Anopheles stephensi. Next base: position 24,502,043 of record NC_050203.1, read on the forward strand.
ACTCAAAATGCGAACAAAATTTTTCAAGAAGTCACAAAAAGGCTTCAAGAAGCTGCTAAAAGAATGGAAAAAAATAACGAAACAAAAGAAAATCCTCCTGTTGTAAATGAAGGAGAGGATGTGTATATTAAGAAAAATACAAGAAAAAAACTAGACCCACGCTTTTCAAAAGCAAAATGTTTGCAAAATCAAGACAAAACTATCAAAATTGCACCGAGAAAAGTAAAACGTAGCAAAAATAAAATTCGACGCATAAGACATTAATTATACATGAAACTAATATTACTTTATCTTTACAGGAACAAAATAAGGATTGGGACCTAACACTGAAGGCATACCAGTACCATAACTATCTTTTTTCTCTTTCAGCATTCTTCCGAAGAAGGCAATAGTCCGGACGATAAGGAGTCTTATTTTTATGAAAACAAATCAGTTTAATATCGTGAAACATAACCATTACAACGTAAAAAAAAAGGTAGAGAAAATGAAATTATTAGGGGTAGAGAAAATGAAATTATTAGGGTTGATTTTCATTTTGATGCTATGTAATACAAATGCACAAGAACTAAAAATAACAAATTTAATAGATCAACCAATTCTCATACTAGAAAAACATCCATGTAAAATGCAAATAGGTAACATTAACGTAGTTCATGAAATCAACTTAACAGACATCGAAAATACTATAAATCAGTTAACTCAAGTTGTTTACAGACCAACCAATAGTTCCCTATCCATAATCGCGAAACATAAAATCAGTAATTTGCATTCAAGTTTAATTCACATAAAACCAAGGAAACGTTTAACTAGGAGCATAGAAGCTATAGGATCGGCTTGGAAATGGATCGGAGGAAGCCCAGATGCTCATGACCTGCAGATTATTAATAGTACAATGAACGAACTCATTGAAAGCAACAACATGCAATTTCTCGTCAACAAACAACTCGGAAACAAAATTAAAGCACTTACAAGCGAGATGGAGCAACTCATAGTACGGAAAAACGACATCGTTCTGAATGAATTTGACATGTTGATGGCATTGATCAATATAGATACGATCAACAATATACTAGACAATATACTAGAAGCGATATCGTTGTCTAAAATGTCAATAACAAGCATCAAACTATTGTCTCCTCAAGAAATCGCCATAGTAATACAACTTTTAGCAGATCAAGGAGTTAAGACAGATGTTCCCGACGAAGCCATTACTTACGTTACACCTAAAATCGCAGTTAATCGTGAGAAGCTGTTGTTCATCCTTAAGGTCCCTGAGTTACAAAAGGATGAATCAAAAATAATTGAAATCTTTCCGCTCAATCACAATAATTCCACAATTAAACGATATCCGAGGAACCTTCTGCAATACAAACAGACACTATACACAACAACAAAACCAGAAGAATACGTGCAAAAATACGCCTATGCTTTGGAATTTAAAGACGAATGCATTTATCCTATGGTAATGGGGAGAGAAAGTAATTGTATAGTAACTCCGCAATACGCAAACACGTCCATGCTAATAGCAGATAATCTCCTGTTGATTGAGAACGCAGACAGACAGCTCATCAAATCCGATTGCGGCCCTAATGATAGGATACTGACAGGAAATTTCTTACTCACGTTTTCAAATTGTACAATACAATTCCAAGATAAGAAATTTACATCAAAGGAAATTCATGTAAAAAATCCTTCAGTATCTGGAACAACGTTCAACATCGCAATCCATCGGAAAGTTGTAGAAACACCTTTGGCGTCCCTAGACAATAGAACATTGACAAATCGCAAACACATCGAACACATCTACTTGGAACAGTACAAAAACGTTACTTGGAATTGGAGCCTGTTAAGTGGAATTGGAATTTCCACTGCCGTATCTATAACCATGATCATTATTGCCTATGTCTATTTCAGTCACCTCGTCTCTGCTATTTTATCCCAAGTCGGAAAAAGGAAACACCGCATTCGGAATGAGTCCCGTAGCCATCGTAGTGCAGATGATACCGTGGGAAGTTCGAACGCGTGAGGGCACGCTTTTTCACCCCCCGGAGGAGTTACGCATAATAAGACACCGTCAAGTCGCCACGCGCGCACTTTCCGACGCGCATGTCAACAGCGAGCTGGCAACCGGACCCGACACGTGGACACGCGCTTCCGCTCCACGACAGCCGCTACCAGCGAACCAGCCAGGTCAGCTTAACGCCAAAGCGGGTCATTTGAAACATATTCCAGCCGATGTTAGTTAGTTACGATTTAGAGATCAGGGAATAAAGTAAGCTTTTTGTAAAAAGTACTCCCACCGTGTCGTTTCTATAACTATATGTCTTTTTCAATAGGTGGTTTCAAGGATTCCATGCGATGGCTGTAAAAATAAGAACAAATGTGCTTGGCGTCCTAGTTTGTCCTTGCAGCGTTGATTTAAGCATTCTTAGAATATATCGTCTAAGTTGTATTTTTTTATTCTAAGCGAGTTCCTTTATGTGGCGAATATAAATTTCCTATTATTTTCAGGAAATTTTATATGTTAATTATCTAAAAATTTCTTCATTAAACTAAAAGGATAATAAATAAAAATTAGAAACATCCCACAGCCTCGGTGTGGAATAAAGCATAAAGCAAAACGTATGATAACACCTTTTAACCTCAAAGTGTCTTGTCAGTATGAAATTTATTTAAATTAGTCCTGAAGAAAATATACAAAAAACTTTAGAAAGAAGACATTTAAAATAATAATACTGTTGAATTGAATCAAAGTGTTATAGAATAAGCTATAAATCAGAGATGACCACTACAAAAAGAAGTTGCTTATTCTCTCTCAAGGACAAACACATTCAATTTATTTTTTTTAAAGAAATAAATTACCAATATGAAGTCCGAAGCGATCGATCATTTCCATTAAGCAATAAACATGTATTTTCTTATTGATTTTTGTTTCAACGAATACTTCTGCCTGACACAATCTGCTTTCCCATGCTTCCGAGCAGTTAAGAACACACTTAGTAAACGTTTTAATTGAAGCAATCCAACACTTTCCGCCTTCTTCTCTCTCACTTCGCACACAGTCATCGATACAGATGTGTACCATATGTGTTGCGAGAAATGCGATTTTTTGCCATTTATTTCCAAGCAACAGAAAGTCACGTACGAAACCAAACCTCGCCAAGAACATCCGCTGAGAAAAGCAATAAAGTTGGTGGCGGACGCAAGAAAGAAAGATGCACCCGTGCTACAAGCTTTTCAGCGCTTCTTCCACAGGACCGAACGCGAACGGACACGAATGTTCGGTTCCCATTGGCCCGTACGATGCTACCAGCTGCCTACACGGAAAACCAATGCTTCATTTGTACGGATGATGAAAAAGTGCTGAACTGCAGTAAAAATTTCGCACCACCAGAACTGCCTTCCCAAGCAAGCAGCTTGATTTTTCCCCCGAGGAAAGGGTGAATAAGCTGGACGATGATTTTTTTAATTACAAAAGCATGGCAAGCATTCTCGATTGCTTGGTGTGCAGATTTTACTTATCATTATTTACAAACTTGCAAGCACGTGGCAAACCCCTTTCGCCACCGTTTCGTTTCCTTGTGCAGGGGTGCTCATTTTGTAAAATGTTGCAAAACTGTTCCTTGTGCTGTGCTTTATTTTTGTTCTGTGTGCTTCCCCGAATCAGTTTTACTGGTTCTATCGATAGCGCGGTATTGAGAAGGGAAGGATTCGGTGTGATAATATTTTGTGTCAATATTTATCGGCACGGGGCATTTCGGTAGCAGAGGCGCGGGGTAGCGATGGAACCATGGCCCAGGCCCATGGTGGTCAAAAATAGGACCGCTTCGCCCAAAAAAGGATATGCCTACGATCGGTGGCTGCGCTGCACAGATAAGAGGCTTAGGTGTGGTGCGCTCAGACCGTGCTGCGAGCCGTGGGGCAGTGGGTGAAAAGCCTTTTGGAAAATGTGTCCATAATGCCGTCGGAATGAAATATAGCATCACGTACCACGGCACGGCGATGGAAGGATGAATTGGCTCCCGAGTCGAGGGTCGTGGATATGCCGGCAAAGTAATGTTTACTATGCTTAAGGGGATGCTGATGTTTTTGTAGCTGTTGTTTTTCTGTTGTTGCCGTTGTTGCTTAATGCTTCTTGCAGGAAAGTTTTGGACAGTTACAAAGTTGAGCTGTCTTTGGGGGGTTTGTGCTTGAAGCTGCGCACCGGGTGGAATATTACGAAAATGTCTCATTGTGTTTTTTTAACTAATTTTTACTAATTACTCTTAGCGTTCTAAAGATAAAAAAAAGGGAGTAAGTGTGGCAGCTTGATAAGGATCTCTCCAGTTTTGCTTTAAGTAATGATTAAAATGATTGTTGAAATTATTTCAATGGACAACCTAACATTTGTGTTTTAGGAACAGTTATGAAGTCCATTTATTGTTGTGCAAGCATTGAATGAAACGTTTAGTGCCTTTTTATTTACTCAGTAAGAAGTATTTCTTTCAAATAAACGTTTTTATTTGTGTGTTTATCATGGAGTTTGTAGCAATACGACCGAACCTTTCCACTGGAATAAAAAAAACCCGTATATTATGCATATTTCTAAAAAGCACTAGGCGTCTCCACTAGTGAAAGTTAAGAAATTTAAACTTATTTTCTATCAATTTTTAAATCTGTTTAGAAAAATATGACCTTAAAAAATCCTTGTGTTGCTAAAAAAATATAAATAGGCAAAATGAAATGAAAAAATATAGTCAATTTACAGTATTCTGAGATTTATAACTAATAAAAATGTTTTTGGAAATCTTCACTATGAACATGAAATACTTCATTCCCTTATCGCCTGTTTTGTATTCTAAAGCTTCATTCAATCAACCGTACGGCGTCTGAGTGTGTGTTTGTATTGTTTTCTGAAAGCCGCCCACCCTCTCTCCCTTGAATCAATGCTCCCATAACTACTTCCTTTCTTCATTAGCAAACAAACAGTAAAACATCCGGCCATTCCACTTCAGTACGCTTAAGTGTTCGATGTAAAAAGGCACGGCACCTTCCACTTGCCGTGGAGGAAAAGCGCAAAAAAAAATAAAACAAAATCATAAGCCATTTCATTTTGCCATTTTCTTTCCATCGTACCAAGCGATAAGAGATCGGTCCGTTCCGTACGCGTCATTCCACTCATCACTAGCCCAACAACCACCACCAGCTCGCGTGCAAGACGTGTGCTGATTAGTTTCCCATTATACCAATCAGTACTGGCGCATCGTCCTAGCCGTCGCTGTTGGACGGAATGAGGCCAATAAGAGAATGGAGCAAAACTGTATGCAAAGAAAATCAACAACAAACAACCGAAGTGGCGAAAGGACTGAATGGCCGCGGCAATGAATCATTCTGTTTGATGAAGCGGTAAAGTATGTGTGCCGGAACACGTACACTACACCCAAACACACACACACACACACACACACACACACACACACACACACACACACACACACACACACACACTCAAGTATTCTCAACGAATGAGAAATATTACACGGGAATAAAGAGCGAACCGGCGGGAAAAACGGTAATCGGGAAAATGGTACCGAACAAAATGCTTGACGTTAACGAGGGAAAACAAAACCAATACGGAAAGCTTCGACTCAGTCCGCGCAACGCGAAGATACAAAACGGGCAAAACTAACTCGACCACCTCGAGTGTGCCCAAGTTCCGTTCCGTACCGTACCCCGGAAGCCCCGTTCACGAGTTGTGCGAGGAATTTCGTTAGTGGAGTGCCTTTCCGACCGAGAAACAATGCGCGTCTGGGCCCCGTAATGGTTTTCGTAGTGGCTGGCAGTGGTTGAAGTGAGGTTTGCAAAAGTTTTCAAGCTGCTGGAAGCTGCTGCGGCAAGTAGCACATTTAAAACCCGTAACCATAACAAAAACATCCCACAAGTACCGCACACGCCACTACGAAGGCGAGTGGCGATTCCTTGAACGAAGAATAGGACCAACAAACAGAAAAAAAAACCCGGCTCACTGGCCGGTGGATTCGGAGGATTGCAATAATGCTTGACATGAAAGGAAAATAGGCCCGGGAAACGATGGGTCCTCTCGGGTTCGGATGTGGAATGCGAGCATCGTAAATCAAGGACGCAACGCCCAAGAGAATCCTGCTCACACTTGCCTCGCCTCTATCGATCATCCCTGCACATGGACGGCGTTCAACCGTCACGATACGTTTGTTTGATCCTATTAAAAGCGGTACGGCATTTATTACTAGAACCGAGCCGATTAATGTTACGGGCGTGTGCCATGGTGGGAATCATTCGATGGAAATGGATGCGAGCTTGAAATATCTCTTCATGGAAATGAAATGTTTGTTGTTTTACCAGTGACATGATTTTCTTCTTGCCACAATGTAGCGTATCTCCCGTATCGTGATGTCGAAGTCGTGAGGATGGCGCGCGTATTTGCTTTTGATATGAATAAATGCAAAATGAAATGCTTCAAATTAAAATTGAAGAAGCGTTCAAAATCTATTCTGAAGAGCTGGTAGAGTTGTATATCTGTTTAGCTTCGTGAAATTAAGTCATCTTTCGTTTTTTTTTCGTGCTTTCAATATTCTGTGTAACATGGCACATAACCCTTGAGTAAAGAAATATCTTGCAATCGAACATACCATGTACAGACTAGGGTAGATAGAATCAGTCTCAAGTATCCCAAGGGCAATATGGTGTAATATAAAAAATTCGGAAACACTCCACAGCGAACTAGAGTAGTTCGAATGAATGGAAGCAGTCCGGAGAAGAGCGGAATATTACAAGATATTTCAAGCAAATTGAAGCGGGCCGAATAGGTTCGAAATAAAACCGAATTAATTAGAGCAGAATAGTTCGTAGTACATATTCGTCCAGAGAAGTCTTGAGCATTTCCGGAGCCATGTGGATCAGTGACGCAATGCTCGAAATTTCCAAGGATTCAAATGCGCTTTCTCCCATCATTTTTTTTCACTTCTGCATATTGGAAAGGCTTTAAATATGAATAGCCTCTTAGTATGACGTCCGGATTACAGATTCTCATGACTGTTTTATTATGTTGTCTGATGATTTTACAGTTTTTCGGACAATCTCTCAACACAAACGGAAGCTTCCAATCGGGAGGATAATAATACTCAATTCGGTAGTGCTGGCAGCGTATGATGTAGCACCAGCGCTACATATGTTATTCGTTCCGCGTACGAATCAACCCTCGGCTCGGCTGTTGTTATATTGTAAACAAGATCATTTTACTTATCGCACCGTACGCTGACAGTACCAGGTACCATGACGTCGGCTTCAGTTTACCGAAGGAAATTGCAATTTCTAAAGCTCCCCGGTTGTACAAACTCCCGACAGTCGCCTGGTTCGTCCGTGGAATGTGCCCCAAAAGCACGTACCCACAATTTTGATGCACAGGTCTATTCCAAACCCGGCACGTTCGACACGTGCATCCCAAACGACGGCGATGATGATGATGATGATGATGATGGTGATGGGAACCATACAACAGGACATATCCCAAAGTGCAACGCCCAAGATCTAGCCGGTTGGCTGACTGGCTCGCTGGCGGAAAAGCTGCTTGAGAAAAATGGCGGCAGAAAATCCTATTACGCGCCCCATACGATCCGTGCACATTATTTGCATCAGAAGGCAGCGATTGGAGTCTGCCGGTGGAACAACCAGCGTTTTTTTTGGGGGGATACAGCTCAACTTTCGTATCTTGCTGTATGATTTCTACCCTACGCAAACACATCACACAAGACGCTTCTTCGCATTGTGATGCGCAGCATCCCTTACCGAGATCGTACGGGATCGGGCTTCCAGCTTGCTCTTATTTGATTTGCTCTCGGCGCGCTCAACGCTCGCCCAGATTTTGGGATCGGCTCGTCACACTCCCGCAAACTGAAAACTAATGATTTCTTCCCATTTGTCGAGCTTCGGGAGAGAGCGAAAAGTCCGGATCAGGAAATGGTAGAAAATTTAATGAACAATCACAATTGCAAACACACGCACACCCACCGACTTATATGCTGTCGAGTATTGGCAGTGAAACAATTTAAGCCCGATTACAGTCGATTATGATTCCGGGCAAGGTTTCACCGAGAAGACGGTGAGGAACAATGCAGCCCCTAACGATGATTGCATCCGGAGAAAAGCAAACAGCAACTGTTGCGATTAGGCCGCAGCCAGCAGCGGGCCTTGGGGCCGCTTGCCGCAAAGGAGCTCATTTTCCATCCCATTCATAGCAACCGTGATGACGTTATCTTTGTGGAGCAGCTGAGCAATTGATTAAAATGCCGTTATTCACCTATGGCAGTAAGCTGTGGCGGTAATGGTTTTCATTCGAAATTCGATTTCAAGATTAAGCACTTTGTTTGGCATCTTGGTGCGATTGGTTCTGTTACGCAAACATATGATTGCAGTGGAGAGGGTTAAGGGTAACCAATCTGTTGCGAGCGTAAAATGGGAAGTGTTTGACCGTATGTACGAGCACAAGCATGGCTGAAGCCTTGCACTAAGATTGCACACAATTAGATTAAATTTGGTTTTTTTTTAATTTGAAATCGATTGCTTTATTGAAATGAAAAACATATTTTGAAAGTATGCTTATCGATTAATTGGCAACAGTCTTTCGTAAGACTATTTAAAAACAGGGCCTTTGACTAACATGAAGGGATCGCTACCTTAGAATGCTAGAAATGGCAGGCCAAAATGTTCGAGGTTGTAGTGTCATACCAGAAGAATGATTTTATTGCGTTTTACTCATATAATAAATTGAACTTATAAAAGATCTAATAATTTTTATTTGCAATATTTACAGCAAATAAATAAATATAATTGCATATTTCCACAAAGCACCGGGCGTCTCCATCAATGAAAGTTCGGAAATTTGAAAGAGAAGATAAATTTTTGAGAGTATTTTTTTGTTTGAAATTTGATGTATGGAGAATTCGCAATACCAAAAGTTCAATTCAAAAATAAAAGCTCTAGAATTTTTCTAAAAAATAATAACATACTTTTGGTAGATCTAAAATCTAGATAGAGGACTGTGAGTAAAGCGCAGTATGAATAACATTTAAGAGCTAGTTATTTTGTTAAGCTTGTAAATTTATTCGACATATTAACATTAAGTATGTTCAAAAATCAAACAATTTCTGAAAGCTGCATTATGCTTATTTTTCAAACCTCGTTTTATTGTGTGGTTGTGCAAAGAAAACCCAAATGCCATCATACTTGTTAAAATTACACAATATATCCATTGAGCGAGCAAGAAAAAAAAAACCGTCTCCTGTTTATATTTTCTACCCACTTACGAAAGGTAAACTGTATGTCCCTCCACTCCCAGCTCAACAGCCGAACGACCATTTATAACACAATTAACAATACTGACAGCGCACAAACGCGTGTCCGCCAAAAACTAACACGGTAAAGCTCTTTGCACAACCTGGCACGGAAAGGTGAACAATATCCACGCGCATCCCGTCACGGCTCGCTGTGGCTACCTTTCTGGGGCTACAGGTTGCCGGTGGCCGTTCTCATTAATTTCCTCCGAGAAAATCTGCTTGCAACAATGCACGTAGTGTGTAGCAGAGAGAGAGAGAGAGAGAGAGAGAGAGAGAGAGCGAGCGGGAAGAGAACAAAAACGGAACCCCGAACGTACGAAGGATTATGTTTGTTCAAAAGCTTCCCATTATTGCGTCGCATAATGACGCACGGCTGTTAAATTTGTAAAACATTCATCGCTTGTTCGCCTAAACGCCGGTGCCCCGATTTCCCACAAACAAGAAAAAAACGACGAAAAGGCAAACATAGAAAAGAGGATAAAAGAGGCCGACTGTGAATGCAGGAAAAAAAAGTAGAATAAAACTTGCAACGAATTATTTCACCCGCTTGATTCGCAACCTTCGGGCGTGTCAAGTGGGAGGCAGCACGGAAAGATAAACCCGTCCCGATGGTTCCGAGTCGAGAGGTCAAGAAGGGATCACGAAAAAGGGGAACGGGGAGATTTAAAAAAGGGCAAAGGGAAGAGACAGTGATAGAGAGAGAGAGAGAGAGAGTGAAAAAAAAGAAAAAAATCAAAAAAGAAAGAGCAGCAAACAACCAACAACCAGAAAGAAAAACAGCACGGGATGCATGAAGCAAAGGAAGGAAAACTTTAGCAAAATAAGATACTTCGTGGTGCACCAACAGGAAGGCGTAACCTCCACCCTATATTCTTACCATCGTAAAACAGTTCTTGCACAAGGGGAAACAGAGTGGGGAACAGTTTTCCAAACAACATTTAAGCAAAAAGTAACAAACTTTTTTACCAATGTGCTGTGTTTGCTGCTGCTGCTGTTATTGCTGGAAGGTTTTTGTAAGCTTGGCGTAGTGAGGATTGTTGCTTTCTCTCGCTCTCTCTCTCTCTCTCTCTCTCTCTCGTTCCATCTCTTTCTGACTATCTCTCTCTCTCTCTCTCTTTCTCTCTCGCTGTGGAACGTTTCACCATCAATCCATTCGGTCCAGACTCCAGACCGGTTCATCGTGGTGTGACGGGCCCGGCCATAGGGATGGTAATTGTTTGCGGTTGTAATAATTTAATTTCGCCTAACTCTTATTTATGAATGGTGTGGATTTTCATGTATATTTTTATGCGCAAAGTTAGGCGGGATTGGGCACAAAAGCCGAATGGTGGAAAGCTTTTTCGGTGGATTTTTATCGTTCACATTAAGCATCGAAAGCGAGCCCACCGCAAACGCAATGATAGTTCGGGAGCAACGCAACGGAACGTAACTTTTCGTCTTTTGTGCCGGGTAAACAACAGACAGGAAAATGTGTGTTTTCTTTTTAGAAGAACTTGTTTTTTTTTAAATCGAGATACAGGAAGATTACATGTTGTTGGCTTTAATCGATGTTTATGAGCTTCGGGCAGTGGCAAAGTGCGCTATAATCCTAAGGCAACGATAGGTTCCGGATCGAAGCCAAACTGCTATTCCACCCCTTTTACGACCGGTTTGGATTATATATTTTAGCACATCACAGCCCACAACACATTAGCGACCCCTTTCGAACGTCGAAACAAATCCCGACCCCGATGCATTCTATCGAAGCAATGCGATAGGAAGAAATGATTGGGAAGAAAAAGAATGTGGAAGCTCCTGCACACACAAGCACACACACTCGCGTTGTTCAATAGTGCCGCCGGGAGTTTGCAGCACTTTTACAGGATCTTTCGATCATGGCGGACGCAAACCGAACTCGCACACCGGCCCGAAAAGTATGAGACTTTATGTAATGACCCAAAGTGCCCCGCTGGTTTTGGTTCGTTCCAGTCTGTTTCTTGCTGTCGTAATCCACCAGTTAAGGTTGAGTGCTGGTGGGTGGGTTTTTTTTGCTGTCTCTCTGGAAGTGCTGGCTCTTGGAACTAACACTGCCTCGACCCCAGGTTTGCATTTTACCGTGGTGGTCGTGGCGGTGTTGCGATCGAAATGCGAATGATAACGATTATGGTTTTTGAGTGTTGAGACTCCTACGCAGCAGGGAAGCTTTTTTTCGAGCTCCGAACGAGCAAACATTACGAGGCTTGGGCTAAATTTCTCGCTGATGGGTGGTTTGAATAGGGTTGTTTTTGTATTTTTTAAATGTACCCTTAAATTTTGACTGGAGAAGGCCGTTACCATTCCTTATTACGTTACGTTGGAGGTGTTTAGTGCAGGAGCATTACACTCTGTCAGTTTGGTGGTGATGTGTTGTTCTTCCTTTTACAGCGTTCCTCTTCCGGTATATGAAGAAAAGTTGTTAAGGTAGCAGGTTGTTTGGTCGTTTTATGTGTTAAAACAGCGTGTAATTTGAATAATAAACCAATGCAAAGGAGTTTGTCTTCAAATGGTTATAAACATGAACAATGCAATATGGCTGTCCCAAACGATACAAATCTCAAGATAAATAAGAAAATCTTCAAAACTGTTCAAAACGCTTTGTCAATACTCTAGATCGTAGAAATCATGCAATAGAACAATTATTATTTTTGGTTCTCGCACTGTGTTTATTTTTAATGTAAAATTTCTGCGTTGACTTTGTTTCGCTCAAGAACAAACAAAATTATATATATTGCCTCGAGCTTAAACCTGTCTAATACCTGTCGTAAACGGCTTTCTCCGGTTTCAATTTCAATGTGAGCTCTAGGGTTGATTTACGTTATTATAGGTGCCGCTGCTGCGTTTACATAGAGAAAATCATCTTAAATTTATAACCGAAAAAGTAATATGGCCAGGCCGTTAATGACGAATAAAAAATATCATAATTGATAGAACTTTTATGTTTTCTCATGTACTTATTGTTTTTTTTTAAAGCAAACGGTACTCAAAAGTGATCTTCTCATCTTTTTGGGTTGCAATCGACACCAGAGACAACTTTAGGTAGACGTCTCATGTATTACCAGCAACAAATACCAGTGAAAATAAAGCTTTTATTTTTATTTTTTTTTTTTATTCATAAAGAACGACCTAACCGTATTGCTTAAAGCTTTTATTGAATGAAAATGAAAAAAAGAACAAAAACCAGTTGAACACACCATTATAAGAGCAATTCCTATTTAAACGATAGACGAGAATATTACTGACTGTGATTTATTCTTCTTCTTTGGCCTGACGACCTCTTAGGTTATGCCTGCCATTACCTACTTACTAGACCAAATAATACCACGTAGTTGGGCAGTCAGCCCCCACTAGGGGGGAACGATCTGGATGGGATTTGAGCCCCGGTCCTGCCGTATGAAGACCGACGCCATTGACGCCTCACCACCGGGTCGCCCCATGTGCTTCAACTTGCAGGATATTTATGTGTAAGTCAAAATCGAACGAGGATTATAAGTAATCCTTGGAGTCACCGGTGAGCAAAAGTCACCTCAATACCACCTGCCACAGTAGATAGACGTTTTACATCCAATTTAAATTAATTCTAGCTTATTGAGTTAGACTATTGACTGAGCAGTTAATCCAATCCATAGAAAGTAATTTTACAGTAGTCCAGGTCAGAACAAATAAGGCACCCACCATTGATATTTCTTATTTTTTTCATCAGGTTTTAACATCAAAACAGGTTATATAGAAGCTTTTTTTACTTTGTCGGGATATTGCGAAGGTTTGTTCTGGGATATCAAGGCCTCAATACTTACAATACAATAATTTTGTGAAAGAATTTGCTATGCTAATAAAAATAAATGTCTGATCGATCAAATGTTTTTACTTTATTTTGTAGTTCATCGAAGCTCTCAAAGCACTCGAAAATACTATGAATATTGAATGATTGTACTTCTCTAGTCAGCCGATGGGTGAGTAGACCAATTACAGCAAGCTCTTCGGTAGCAAACTACGCCATAAGAGCGGACAGTTCCAATCACTCCAGATTTATTGAACACTTTTACATGCAGTAAGCCTACTGTAGCAGTAACTATTCCTCGCCATACAAACGCACACACAATCACACACACGTGAACGAGTGGCTTGTCGAAGTTTAATCGGATAATCGTACAGCCCAAATTGTAAACATTTTGCCGTGCCTTTCGAAAGCTGCACGAGCCCTTAACGTTCACTGTAATGGGTTTGCAGCAAACGGTGCTGCTACAGTTTCCATTTGCATAAAGCATGGAAAAACATTCCCAGCTCAACTAATCACCAACACAAAACAATAGCCCCAGCGCTCCTGCCCCGTGCGCGGACCGTTCGTTCGCCGTTCGTGCAAGTCACAATGGATGCGCTAGCGTGAGCTAAATGTTCACCGGAGAAAGTTTATTTGTGCAGCTTCCACTCGAAGCACTACATAATTCGAGAGCCGTACCCACTCGACACCTGAAAATTCAATTCACTACGCTTGGCTGGCTGGCGATGGGACCCCTTCCCGGCCTGGGACGAGCGTTATGGAAGGAATCCTTTCACCGAAGTTTTACCTTTTTCGCATCGTTAGGCTTGCCTCACCGTTTGTTTTTTGTCTCCTGCTTCTCGTTGTTATTTTTGGTCGATGTGTTTCTTTCATTTTCCGTACGCTGTAGCCTCATTTATGGGGCTGCATCCTGGATTTAATTGCTTTTAGCGACCCGTAAGTTGTGTGTGAATGTGTGTCTGGTATGTAAGTTGGTGCGTCGAATAAGTTGAGCGGCAAAAGTTTACCGAAATTTTTCTCTCTCCCCTTTTCATCCGCCGGTGTAACCTTGCGTCGGTGCTCTGTTGGCTCACGATTTTACGGTACAAAAATGCTTCAGGTCAATTTTTATGCTCGCTCGCCCGACGAGTTCACTGTGCGTTACTTTGTTGGTGCGCTTTCACGTGATGTGAAAGCGGATTTTTCTTCCCGGCTTTTGTTACGCTTTTGGCTCGGTGATGTCTTCTCAAGGTACTCGGGCCCGACCCGGCGGTCATGTTTCATGGTCCGGCACCATCAAGCTCTAGCAAAACGATCCGTAATGAATTTACGAGCGGATAATTTTGTGCAGGTTGTCAGTCATCGTTCTGCGTGGCAGGCCTTCCTCACCCGAAAAAAAGGTAGATTGCCCTATTAAGTGGAATATTGAGACCACAAAAAAGTATGGCGCCGGCAAAGGTGATGCAAGCGCTCTGGCGCGGTATCTCTGGCACAAGTCGACACGCTAAATTCCAATTACTGGTTACGGTTGCAACGGTCTTATGCGCATTAAAATTATAATTTGAGGGATTCGAAGGTACGAGTGCTTTTTGGGTAATAATTAACCGTTCGGCCCTTTTGGGAGGTAGATATAAAATTATCTTGAGCTTTATTTGCGTACTGACAGGGTAGCAGAGCACAATTTCGTACCGTTATCTAGGATATAATTGATTTTGAGCTCGGTTTTAAGCTTTTAAAAATGGCAAAGAAAAGTATAAAGAAAAGCATAGCAGGACCGCAATCATTAGTTGCTTTAATATGCTGTAAAAATGGCATGAATTTATAGCGAAGGTTCTTATCGCATACATGATGCTGTATTAATTTGGGTGAAAGCTATAAAAGCAAATGTCACATTCCGCATTTAAGTCTTTCTTTTATGATGTGTAGTTGCATCGAAAACTATAGTACAATTATTTGAACCTGAAAAATATCCATAAAAAGTCAGAAAGTTAATATATTTAATACTCAAAACAGGCATTGGTCTAAATATTCATCGCTGATTTTCGAATTTAAATTACTGATTTGATATAATTATTCTGCTTGTATTCGAAATGGAGACGCCTGGTACCTGATCTCTTTTTCTATTTCAATTACGATTTAGCCAGCAGCCATAATCGTACAAATTTTTATACGAAAGGTAACAAAATTTATAATCAGTACTACAGTCGTCTTTTTGTGCTACAACAAATGTTTGTATAGTGATATTGGATATAGTGCTTAGAGCGATAACACAACAATCTTATCGTTTGTACCAGTCCTGCCGGAAGAAATCATAACCCTCCCTTGTGATCCATCAACTGGCCATTAAACTCACATAAATAAAACAGTTATAAATATTTGCTTCCGGTGCCTTTTGCTGTAATCGAAGCATATTTTTTCCACTGCCTCTGCCAGAACCGCTGCGATGTAATCGAACCATAACAAATCATCACTCACTCTGATAGCATTTGCACGGCGGTACCAAATCGATCCGAAGCATCTACTTAATATCACGCCAATATGTCATTTGCTTATTTACCCCTTGTAATCGTGTAAATAAATCAATCTCTTTATAGATTCGATTACCCTTGCAGGCAGTGCTTTCAAAACAAATGGCCGATACAAAACAGCCAATCAATGCGGGGTGTCATGTTTCAGTGCTGCGTGAATCGGTGGAAAAACCGAAAAACACTCAGGCCCCACCCGACCACCAACAGAAAACAATAAATCTTGCTTCCGTTTCCAATATGCACTAAATTACGATCTAAATAAACTTAGCCCGGGTGACGAAATAATTTTCCACCAGTTTTGTTGCTTGCGCCGTTTGCACCGATTGCGTGAAAATGGGCACTCGTTGTAAACAGAAACAAAACAACGACAAAAAAACGGCCCCATAACAAGAACGGACGATTTGGGGAGGTTCGGGCGAGTGCTTTCGGTCTAAAACCGATTTACGATGTTTTCTTAGGAGTTTCAAAACTCGATGCGTGCATTTGCTTTCCAACCCTGATCACTGTTGGTGGTTCTTAGCACCTCTTCTAAATGGAGCTTCTGGAATGAAAGATGAAAAAAGCAAACGCGAAAAAAAAAGAAACTGGCTTCTTTGCTGCGGGACTCGCACGCCTGCCATGTGCGACCCAGTTGTACAGCAAGTAACCGGAGGCAAATTGAATTATAAATAAATAAATCATAAATCGTCTGCTCGTTTTGCAGAGCTTTGCCTTGGTGCGGCTGATTCGATCTCGGTTAGCTTTTATTTTCCGGCGAGCGCACGCACCAAGAAAATCGCCACCGATTCCGCCCTGTACGAATGCCAATTCATCTTTTTATCCGGCGTGTGTGACATACACTCGCATCATCCGGATGAACATACGAACTTCGAAATAGCCCCCCCCATAAACATGACATGTTTTCTTTTTCCTTTGTGTCGCCTTTTTATCCGAAAAGGTCCGAAATGGAGACGCCTGGTGGCGCGTAAACATCAAACCGAAACGATCGTTGGGGTTTTCTGTTGGCAAGGGCGGGAAGTTCCACCTCAACTGTGCCGCTGCAATAAATTCGATGTTTATTTTTGCAAAAGTATGACTACTTCGGCGGTAAACTTCGGTGGCCCACCGGACCGGAAGCAGCGGGTCACGCCACACGTGCGCGGAACATGTTTCCGCACTGCAACCGAAGGATAGACCGACGTGGAGGACCACAGAGGGAGGACCGCCACTGGTTCTGTGTTTCCTGGCCGTACCCTTGTGAGCGGGGTCGGTCGGTCCAGCTCGTTAACCGTTGTTTACGTTGATGGGCCAAGATGGAAAAGTTTACAGCGTACACGATGCAATCTTACGGACGGCATGCTGCCTGCCCGTGCGCGAACGATCGGTCGGTTCTGGGTGAGATAAACCATGTATCTTACCGTGGAAGGAGAACGAGGAAGGCAGCAAGCGAGTTGTGTAGGTCGCATGTGTGGGACCCTGGTTTGGGTATGGTTTGGTGAGTATATGGTAAGATTTATTTGCCTTCGGTCAATTTCGCAAGCGTTACAATGTTGCAGCCAATGATCGAGGCGGCTGATGTTTCGGAAGGTTGTGCACGTGAGCGGCTGTGTTTTTTGTCGGACAGGCAGACCGAGTTGGATGAGATTTATTTAGCTTCTTAGCTCACTCGTCTGTACTAGCGCTGTAGCTGTTGCTTGTATGAGGAAATGCACAACAGCAAGATGCGCTTTCCTTGTCGGAAGTTAAGGTTTTATTCAGTGTAAAGTTCTTTATAATTTTACCGGGAATCGTTTGAATGCTTTTTATTTATTTTTTGTTTAAAAAAGGCCTTGATCCATTGTTTGAGAAGTTTCTCATTCTTAAAAGCATATTTGAATACAAAAAGTATTTAAAAAGGCTTTAAGGCTTTAATGATCCAATAAAGATCATCTCTCACTGGTCCGTGCCAAACGTTTTGAGAAACTCTACTCAGTAAATCATTCGTCAAATTGCCTCTAATTGCTTAGAGCGTCCAGTATCTAACGGAAAAGTATCGCCACATTTTCCAACAGCTTACGTTGATTCTGTTCCAAGTAAAATCATCCGCTTTAGTAGCGCGCACGTGCGCACTTTGTTTAGCTAAGGACACATTTTGGCACCTTTATTGAAAGAACTGGCTGAAAAACCAACCAGATGGAGGAGAAATATGTGACACCATCAATCCCGGTACCTGATGTGGCGACTGGTGACTGTCAATCTTGTTGTGCTTTGACCCTTCCTTCCTGTACACGCTCACGCTCCTCTTCTCTCTACACACAGGCTTCGACAGCCTAGTTGATGGATGACGTTAAGCATAATGGAAATTAATGATGCGCACAGACGCTTCAATCAAAAATCCCGAGCACTACCAACGAAGGGACGAGCGATGGTAGTGCGATTGCAAACTACTGAGTGATCGCTTTTCGCGACATCAAATGGTGAAGCAATACAAGAAATCAGACCAGCAGCAGCAGAGGATTGTGAAAAGTTGCGAAATAATTGAGCTACTACCACGGGGTGTGAGAGGTAAGGTGGTGTTGCATGTTGTTTACCACTTACTTAAGAAATGCCCTAAGTGCTGGCTGGTAAGTGTGTTGCGTATGAAACTTCAACTGAATCACAAACATTGTGCTTGTTACACTTTTCTGGAAACCGAAATGCATTAGCTCGCTGTCAGTTTTCATTCGACCGCAATTGGTGTGCTGAAGAAAAAAGCAATGTTTTCCTCCTGAAGAATGCATGTCAAGTAGTCGTTTCATTATTTGCAAACAATCATACCCGTGTATGGTACTTCAGAGTTTACTTAATTTGGTGGTTGAAGATTGATCTATGTGTTCTCTTCTTTAATAAGGAATGCATTCTATTAAATAAATCTTTTATGTAAGATTTAATTGAAAAGATGTTCAAAAACTATAAGCGGTGTAGGATTTTTGCTGATCGTTACCAGAAAGTGATTTTTGTTATTAGAGCTGGTTTAGTCAATGCTGTGTTTTTGTCCATTTGAATCATTCATTCGTCAGAGTTCATTGTATAAGAAAAGATTATTGTGATTACGTTGCTTTAATATTGAAACCTTAGCCACAATTATTGCACGAAACGCCTCACTTTAAATTATCGGCAATTCACAAATTAAATTATTACGAGTTTGTTTTCTGAAATAAGACAATCGAGTTACTTTAGTATATAAAAACAAAATGTTAAAACCCTCGTTCCAATAAGCACCAACAAGGAGAGAATCACTGTTCAATCTGTACTGCACGACGAAGAACCTGCGAACACGAAGCACTTAATCGTTATTTTT
This sequence comes from Anopheles stephensi, assembly GCF_013141755.1. Lineage (NCBI taxonomy): Eukaryota > Metazoa > Arthropoda > Insecta > Diptera > Culicidae > Anopheles > Anopheles stephensi. The sequence goes on from NC_050203.1 coordinate 24,520,994, forward strand.
CCCATCATTACTTACACACTTTGTTGCCAGCGATCGTATCACTCGAGATGAATCGATTGGATCGGCGCCATCATCCAACCACCACCACCGCCCCAAGCTATCCCGCAACCAATCTCACTTCATTCTGAAACATATTCTAATCAGCTCAGAAATATTTACAACACACTCTTGCGAAAGGCGCTCGGTGACTTGAAATATGCACCACTTGATGATGGCCATTTCGTTTCGCCCTCAACCATCTAGCTTCATTTTATTTCTGCAAGCACGTGTGTGTGTGTGTGTGTTTAAGTGTGTCCCAAGGCAATCCGTTAACTGCAAATGATAGATATCCGCTAGCCGGCCCGAGCACTCACCAGAAGGAGTGTGAAACGCCGGAAAAGCGCTTGTACGCTCACGCCCCACCCCACACCGAAGCTGCCCGGTGGATGAAGCTCGGTGCCCGGCGCGAAACTGGGCTTAGCCCGGTAAGAAGTGCTTTGCGCAAAAAGGGATATGTATTCCTTTCATCTTTTCAGCCTGAATGGGATCTGTAGCGACAGAGCGAAGAGCCCTTCAAAACCCGTCGGCATATGAGCGCACGGTGCCGAGTTTGTTCGTGTCATTCGAGAATGATGTTTTGTGTGCTGTGTGCGCTAGGAGTAAATTAATCCTTTGCCTAACTGTTTGGTGCTGGCAGTTCCTCTGGCAGCCCCCCAACCGCTCGCCATGCGGTGCAGATGTATGTAAAACCTTGGTAAGAAAGTTGCAGAAAACCAGGCAATGATGTAACGTATCCGTGCAGGTCGATAAGTTCAAAGTAATTATGTAAGTAAGATTCTATCGGGGATATTTTGTGCTGGTTGCTGCACGGTACCATGAGTATTTCTATTAAACGGCTGTTAATACAAAGTAACTATTTGCTCGATGTTTTAGTTTGAGGACTGTTTGTTAGTAAATTTAAAGTACAAGTGACATTGTTGCTACTTTGCTTTTGGGTTGTTCACCATATGTAACAGGAAGATTATATCTAATAATGATAATTAAGGGTGAATAAGAAAATCTATTAATCTATCATAAATCCCTTAAAATGAAACATTTTCAATCAAGTGAATAATAAATTAATTTACTTCCAATTGTTCTATAACTCTTGTAATATTTTATTTATGATATCAAAATCCTCAAATTTTATTAACTCTAATTGTTCACTACAGATAAGGTGCCCTTTCACGGGTTAAAAAAATGTCTCGAATGAATTGTTGATAAAAATTGATTTTAAATATATTTGAAAAGCTTCCGAAAAGTATAAAAATTATTAAAATAAGGTATTAAATTTATAAGTACCCATTAGCAAACACCGTACAGCAATTCAAAACTCGAAGCAGGTTTTGAGACAAATGGCAAATCTCTTTACCACCACACACTGCTTACTATTCAATCATCGCAAGTACTAACCATCTCTCATCCGGTGATGGTCACAAACACACACAATCAGCAGCAATCACAACTTTATCGCCGCCAACAGAAAACTCGTCCAGCCGGCCCAGCTGGTGTACCTTTCGAACTTGGCGTTGGCCAGCATCTGGTGACCGGCTTCCGGTCCAATGGTTCAATCTCGTCCGGACGAGAAGCGTAATGTAAATAATACACCCTTGGCCCTTGGATCGACCCACTGTCAGCCAGCCAGCCAGCCAGAGAGGCAGCAGCAGACTGCTAGAACTTTTCCCACGCGAAACGCGTCATCGCGGAGTCCGCATCGGTACACGCGGACACATAAAAATGAAAGTAATAAATAAATTTTACGACAAAATAAAACTGGCACCGACTCACTGGCACTGGCAGCAGCAGCGGCAGCATCACAGCAGTTTCCATGTGCCAGATTTAACATTCTGCAGTGGGCAACAACAAAAAGGTAGCGGAAACGCACCGAAACCGTTAAAAATATTCAGACACACATACACGTGCCTGCGTCCTACGGTTTTTGGTTGAATCACGCACATCCGCTTAACATGTGGCCCTTGTCTCACACCTCCTCCGGCTAAGCGATTAGTTCGTGCCGATGCGTCCGTTAAAAACCTTCATCATCGGTTTGCTGGGTCGCTCGGCACAGCAAAAAAAGGGCTGCCAACATTTAATGTCACACACTCTTCACACGTCGCCTAAGCCAAGAAGCCACGCTGATGGTTGCGCTGACGTTCGGTAAACGATGATGGCGCTTGCGATTGTGCGTCCGCTAGTGGAAAGTTGACTCTTCTTTCGCCGGTCGGTCGAACGGTCGGTCAGCACAACAATCATTCATCATCGGCAGCAAATGTGTGAGGATATGGCTAACTGTTAGGCATTAGGCAACCGTGTGCTAAAAAGGGCCTTCTTCTTCTCGTCCCTCTGCTCCGCTCCTCCCAAAAGGACCCCATTTTATTTCGGTCTCAGAATGGAACGCTTCCAGATGGTCTGCCGCTCGGAAAGGCTATAAAAATCTGATCCCAGCAGACGAGGATATGCGCTTTTAAGACCCACTGTTAGGGCCTAACATTGACGTCTTCTCCGGTCGTGCTGATGGTGGAGCTTTTCTGGGCACGAAACGGGGGCCGATAGTGCTTTCTCCTGAAAACCGTACTCTAAATGCATCCTCCCAAAACCACCAAACCACCACTGTGCTCCTGGTCGCTCTCCTCCTTTGGTGGTTTCCAGCGGGATGATTTTAAGGATGATTCACATTCACCTCATGTAGGGATGGGCGAGATTTTGGGGGACTGTTTGGGTCGAGAAAGCAGACAAGTGGCTTTAAACGACGATAAGAGGCTGCTTTTCTGGCATTTGAACGCTGTCAGGCGCAGATTTAGAGAACGGACGCTTTGTTTTGGGCCTCGGAGAATTTGACCTCCGAAAAGTGAGCTGACTTTTGATTGACCTTTTTGGAAGCGAACAGCTCGAGCCTGAGATTAGGTCTCGGTAGTTCATATTGGGGAAGTGCTTTTTGTTACAGGAAACATTTAAAGTTCTTCAATAAGCAACAAGTAGAATATTATTTAAAGTGCTAATTTAAGCCAGCTACATATCTCAATAGCTGAGATAACATAGCCTCAACACTATCTAAACTGTTAAAAATTCTTCGAAGTCCCGTCCACAATAAATTGTTTTACACGTCTTGCACTTTAAGATTATAGGACCTTTCAGAATACGCGATCATTGAGTAGAAAATTTATTCATATTTCGTAATACGAATAGGAGTTCTTTCGGTAGCTTAGGCAAGGTCAACAAAGATTCTTGATCTTTGATCTCAGAGCATACAGCCACTTCGTAGATGACATCCCTTTTAATACGAGAGGCCTGGTGGATGTATGTGAACAACGAGGCTCATTGATAGAAAATACCTCAAGTATCTTGGTGGAAGCCATTTTGAATGTTGGGGAGGATTATTGGGAGAAAGGACATCTTGGTTAATAATGTATTGGTGGAAGACTATGGTGATTCGACGGCAAGGCCTTTTGGACCACTAAAGTTTCTGAATTTTATGTCCCTAAAGAATGTTCCCTTTACCACTACTTAACATTCAAAGCTTCTCAATAAAAGTAAATATAAAGCAGTAAATGTAAGAAACCACGACTAAAATGCAATCAATTCTCTTACATTGTTTTTAACCTATCAGGAATATTACAATTTCACAAAACTGGTACTGAAAAATTTTTAATTAAAAATTAATGCACCTATCTTTACAAGCAATCAATCGCACAAAAATCTCACTGTCCCGTTCAGAAAAAAAACAACCAAAAATGCAATCAGGCACACTCTTGCAACAATCAATCGCCATCCACAATTTCACATCCGCCAAAAACCAACCAAAACCAAAAAAAAGCCCAAAATGCATCTGCTTTTTGTTGCACAACCGGCACCAGCCGAATCGACAAGTAATGTGATGGATGAAACTGAAGCATTGTACATCACTCACTCTGCCATTACTTCGCAACACTGGTGTAACACCCTGGACCGTGCACAGCCAAAACCCCGTGAGCTCTTTTGGCTCACGGCCAGCGGTTTTCCCGAAAGTCATCGAGGGAGCTGCCTTCTGGTGGCGATGCTGTGGATAAAATATCCATCAATGAATTGTTTGATCAAAGTGTAGTTTCATCCGGGCGACCATCGGGCGACGACCACAGCTGGTGCCTGGAGGATTCGGACCAAACCGCGTCATCGCATGCCCCACTCCGAACATAGGAAGATGGACGAGCTGTTGTGGTGAAATTCATACCAACGTCCAGGCCAACAACACAAATTCACCTTCGTGTTGGTGTGTGAGTGGGCTAAACATCCACCTAGACACGTTGGCCGGTGAAAGACGCAAAGAGAAGCCAAGCGGGGAAAATCTATCTCCCGCCCGATCGGACATCGACATCCACTCCGTTCCGCCTGTATTTTCCATCCCAAACTTCACATTGGTAGGCCTACAGCAAAACGGACCGTACCAGGGTTTTTGCTTCGTGCCGGCTTGCAAGCAACAAAATGTGAATGTTATTAACATAATTGATTAAATTTAATCCACGTCGGCGCCCGAAATTGGAAACGATCCGAATAGCCCGAACCGCTGTTCGGTGTGGCATCAGCCTCACGATCGCTTGAAGAAGAGATGGAAGAAGCGGAAAGGGTGAGGGACGAAAACCGTAACGGGTTGAAGGGTGAGCTGAAGTGACAGGTCTGAGGTTTTGGCTGAGGCCGCATTTTTACCTCTTAAAAAGGATCAAACTGGCAGGCTTCGGAATTGCTGGCGAGAGCCAGCAATACCGTTTTGTTGGTTTGTTTCTTTTCGGTGTTGAAATTCATGAAAAATATCAATCGCGGAGGAAAAAAGCTCACACACACACGTACAGTTTATCTCGTGGTTGTGCCTTATCCCTTAAAGTTTTTCATTTTACCCTTTTACCTGGATGCTCGATGTGAAAAATGCCAACAGAAAAGAAAGAAGCACGTAAAATTTATCACTCACACGCTCGTCGCTGTTTTTTTTTTTCATTACCATTCCTATCAACTTCACACAAGTGTAACGCACATTGTAACGCTTCCCATCCACCCACCGACACCGGTAGAACAGAAAAAATAAACACACTGCGCACGGAGCCTTATCTCTACCTTGATGCGGGTGATGCTGTGACGAGATTCGGTGCGTTTCTCGGGCTCGGTCCTACCGGTTTTGGTTGTGCCATTTTATTTTAAGTGAAAGAGAGCGTATGTGCGCGTAAAACCGTACCGTGTGCTAACGCACCACACCGAACTGAGATCATGCGATGCTGATGATGATGATGATAACAATGAAGCCAGTCAGGATCAGTGCTCCCGCCGAGTGAAAGCGTCAAATGAATAATTCATTTCCATTCATGAGGCAAGTAGAAAAGAAACGCACACACACACACAGAGACACACAAAAAAGCAAACCCCAACACACAAACCATTCAGCCAAACCAAGTGGTCAGGACGAAGGGGGTGTATTGTAGTCAAATAAATAAACACACACACACACACACGCGCGTACAGTCACAAAGCACAAACACAAAAGCTCGGGGGCCAAAAACACCAACTTTGAGCGCAAAGTCAAGTCAGCCCATCATCAGGCATGGCTCACGGTGACCGGTTGGCACTGGGATGGATCGTTAATGGAGGAAAAACGACCAACGAGCTTTTCCTCGCCACAGCCTCGCTCACCCCCAACCCTCCCACCATAGCAGCGAAAAAGGGGGTGGTTTTCCATAGCTTGCCCCCCATGTTCTTGCGACGAACTGTCGATTTGCTATGATAATTTCCTTGCCCCGCTACTACTTTGCGAGCGCTATTGTTCACATAACGAAGGGAAAGGAATGGGGAGGAATGGGGAATGGTGGTGGGGAGTGACCCCAAAGTGGGAGGGGAACCTCGCATAGAAAAACATCACAGCGGGTGATAATTCCCCAGCATCCGCATTAGTGCGATTGTTTCGCACGCGTTTTCCGTCCTCGGCCTCGGTGATCTGTAAGTCCCCAGCGCCAGTCCGTTGTTTTTTTTCTCCTTCAAACAACGAATATCATTACCGAAAGATTAGGAATGCTTTTCCCACCTCCCTCCCCACCAGCTAGGGAGGGGAAGCCAGAGGTAAGGAGAAAGGGCACGCGGAGTCGCTCCTCACTCCCTACGAACAAACAAACAAAGGGCAAAAATCGCTACAGTAAAATGGTCTACTTCATCCCCGGGAAACTTGTGGCACAGCAGCTCTGGCGAGAGTTGCTTTGCTTTGGATTATGGAATTCGTTTTAAAAATTACCGACACAGACACACTCACACAATCCCTGTGCGAAGCCGCGGTTAGGCTTCCGTGTAAAACGAGGATGAAAAATGACGAATCCTTCACCGAGTCGAGTTCGAATGCCGGGTCGGGTTGCGGCCTTTAAACGAACGGACAAAAGATTTGCCAGAAAGCTTAACTTTCCTTTCGAAGGTCTTACCATTGGCACAGGCATCCGGAAGGCAAGTGCACGAGCACACACAGACAGAAACTCGTGTACGGCTGTCGGCAAATACGGCACCGGAGCGTGCGGACTGGTTGAGAAAGTTTCCGACCGTACCGTAAGGCGAGCCAGAGCAGCCCGAGTTTCGCGCTGGATCTTTGCTGGTTTTGCGTGGGACTCCCCCGGTTCGGATAATGCCGGGAATCAGCTTAACGAAATCAACGGTCTCATTAGCGTGGCTCTCACACTCTTCTGGGAGCGCTCGGTTGGCTGGTTATCGAAGCGAGGATTGTCGCCGAACGGCTTAAGTGTAATAGGCACCTCAAATAGGATTGGGGCACGAGTTTTCCCGAGCTGTTATGGCTGTGCCGCACACGGTACAACTTTTAATGGAAACATGTCAAACCGAGACTTGGTGCCACGGGTGTTTTGGGTTATTAAATTCGGGAAAGTGCATACGTCCTGTGTACCTCCGCGTGTAAAGCTGCCGGTGGTGTTAATAGGGGACGCACATTTTTGCGCAACGCATTACCGACGTCTGGTATTGGGTGTTCGGTCTCGAGTTTTGAGGAAGATCACATTTGTAGAATGGAAATGTGTTTTCCAGAGTGTAGAAATAAGGTAGTGAATTAAAATGAGGCTTTATTGAAAGCTGAAAAGTCTAATTAGCACTGGACGGAAAAAAATGGTTTGATGCATATCTTTCAAGAAACAGCATTCAGGTAGCTGCAGATAAAGTGAGACTTCGAAAATACGCTGCCATCCAGGAGTAATGTCTGGTTCAACAGGATACTTTATGAAGCAAATGGGTTTTTCCAGAAAAATCTACGTTCTAGGACTTTTGTAGCTCATTCAACTGCAACTCCTAGAATCACTGAATAGCCAGACACCCGTAAAGTAAGAAAAAAGATTGTGCTTGGTTGATAGTGGTCATTATAGGAAGCCGATTAATGTTGAAACAGGCTTGCCTGTGACCTGTGACCTGCAAGAACATGACAGCAAAAATACATTATAGAAATATATCGCGGACTTCCCGAACGTAAACTTAAAAATATTTTTATTTTAATATAAATATATATTGCTCAATTGAACAAACATTATTTCCCTTCTGAATATTAAGCTAAAAATTATTGTTTAAAATTATTAAGCAATTCAAATGGAGGCGCCCAGTACTTGGTGCCAATAAAGAAGACGATCTGAATAATATTCTTCAAATGTTTGGAAATTATGGAAACAAATGAAAGAATAAAAAAATTAAAATGCTGAAAATAAAGGGGAGAAATAACTTAGTTTGTAGTACTAATTTCTTTTAACAGTGATTTTACCATGATTTAGTCTCAAACATTATCTTCCTTGATTATCCTCATGACTTTTATGAAACAAGGTGAAATTTTTTATCAAAATTTTACAGAAAGCTTGGTTCAAGTGAAATGTACGGAAATAAACGTTTAAAAATAAATAAAAATCAATAAAATCATATGTGCAGTTCCTAATAAAAAATTGAGTATCATGAAGCTCTATTCCCAACCATTGCCTTAATATACTCCACTAAAAAAAAAACAAACCATAAACATTCTGAATGCGCTACGATTCAAGATACGTATATCTCCCATCCCCTGTCCCATCAACGCAATGTACAGCACATTGAGTTATACGTTGGCAATTTTCCATGGAACTCATACAATGTCTTGTTTGTTATAGTGTGTCACTCTCAAATGGAAATTAATCAAGAGGATCACAAGACACTGTTGACTCTTCAGTTATTGGAATTGAAATATAAACAACCCAAAACTAACTTCACCCCAATGTAATGATGCGTTGTGGTGCATGGAGCACTGTTAGTCTAAGGAAAACTCATCCATTTAGCTTATGATAGGTTTACCAGTCAGGCAGCAATTCTTGCGAAGCATCTTAAAGAGGTTTATGATGTCTTGAAGCGATTGCTTTCGGTTGAGTAGTAAACTGTTTACTGGCTGCCTGTTGCAACTGTCCAACCAATGAGTGACCCTAGCTATGGAGATGATGTTTATGATCTGAAGGAGCGTATTAATACGTTTGATGGGCAGATGAAAGCAGCATTATGAAATGCCAATCGTGTAGGAGATTCTACACAGCTTGCTGTTGGATTGTAAACTGTCGTAACGAGATCAAGATTTTTGCTTTTACAGCTCAACTCATACTCAAGTGAACCTCCATCTTAATGCACAATATCTCAACACGATCACCATTTCTACTGCGAGCAATAAAATCCACTTCTCGGACAGTTACTCAAGCACAGCACGACTCTACCACATACTCAAAGCCGAAAAAGAATAGGCAAGAACAAGATACTGGAAACCCTGAAAAAGCTGCTCATTTCCGTTTGATGATGCACGTCATGTATCTTTCACGTGAGCAAAATACACGATTTCCGGCCCTTCTCTATCCACGGGACGCATAAACGGGAAAAAACACAGCAACAAACACTGAACAAAAAAAACTCCACACCCGAAACCTTGATAGTTGACAAATCCACGGGACATCCGGGGAATGGTTGTTTGGGGTTTTTTCGGCTGGTCAAAACCTTCCCAATCTCACCCCGTTCTCACGGCTTTGGAACATGTGGCTAACGACGGTGGGTTGTCGAAAAGCCACCAGCCCGAAAAATCGTCCACCAGCTTTTACAAACCCCACACTGATCTCGTCACGCACTACCCACACCTTACCGTACCATTTCCGGCCATCAGCAACAGTAAGTGTGTGCCATTTTTCTTTCACCACGAATAGCGAGGGACGCTGCTTTGGCCATTATTGATGAGCAGTCGGATGATGGTGACCAATGAAACATGAGGCTTATGGTTATCGTGCCAGCGGGCAATGGTCATGCAGAAATGGACGTGCAAATAAGATTAATGAAATAACGTAGGGGATGGAATCTTTTGTTAAAAATTTGTTGAGAAAATTGGATCGACAAGGCTTGAAAACTAAATTTGCCAACTGTTTGGTCGTTCGACTAAAAAGTTTAAATCGTGTACAACCGCAGTGCCTAACAGAACAACTCATTTTTGCGAGACTAACTAGAACAGTTCGAGTGGTGAACATTATTTTTGTCTATTTTATACTCTTCATTATGTACTCCATTTTATGTACTCCTCATGAAGTCCAATTTTTCCGTTGGTTTTCAACATTTACGACGCACTTTCTAATTGAATTGTTTTTATTTATATTGCAGAAAGACTTATTTTACACTTCATTTATTTAAACTGATATTTTAAGCAATGTTATACTCAGGAAAAATAATTGTAAAAGTATTCATAAAAATGAGAAAAACTTTTTTTCTGCAGTGTTGCACAACATCTTCATGTCTTCAATTTTTCTAGTTATTCTCAAAAAAACTGCTGACCTTATTTTTCTGTAACACACTGTATTTGAAAACAAAACAACTGAAAATTTTCTCCTTTTCCACCACACGTTTTGCATCGGAATAAAATGGTTCCCGATCAATAAAACGTTTCCAACCGATACACCGGAAAGCGACCGTTTCGCCCGGTACAAATGGCACAAAACCATCTCACGGCTCGTTCGTGCATCCTTTACGTGTTCAATTGGACGTCTCGCCCCAGAGATCAGCCATCACACAAACGGGCTGAAGGTAAATCGAGCAGAAACGAAAGAACCTTCCATTTACTGTCTCACATACAATAATGCGCACACACACACACCGTTCTCCGATCGGGAGTGTTTGTCCCAGCCGTGGCATCCTTTATCCCGAAACAGCCGGGCCAACCATTTACCGTGGTCCGTGAAACGAACGAACCGGAACGATCCTATCAATCTCAATATGTTGATCGGCTTAGAATAAATTGACCGTGCGCCAGATTAGAGGACGTCACCGAAGGATACGGTGTTCCGGGGTGGACGCAGCGGTCTTCTTCCGGCCCGCTGACCAGCTTGACGGGCTGCTGTTGTTGTGCGGAAATGAATCGAACGCAGGTCGGCAAACTAAGGTTCTGCAAAGCCTTTACGAATCAGAATTGCAAACTTCAACATCCTGATCCATTCGCTAAGAGTGTGTTCTTCACCGCTTTCGCTCTCGCTTTCTCTCACGCTCTCTCACGCTCCCTCTCCCGATTCACCGCGCGAAATCGTTGTCCACCCGGGGGTGGGTAACACTGATTGGAAGGTAGCATCGGTAACAAATTGCTGCTCTACATCACCGCCACCACAATCGATAATTCAACCGGTGGGTTCGTAAGCAGCTAGCGAGAGAGAGAGAGAGAGAGAGAGAGAGAGAGAGAGCGAGAGAAAGAACCGGGGTAAGAAAAACTAACACCACCGAAACTGATTTTGTTTGTGGATTGCTCGGTTCAAAATTAATGTACGATTCGTAAACCATCAACACAGATTCGAAGTGGCGGTTCGAAACGGTGCAGCACTTTTGATCCTGCAGCGGAGATTCTGATTGAATGATGCTGCAATCACGCATACGCACACCCATCAAACGCTCAATCTCTGACACATGATTGCCATCAAAAGGTCCGAAAACTGTTGCCGTGTGGTGGCGGATTCGAATGCATAATGGCGTGATTATGGTGTATCGGGCCTTGGTTTGGTTGGTACCGGGTCCGTTGGTTTGTTTGCGATTCGTGGTGCAGGTGCATCGTGCATCGTTACATAATTCAATTTAATCGTGACCGGTGCACACCACGACCATTGTGCATCGAAATGCACGTTAATGAGCTTAACATTAGGCGCAGTGAATAATGTGTTTGATGGAACAATTGCATTAGGATGGTTGTTTGATTTTAGGCGTTTTTTCACGAATCTTGTGACATACCCACTATATTCGAATGGAGGGAAAATTAACACCCTGTTGGTTGTGCCTGGTGCGATAATTGTAACGTTTCATTAGCATCATGGTTGATATTTATTTTAATTAAATAAAGATTTTTTTTTGCTAGCCTTTATTTGTTATGTGGCAAAAGTCACGCGCGGTGAGGTGCATAGGATAATCTTTTTGATTTGTGACAGTTTGTCGACTGGGGTTAGGCAGATGGCTGTGGGGCTTATCAGTCGACTGCATATTGCTTCTAATGATTTTAAATGACTGCTTGTGTCAAATTCGTTTGAATAATGGAGTTTGATCTGACCTACCGATCCGTTCATATATTTTTATCATATTTCAATGCCTTCGATTATTCGTTTTACCATGAATTATTTCTCATAACATGTTTTTTTCTTAAAGCTCTTAAAGATGCAAAATTATATCTTAAATTCTTCGATAAAGATACTCACACTCCGCATTCCATCACTCTAATAGCGTTGACAAAACTACTTGCTTTCCCCGCATATTCACAACAGATGTCTTTAATTCAACGAAAAAACTTCTACTAGCACCTCACACGCAAGATGTTGCCAATAGCACTGCGTGCTTAATTATTTACCATCCCACATTTCTTGACGCTGCCTGATAGGATGCTTCACTATAAAGCATTTCCCACGAAATGTCCCGTACGCTCCCGCACAACGCACGGCGGATGGTTCGAATCGGCAGGGACGTTCAAACCAGCCCGTCTTCTTGCATCCAAACGTTCCAAGGTTTTGGTGTCAAATGGGTGGTATGTGTGTGTGTGTATGTGTGTGTGTGGTTTGTTAAATATTCATCGGTGTGCCCCGAGATGTCGATGCCACCAGCAGTACCACATGCATGTGCTAGTTCTAAGCAGAGGTCGAGGGGTTAGTGGTGTGTGATCGGGCGATTCAGCGACAGGCCGAGACCAAGAAAATGTGCATCTGTGCTAATGGGCATGTGTAGTCCCGCGGGAAACTCACGATTCGTAAATGGCGTCCCATCACGAGCACGAGCCAAACACAGCTGCGAAGCATTCTCTTTAGGAAGTTTTGTGAAAAGATTCAACGCAAACGCTCTTTAAAGTGGAAGCGTTTGAATGACTGAAGATAATGCCAACTATTAATGATCAATCGTTACAATGTCGGAGCACAACAGTTTCTATCGGTTTCGTGCAAGACACAAATTACTGCTTTGTTACCAAGTTATACAGAGTTGTACGAATAAAAACGGACCTTGCAATATTTTTTAAATATTTGTACAACATGCCAAACACGAACAAAAGGGTACAAATTCATTAGTTTCTATGAGCTGATGGTAAATTTAATTCATTTTGTTAAGTTTCCTTGCATGACATGATAAGACACCAGGCGCCTCCATTGATTTTGTAACTTTTTTCAAAATATTAATTTGTATGATTTTGTATCTCTTATTAATAGCAAATGAGGGTAATTTTGTTTGAAACTAGCTTTTTCAATCAACAGAGCAATTTAAAATTTTTACTTAAATTTCATGTTTTTTTTCGTTTTTTCTTTCGTCAAGAAAGGTCTGGTGGTATTGTTTTCTGCTTATGTTATGAAAATAACATACCTGCGCTATATAGAAAACTTTCTTTGAACATTTATGCAAAACACTCCACAACCAAACGGCACATTCCTTTCAATGTTCTAAGAAATTTCTAAACAATGGTACAATCGCACTATGTTAGCCATACCGAAACAATAGTCCCGCGAATGGTGAATACCTTTCTGCCCGGGTAAGTTGAAAGGACGAAGCATTTCAAAACACTTGAGCCGCTGCTCAGCCGGCTACATCGTCTGATCTTTTCGAGCGTCGCTGAATTCGCGCTGAGCCGTGCCAAAGTCCGGAAGTCGTCAGGAAATCAAGTCAAGGGAGCGAGCGAAAAAAAAAACACCCCCCGAGTCCCAAACCCAACCAAATCCGTGCAGCGGCGCCCGTGTACGACAGTACTCGCACTGCTAAACGCTCCTTAGCTGTCCCTGCCATGAAGTGGCAGCTGGCGGCATCAAGTGAAGCCGATCCTCACGGGTGAGCCAGCCAGTTCAGGGCCGGAAAGAAATTCGGTGAAAGCGAAGAAGAGCAACAATAAAAAGGCAACACGAAAAATGGAAGGTGAGCATGAGCACTACCGGAAAGTAGTCTGTTACCATCTCGGACCGGTTGGATGCCGAACCGGACCGGAAAATCTGTGACACAAAGTTGAAGGATTTTGCTTCTCAACAACAATTGTAACCATGTAAGCTAACTGGCGTGATTGAAAGTTGCTGAAGCATTCCAAGCTTCTTGTGTTGCAAAACATTTCGTCCTGCTCTCGTTTCAGGGCTGAGTGCACTTGACACTTGTCAGGAAGCCCTCACACAATGACTGGTGTGCACCGGGTGAAAAATTGTTTCTTCCCATCACTGTGTGCCGTCTCTTCTCGCCCTCTCTAGTAGGAAAAATAAAGGATGTGCTTTGAAGTTGGCATGACTTACGATTCCCTTGCGCCACTGGTAATGATATGCAGATTGTACAAGATCGCTACATGCAATAAAAAAAAGCTCCAAAATACAGGACTGCCATTGGTCGGTTTTTCGTCGGGTCGGGACGAAAGTACAGACCTTACCACCGCACTGTACCATCAGGCAGATTAATCGATGTGCGGTCAATCGTGCACAGCGGCAAGCGACGCTGATGGTGCTGGGGTGGAAATGAGCAGCACCGATAAGCCCAGGCTTTTCGGGCGATAAGAGATCGGACCGAAGCTTCTGGTGAAATATTCTCATTTTCCGCTCGAATGACACCGTTTCCCTACGGGCAGGAGTTTGTTTGACGATTTACGATGGGCATTGTTGTGGGGCGGTCCGGTGGCCGAGGCGACAGCGGCGCCGGTCTTCACACGGCAGGGCCGGGGTTCAAATCCCATCCAGACCGCCTCCCCGTACGAAAGGCTGACTACTTTTCTACGGGTAAAATTAAGTCACAGAAAGCCAGAAATGGCAGGCCGAGACCTCTCGAGGTTGTAGTGCCACAGAAGAAGAAGAATTGTGTCCGGCCCGTCTGCGAATAGACCGGCTTGATGGCCGCTGAGGTCATCACGGGGGCTGCCGTGGGTCGATAAGCTTACGAACAATCACCAGATCCACGAGGTTGGCTGGGAAATGAATGCTACAATTAAAGCTTGAGAGTTGAAAATTTCTGCGTCGAAATAAAGGCAGGTTTTCTTTTTTTTCTTGCAGTGCAACACATTGAAAGCACATTGCTACACAGGAATCGGAAACATCTCGACAAAATGGAAGACATCTCGATGGATGGAGGAGGAGAGCGTGTCCTGCAGATGTGTGACGTGAAGGAGTTGATTAGGGAATGTGTTAGTTGGGCTTCCTGGGTTTGGGGAAGCATTCCGTAAATTTCGGAATGTCAACAAGTTCCGGCACGGGAAGAGCGGAAGCGGATGTGGTGTGTCATATGCAGCAAACAATGCAAAGGATTTTACACGAGAATTCACCCACAGTACCAGAGCGTAAGACAGAGAGTGTCGGCACATGTTTCGGCTGTGCCATTGTTGGCTGGTGCAAGCCTCAGATATAGTACATTATAACCATCTGAATTGTTTTGCACAAAGTAAAATGTGAACAAAAATCTAAACGCTTGGTGTTGTTGAGGTTACTTAGGGTGCTTTAGGTGAGGACTTTTTGAGTACAAAAAAGGAGAATTTCACTTGTGTGTAAGAAACAAACAAAACTATTCATTTTGCATATTTTACCTTGTTTGGAATTCATTCTTCAAATTGACTACCATAAAAGTCCTATTGATTTTAGTTGACAGCAGCACAAAAACTGAAGTTAAGTCACTCGATGCAAAATATTGCATATCTTCAGGCTATTATTAGTCTAGTTATTATTAACAATGTGTGGCCATATTTCTTACTATAGTTTACTAAGCTTCGCCTAAGTTAACTGATTAACTGTGTTTAAACAGCGCTAATACCATGTCTGGTGGTTCTCTGTTGAATCAAAAAACATAAATATCCTTCTATGCACTAGAACTTTCAAACTCTTCCTGCCATATTTGGCTTTCCTTTACTAGACTAAGCCTGGCTAGGACGGAAAACGAAAGCTGGTCCTTCCGTTCGCTAACCATCACACATTTCCGTTCTGTAAACGTTTTTTAATCGGCGTAAAGCACATTTCAATAAAAGTATAAACGGTCAAAAATATGTCTCAAATCGAACAAAGATTAAAAGATACATTTTGGGATAGTTTAATCAGCAACCACACTCGAGCAGTCCGATGACAGAGGCAATAAGGGCGCTCTTTTTCACAGTGGCGGATCAAACCAGGAACGGGAGGAGCGCCTGCTCGGGGCCTCATTGATTAGAGGGGCCTCGTCGTCCAGGGAAATCCTGTTGTTTCCCACTATTATCACAATTAGAGGTGCCTCATCTGCTATTCCGCTCCTCTCCTTCCTTGGCACTACAACCTCGCAAGGGCTCGGCCTGCCATTGCTGGCTTTCTTTGACTTGATTTTACCCGTGGCCAAGTAGTGGGATTTAAACCCCGGTCCTGCCGTGTGAAGACCGGCGCCTTTATCGCCATCGCTATTCCGCTCGGGGCCTCCAAATATCTTGACCTCTGACAGCTTTTTGACACGACAAGATCGGCAATAAAACTCCAACTGGAATGAATATCCAGCTACGGCTAAAATCAAGTCAAAGACAGGCAGAAATGACGGGCCATAACCTCTCAAGGTTGTAGTGCCAAAGAAGTAAAAGAACGAAACTTCCGTCGCTGCTTCTCTTTTAACGCAGCAAAGAA
This sequence comes from Anopheles stephensi, assembly GCF_013141755.1. Taxonomy (NCBI): domain Eukaryota; kingdom Metazoa; phylum Arthropoda; class Insecta; order Diptera; family Culicidae; genus Anopheles; species Anopheles stephensi. Next base: position 24,537,085 of record NC_050203.1, read on the forward strand.
TATAAATTCGATCAGTATTCGGCAGGATTGGCAGCAAATCTCATCAGTTTCGCTTGCCCGTGGCAACAATTAACCTTTAGGCCAGATGGTATGTATAAATAAATCAAATGAACCTCACCAGCATAATCTTTCAAGCCACAGAGAACATCCAATCGAGTTTGACTAAACAACAACAACAAAAAAATTTTAGATATTGTTTGTATCTCTATCAAATCTACAAGTGCCATTGGTATTGATGGTGTTTGTATCAAACTATTGCATCAAGATCTTCAGCAAACATTTTGCAATAATCTTTGAGCTACAAGTTAAGTTCACATCGTTACTCTTACACTGTAAGATCTATGGTAAATATTGCTTAATCTTCTAATGATAACATCTGTAACTAAACCCTGTTAAATGAAATCCACAAAAGCAATCAAAGCACTTGAGGCACGATAAAGAGCAACAGGAGCTCCCATTCCATATCGTTTATCATAATTACACGAGAAAATCTCTCCCGGTAACCTTTAGTTGACCTTGCGTTTCATATGGAGCTGAGATTATTTGATGTCCCCGTACACACACACACTCACAAGCGAAACAAGCGATCGTCAAAAGGTCAAGCTCTTCAAAAACCTCACACGACGTTGCTTAATTACCGTACCGTACCGTACCTGAACCATTCCGTCCCGGGGGTGTCGCGGCCGAGCGGCAAAAATGGTTTCGCAAAATGGCAAAACACTCATCAATCAACAGATGAGCGAACGAATGTGACGTGAATAAACTGCAAAACCCAATCCACCAGCTCAGCTGTTGTGTTTCTGATACCGGCGATGCTAGCACAGCAGGTTCGGCGAACGATTCGGCGTACCCTTTCGACGCTAACGCCTAACCACTAACCGGACTGCAAGCGCTCTGAGCTGACACAGATCATATATCAATCGCACGTTCGCCCGATCGATCAATCGTCCCGCGTCAGCGTTCGCGGTACCGTATGCAACTCAACTCCATCTCATTGCGGTTTAATTGTTTGCTCCGGCACTGCATCGAGCGCTCGCTGTGTATGCAAAGTGCATTCGCCATTCGATCCGCGTTACGATTCGTTGGCAGAATGTGGTTTCAATGTGATGTTCGAAGAAAATGGCTGAGACTAGCAAAGCGCGTGGGTATGGCCCATTTAGAAAGCCATTGTCATCGTCGACCTAGAAAATTCAACTTGTGAACTTGTGTGCTTTCCACGTTGGTGTGGAAGTTAGGATGGTAGGGATTTTTCGTCCGCATTTTCTTTCTTCTCTCGGTTGTTTAAGACTTAATGAAAGATTGCTTACCTTGACGGCAGCTGCCCGGCTAAAGGTGATGATAGGTTTGACGGGTGGTTCGCTACGACCGGAACGGAACGATCTCGACGATTAACTTTTGCGGGCGAAACTTTTTGCGGCACAAAGTACGTGCCGTTTGTGACGCGTGCTGAAACGGAGACTCCCAACTGCAAACTGCTGTGTTCGTGTTGTCAACGCTTGCAGGCTGGCAAATCGTATATTATCGTCGTTAGCACGTCGAGCACGAAGTGTCGCGTATCACCCCTTTGCTCCACTGCTTCCTTTCGTCACACATACAAGCACACACATACACACTTTCACTCAAACGAACTGATACATTTTTTTCACTCACTCACGGGATTTGTACAGCTCCAGTGTGTTTTTTTTTTCGTGTGTGTGCTATAGTGATAGAAGCGAAGAGGTGAGGGCTGTCTGGGAAAAAAACGCTAAACAAACCCCTCGGACAGGAACACACACACAAGTAGAAAAGAAAAAAGCGGAAATAAAGTAACACACTTCAAGCAAACGGACTAAAAGGCCGGGTGGAACCGGAAACACCGGAGACCCTGATCCCCAACAATGACCAACAAACACCAACTGCTGAACGATAGCAGCACGACATCCGGATATTCGGAAAGATCCGGTCGTGGGACAATTTCTATCTCCCCGGCATGATACTCTCGCTCGATACACGAAACAAGCAAAAGAAACAAAAACATGAAAAGCAAAGCGGCAAGAAAGCACTGAAACAAAACACGCCACCGGCAAATGTCACGGTCAGGATCGGGATGGTTGAAAAACGTACACGCGGTCTCGGATTCGACTACGTCACGTGCGTTCCCTTTTCCCGATTTTTTTGCCTCACTCTTTCTTTTTATCGTTTCGCCTTTAAGAATCGGTAAGAAACTCGTTTGTTTCGAGGCAATAGCTGAGGGGCAGCTTTTTGTGATGTTTGCGAGATCCGGTTGTAAGTGGCTCGGAGCTCGGTGAAGCTTCACTCGTGGTACCGTTTACCAGTTTTGAGCCAGAGATTGAGAAAGAAAACCAACACCAACAATCGCCGGCTTGAAGCTGATGAAAGCTTCAACACCTTACACGGTTATACGTCTTTTAAAGTTGGGTAAGAATGTACAGGGCGCGTACAAAAGCGTCTACGCGAGCCTTCTGCCACGGCTTCGCTCGTTCGTCACACTCACTTTCACCGCTGTGTCGTTGGGATTTTCCTTTCGCGTACTTTAATCACTTTACACTCGGTTTACGCACGCAAGGAAAATCTTGGGCGCTGTCACCCGCAACGAAAGTGAAACGGAGACGATGCCACGGCCACGCGTGAACGGAACAAACAATCAGCAGCAGTTTATCCGGTAAAAAAGGGATATCTGGCAGTGTAGTAACCGGTTGCTTCTAGGTCCGCAGGGACGACACGTTTACCGTACTTTTTGGAACGTAAACAATAACGGTGACACTCTCACACACACATCCAAACACTTGATCTTACTCCTTGTCTTCTCCGGGCAGGTGTGAACCAATTTTTGTTTGTGGAAACTCTCATGAACTGCAACTAACGCTCCGCTATCGCCCTCCATACTACAAGGACCACATTGACCCAGCTGGTCGGGGTGCTGTCACATAACTTTACAAACACGCAACTCGCACACAATCCCACTAGTTGACACAAGGAAAGCGTACCGCATGGCTTTACGCCCCATTTTTATATTGCCTTTTCTGCTGAATTTTCACATCCTTTCACGCTCCGGTCCAGCCGAAAAGCACCGTCGGAATGGGAGGGAAAAGCGGCACACCACTCCGTGCAAAAAAGCGCCGTGAAGTCGACGGAAGCTTACCCGCTGGTTGTTTCGTTTTTCCTTCCGGGCGGGAGACTACCGTACGCACCGAACTGAGCTGACAAACTGACGCACGAGCATCGCGTCGGTATCCATCGGAAGGCATTTCCACTGGTTTTGCCATTCGCTCTCGGTTTGCGCTCTCGAGCTTTCGGGGTGTCGATTTTGCTGCTCGGAGAACGTAGCATGGATTGATGACGGTGATGATGGGTGATGATATGATGATGCTGAGGATGGTGCGTGAGAGAACATCTGTCTCATCTGCGGTGAGCATGAGATGACCTCCAACAGCATCAGTAGCTCATCCCTGGTGGAGCCTTTCGAGCTGGTGAGGCCCCCAACAACGAGCGATGATGATGACGGTGAATGAAAAAGTGAGAGTGAAAATGGACTATTGGCAAACAATTTAACGTGTGTTGTGTTTGTTGTTGTTGTTATTCTTCGGTACCGTTGGTCATGCATTTCTCTCAGCCAAACACTCTTCGGTGGAGAGTGAATCTGATGAGTTAAGACAAACAGGAAGTTCAATGTGGCCGAGTGATGGAATTTGTTGAGCAACAATTTTATGTTTCTTGAGCCGAACAGTTTGAATGCATCTGTGTTTTGCGTTAGAGGAGTAAAGCAAAAGAGTGAGGGGGCTGCATGGATAGAACTTCCTGATGACTAAGACCATGAGAGCTACTGAAGGTTTCATTTTTTCTGGCTCATTCGATGTAGGAAAGGTACGGAAGCGAATGTTGCAATTTAATCGAGACACTGAGAAAACACTAATTTATGTGATTTCTAATAATTGCATAAGTAGCACTTATAATCTAACGTATTATTTCAATTGTACAGCATTGTTTATTTTACACTAAATGGATCCAGGTATACATACATCCATATAAACATTTAACAATAATTTAATGAAAATTCTAATCTTCTGAAATATTGCCTTAGGAACTGCCCTTATATATTTTTGGTGAAATTCTGCGTTGATTATTAACTTATTTCTTGATTTTTTGGCTTCTCGGCATAAATGGTAAGATCAAAGTGGAATAAAAATATCATGTTGGAAAAGTGGATTGTAGTAGGATTTATTATACTAAGTTGAAAATTGTTGGAAAGTGGTGTTCCGAAAAGAAACTCAACGCTGCTCCACGTTTTGCCATCTTAATAAAAAAATGGAAAAATGTCTTAACAAAATACATGGTAATGGCGGGACCGAGGTTCAAATCCCATCCAGTCCGCCTATCCGTACGTAGGGTTGATTATACGGGTAAAATCAAGTCACATTAATCCAGGAAAGGCAGACCGAAACCTTTCGAGCTGTTAGCGAAAGGAAAAAAATGATTGTCTTCGAATATTCCTAAAGTAATGATAATATCTGTAACGGGTTGCCTATTTGATTGAAAGGAAATCATTTTGTAAAACATTTTTTTAACAAAATAATTTAAAACCCAAATAACACCTCATCGTTCTCGTATTGAGGAAGAATGCATGTTGCCGATGCAACCGTTTGAATTTCTTCACTGCTGCAAACCTATCCCACCAGCCACCATTTTAACCCGCATCTGCTGCAAGAATGACGTTGAAGCTCCCATCGGCCTGTGCAACAAGCTAGCAGCACCATCAAACACTAATTAAGGTCACTAATCATTCCTCGTTTTCCCATAATGGCCCATTTGCGCGTAAATAGTGTACCATTAGACACACCAGATTGAAGGCTGCACACTACACACTACTGCTCCGGTTTCCTGCACTGGGCACAGAAGCAACAGCAAACGCATCGTCTTGGGGTGGCTCATTTTCCGTCGCTCTCTCTCTCTCTCACTCTCTGCGGTTTGTATCGAACTAAAGATTTGTACCTTATTAACCCGAGGTACGTGTAGTGTAATTTCCCGCACCGAAATGGTACGATGGATGGAACCGACAGTACCAACTTCCCAGCCCAGCAAAGGTGGTTTCTGTTCGCATCGGTTACATTTTTGCAGCTGCAGCACGTGGTTCTAATATTGATTGCTTATCAACATCCCAGATAGCGCTGGTATCGTGCAGCTAATTGAGAGTCTTGGGATGTCTGTTTGTCAGCTAAATGACCTCTTCGGTTGAAGCTGTATGGTGCCATTTTCTCACCAACCGCATCCAATTTCTTAGGTCCATTTTGTTGACTCCGTACGACTCGGTATGGTGGCGAAATTCCGATGCCATCGTCCAAGCATCCCACTAATTAACCCTTTTCCAGTGTATTCTGCTGACCCTGGTGACAAGGTAGGATGCCGGTAGACTATCTTGAAGGTATCGGAATCACATCATCGGATGACGTCGTGAGCAACGAGTGACTCCGTACACACCACATCGGGCTAGTCAATGCCAGTGTCGGTGGGTTCGCATCCCATCCCAGTTCACCACAAATCCTGCCCTTTTTCTCATCGTCATCATCGCAACCATCAGCAGCACCGTCATCGATAGTCTCAACAGATTGCACATTCAAGGTCTTGTAAAGTAACCCTCTCTCTTGCGGCTAACCAACTCAACCGGGCTCTCGTTTCTCCCCACCGAGTGTGTCCATGGTGAGGGTCAGGTGCTCTAACCAAGTGTTGCACCGAAGCCGTACCAGTGCCAGATGGTACGACAGCATCATACATCGTCGCTCTGCTGGAGGGAATCGATCGGAACGCATGCGTTCTCGCTCATGGTGAGTAACTCACGCTCATTACTGACGATGGCTCATCTCACGGTGGTGAGATGAGAGCGCTTCAACCCTGGGTGAGATGGGCGTGATGCTGTGCGTCGAGAAGGTGTGAGACGGCCGTGAGATAATTGTGGCATTGATTTGCAAACACGATTTGTGTGCGATATGTTATTGATTGAATAAATAGAATCGATTATGTAGAAGGTACATATGAGCTGCAATAATTACTTTTCATATTTAAAGGCTTACGTACTCCTTATTTGAAACTTTGATTAATTAAATTTAATTGTCTTGTAATGTTTTTATTTTAATTTTTGTGTTAGTCACATTTTTTGTTGTAACTGTTCATTAATGTACTGTTTATTCAATATTTTGGCCTTTAAAATGTTTTATATTAAAGCAGTTTCGTTTGTGACTTTTAATTGTTGATTAAAGTTTTAGAGGCGCTGTTATGACATTTTCATTGATTTTTTATCTATAAAACTTTTTTATCGAGAAGTTATTTAAAATTCCTGCTGTCAGCTTGTTCATTTTGGCAAGTATTTTATTATACAGTTAAACCATGTATTTTCAATATAGACTTGTAGTACTTTTTTCAATATTTTTAAGCAGGGTATCATTTTCTGTGAATAACATATTTTTAGAAATTGTTGATCGATTATAATGTTGAAATTTAAAATGTTGTTGAAATGTTGAAATGTCTTTAAAAAACCAGGAAATAATTTAAGTTTTATAAAAAATAGAAATAAAGTTTTCCTTATTCAAATGTTTCGTCTTTTGACAACTTAACGAAAAATAAAAATTTATAGAAAAAAAGTAAAATAAAAAATTGAACAGTACGATTCATACAGGTGAAAAAATTTGTTCAAAATAAAACACAAAACATTTATCTTACTAATGTTTTTCAAAAAACCATCGCTAAAACATATGCATTGGTACTGCTTTCCATAGCACGTTGCGAGCTATCTGATGGTTTTTTATTGCTCTTCACTCATCTTAATTTAAGCATTGTTGTTTACATTGGTGCGTCGAAAGAAATGTCTCGCTCTACCCTAGACGATAGCGTACAAAAACAGCAGCAACAAACCGTGTCGCTACAAATCGACATGAGAAATAAGCTGCAAACGTTGGTGGCTGAAGATTGAATATTTTTAAGCAAATGTTATTTCCCCAACCTTAGGACCCATCCTAACAATCTCGCATCCATGTAATACGCCTCCAATCCCAACAATCCCAATCTGTATCGTTTAATTTTGTAGGCAGGATCAAACAGATCGTGGCGATGGAGGGGAGGGAAGGACCGGGCAGCGGTTTTGCCTAGGCTAGGTCAATCCTGCTAATGGTATGTCAACATTTGCTTGTATGCTTGTGTCCTGCTTCCGTGTCCACGCCTTTCTCCTCCCCTCCCAGCTATAACCGCACACACACACAAGCATACAAATCATCCGATACAGAATGTTTCGTTACGGCTGACCAACGACACCGATCAACGGCTGGGGTTACTGGTGCTGTGGAAAGGTGACATGATTCCTGCTGCTACTGCTGCTGCTACTTCTGCTATGTTACTCGGCGAGGCATGCAAACTCAATGGCAGAACGATTAAGGCGATAGAGAAAAAAAACACCCAAAACACAAACCAACAGCCAGAAGAAGCAAGGAATTGATGAAACCGAACGGAACAAGAAGAAAAAAGACGGGGGAAAAAGGCTAAGCCGTTGTGTTTCAAGGTTGTTGGATTTCGCTCGAATTCCTCCCCCAAAAAGCAACAGATTCTACGCCCACATTCAATCACACACACACACACCCATACCTATCATACAGGGTCAGTAAAAATATTTTCCAACACAAGAAAAAGAAACTAGAAGACCGGTAGCTTCTTTGTCACGCTTTATGTCCCTTTTTGCTTTAACATGCTTGCCATGCCTGCCGGGCACTAATACAGCCGGAACGTGGTGGAAGAAAAATAACAACCCACTTACCACCCTTTACCTTACCCTGCACAGTCCCACGGTTCGGTCCATGAGGCGTCGGTCGATGTGGGGCATGAAATCAATTTATCAAAATTAAACCGTGCGGGCGTCATTTGCAATCAACGTTCACATTCGGTTTAAAAATTTCGCTAATAAACAACGCACCAGCCCAGTACGCTGCTAATGGGTCGGGAACGTTTGGCGGCAACGTTGAATAATGGAATGTACGCGAAGGTGTAACCATGTCGCCATTGGCAAACAGGTTGCCAGCTGAATGGTGTGACGTACAGCAGGAAGAACTGTTTCTGATTGAAATGTTATTTTTAGTCTAGCGTATGCACGTTCGGCTTCTGGATGCAATCTTTTGCGTATGTCGCGGCCCAATCATCATGAGTAATGAAGGTGTAAAGGAATGGTTCTTGATCAAGGTTTTTTGTATTTTTCTTGGCTTTTTGTTTTGAGCTGGCAAAAGATGAAGCAGGTGGGTTGAGACGTTCGTTTGCAGCACTTTGAGATTAGAAAATGATGCCATTGATGAATAAACGATGTGATGAGAGTGAAGTGGAAATGAATGTAGATTGGTTTGTGGGAAGTGATTTTGTTGATGATTAATTGTACCGTTTTTTGAATGGACATTATTGGGATTGATTTTGGTGTTCTAGGCAAGTCAACTGAATCAATTTGCAATAAGAAAAAAAAACATAATTTTAATGAAGATTCTAAAGCTAGGGCTACACAAAGAGTGAATATGAAGTGCATTTCTTTAAATTTATAAGCCATAAGCTATAAGCGCAAACATTTGTAAATAGTTTTTTTCCTGCATCAAACGAAGAATATGTATTCTGATACTTAGTTAAATAAAGGTTACGAATAATAGCATTTTATTTTATTTTATTGTAATTTAAATGGTAACTACAGGAACATCCAAATATTTTTACTCAACGCTTGATATTGGGGTTCTCTACGGAGTAAAGTAAAGAGAAACAGGAAATAAAGATACTAAATGAGAGGGCAACCGATTAAACGCTTAGTCACGTACAGCAGTTTTTAAAGCTGTGACATTCAACTTTCGTTTTCACCTTTACACACTTTTCTTTGCCCATATACACGTTCTAAAATTATTTTTATTTTTATACGATTTTTGATTGATGCTATCATATTCTTTACGTGCTTGGAAACTTTTTATATAGTTTTTTTCAAATGTTTTTTTTTCTTTTGTACTCAATAATATCAAACGGCTCGATCACGGACACATATCTTTGTTTAACCAAGATCTTTGAAAAATTTTGAAAAATATAACAACAGCTGTTAAACATCTGAACCATTAACAGAATTTTACGTTGTTGAGCATTTTGATGGTTTTATTATGTTGTCTCTTACTTTAAATCCTTGTTCAAAAAGAATAAGCATAGTCTCGTCAGAACATGATTCTTTTCCTTATTTTAACTACTGTCTAAAAACATGTGTACATAATGTCTTTTTTCGCTCTGTAAACAGGCAACGTAGATGCTACTCGCACCCGAACAAGACTCCTAATCCTATAACAAATCCTAACTTGTTTAACAATTCCGATACCTGTTGGAATGTCCTGGTAATCTTTTTCTTCATTGGCTTAACGACTTCTGAGGTCATGCGTTCCATTTCTGACTTAATAGACTTTTTGATAGTGCAAAGTTGGATAGTAAGTCCTAATTACGGGAAAACGATGCAGATGCGATTAAAATTCTGATCTTGTCGTGTGAAGACCCCTGTTGCATCTACTACTGTGTAGTCCTGGTAATATTTAAATAAAAAGAGATCTTCAATGTGGGATATAATTGATAATCTTTATATCTTTAATAAAATTCTATTTCAGGAATCAAACTATCTATTTACCTTCTCAATATCATTAAACTAAATAAACTTGAAATCCATGCTTCGCATGATCTTTTTTTAACTATGTTTTTATAATTTAAGAAATACCACAGAATGAGTTTTACTTTACTTTCCTGCCATCTGTCACATTAACCTAAATATACTGGATCGGGTAAAAGATCCTCGGGCACAGCATATCAAGGAGCGATGCTTTTATTTACCCATCTTACACGCACCGCACGACGCATCTTCCACGGCTTAAGTACGATTGTGGTTCTGTCGTCTTTAAATAAAAAAGGCCTTCCTTTTCCTCCCACTCCTCCTCCACCTCTTTCCACCATTCCTCCCATTCTACCAGTGTGCCAAACAACCGTGGTAATATTACATCACTCGCAATGGCCCCGAACAACAGCGGCTGGCGGGTGCACAATCGGTCACGAAAGGTGCTTCAACGACGCGGGAAAAACCAGTCCCACCCTGTGCGGAGGAAGATTGAAGAGGCGGTGGGAGGTTGTGATGGGATGGCGGAGCGATGGTGATGGTTACACATTTACCGTGTGTCGCCTGTCTGACGGCCCGAACCGTGTCAATGAGTTAGCCCGGGCGAGCGAAAAAAAATCCCGCTCCCCAGCAGCATGGGTCGGATATGGGGAGTCGCCTTTTCGCTCCTCATCCGTTCACACACACACACATATGCGCGAAGACGAATCAGAATTTTGGGCCGGTGCGGCAATGGTTGGCTCGGTGGATGGATGAGATTTTGTGACGTGCGTGTGAGTAATACGTGCGCTTTAACCATATTCAATGCCATTGCGTACCGGCGCTCATGACGATGATGCTGATGATACCGATGATGATGACAATGAATCTTACCCTCGATTGTAACGGGGGACAGGTTTTCGTTTTTTTTTCACCGTGTTTTTTTGGGCTGGTTACTACGTTTTAAGGTCGCAATTTTCCGGGAAAATTCGCTACATAACAATCAAAAAGGCATTAAAATGATTGATGTGGCTTTAACCAAGCAAGATTTGGCTCGTCTGATTGCGCGGTTTTTTTTAATGCACTGTACCTAACACGTTTATTCCGATGTACATGCTTAACTAGTTCACAAAAAGAGTATCATATTATTTTAAATAAATTAATCAACCACTTTCGGTTAGCCTCAATCTCCCAAAAATAAATCCACCGATATCCACTCGATTCTTGCAACGCTGCAGCTCGGTTTGGTTGTGCCCGACCACACGCAAAGCCAACCGTACGGCAGGAGGTCACGATTTCTCGGGTTCGCACCGCTCGCGCAACGTCAACCCAAAACCCTACGGCTGGCCCGTCCAATGTTCAATAGAACGGCGAAAAAATGTGCGTACGATGGCCCCACGTTGCTGTGTCTTTAGCCGCCACGAAATGAGGTGCGAACTGGTGGTGCCAATGCTGGTGGTCGGATGCTTTACTGCTTTTGGCCGATGCTCTTATACACTTTCCGGCTGTTTGCGCTGTTCAGCTCTCTGCTTTCTCCTCGTACAGCACACGCACACACGGTTCAACCCACCTATGGTCAACGAACGAGCATTATTTCAATCGGGATGTTCCCACCGCCCCGTTGGAGTTTCCTTCGCGCTCACGAAACCACACGCTTAATCTCTTACCATGGTCAGATGGGCGAGCAGGACGTTCTTCGCGCGCGCCAGATTGCGCAGCCCACTTGCGCAAACGCCGGCTACCGGTCGCCCGTCACCCGGATGGGCCATTTGGTCCGTCAGTCGAACGACGGCAGGCCTTCGGGCCCGTTCCTTCGCGATCCGTGCGTAGAGTAATAATAACTTTCAATAATATTCCTTTTTCTTTGTGGGAAAAACCGTTCATTATTTAGGAAGGAAAACTTAATTGCAGAAAGCGCTGCAAATCATTCATCTCTTAGCTTGAAGAAGAACACAAAAAAACCAAGCAGAGAGCTGCACTTTTATCTGCTTGAAGGGGTGTAAGGTGTCAGTTCTACCCCTCGGTGAGACTATAGTGCTCGTATGTGCCATTCACCATCGCCATCATTTAGCACGTGGTGTGGCCAGATAAATTGTTTGCTTTTATTTTTTGGAAAGAAATTCACGGTGAAGTGTTTTGTGGTGAAATTTGTGCAGCAAATTGTGCTTCAAGTGACCGTATCGTACCCGAGCGAAGCGAGTAAAACAGTTAAGCGGGGAAAAAAGGAGCAAGATTCTACAAAACATCTCAACAACCAATGGCGAAAGATACCTTTCTACCTTCTAGTGCTTTTACTGAAGGATGGATGAATGCTGTAATGGTTGTGATGAGTGGAAATGTGTTTTTTATGCTCGTTTTTTTCATGATTTTTTTCTCTCTTTTAATGCTGTGCAATTTTTAAGGTGCATCATTCGTGCACTTGGTGCCGTGGATTGCAAGGTGTGTTTGCATCAGTGTGAAAAGTGTGAGAAAACAAAGTGGTACAGAGAAGCAGCAGTGAAAGTAAAACGAAAGGTGTGTGTGTGTGTTTAAAGTGATAGAAAACCCACCCGCCGGAAAACCACCCACCGGAGGGAAGAGTCCTTTTGTTCCATTCGAATTTGCCCGTGGGTGTGCGCGTAACGGAGCGACACTCACGGAGCTGTGTCATCCCACCGGTCTGCTACACGAGTGCCACCGCAGAAGTGAGTAGTCGCCCATTAGGAGACTAGATTTAGAAATTTTTTTCGTGCGGTTTTTAATTTTTTAAAGAGTGTCCTACTTCATATTAAAAGTGATTACAATTCTTATATCGCTATAGTTTTTGTTTTTTTTTTTCCTGTAATGCAAGCCACGCATGCTAAAAACCACATACTGATGAGTTACCCATGCAATAAACGCTCCGCGTTCGGGGAAACAATTCCATCGAATTTCTTTAAAATTTCAATCTTATTTTCGGCCAACCTAAAACGATGAACAATAAACTACCGAAAGCAATAAAGAGCTGAAACAATCACAACGGAATGTCACATCGCTCGGGGCGACAAAAAAATAAAACAAAAAACCCCAAAACCGCCCCGAGTGTGACATCGACTAATCGCTGCCTGTTTAACCCATTTGTTCGTCGTCGGGCAGCCTTAACAAACGAACAAAATTAAAAAAAACTACCAACCACCATATTTCTAAGCCGGGTTTTACTAGAGTGGGCGACAAAAACATGAGAAGAATGGCCGACAAAAAACAAAAAACCAACACAGCCACCCATCGGGAACATAAGCGCACATAAAGTTGCTGTTTTACTCCGGTTTGGGAAGCACGAACCGGGTTTTTCGAAGAGGAGTTTAAAGTGGGTCGCATGTGGGTTGATTTTTAATTTCGTCCTCTCGCGTTCGGAGCAGTGGCGATCGGGAAGATAATGAGATTGTTTTTGAGGAGGAAAGAGCTTTGCAGGGTACGCGCAACCAGCTTATGAAAGTATTTATCTGGCAAGGGTCCTTTTGCTTCCCTTTTGGATGGGTCCGTGATCCGTTCCTTTGAAGGGATAATCTGATCAATCGGAATCGGTTATACGAGGCACAACAAAACAAAAAGTTTCAGACTTAGAAAAGGCTTGAGTACTTGAGAACGTACTTTTTTTTCTTGCCGCAATCGATAGGTTGCTTAATATGCTTATTGGATACTTAAGAATTTTGTAAGTCCTTACTGGGAAATTTGTCCTGATAAACTCACAAAAGAAAGTCTCGTAGAAGATGTCTGGTAGATTTATGCTAATATATTTACTGTATTGATGATGACCAACAAATTTACTTCAATTATTATACAATTAGCAATTAGGCCGTCCTTCATTTAATAGGCTTATTAGCTTGGCCTTGACTTCACAGATCAGAGTTTTCAACAATCAAAACCAACACATATATCATACGGTCCCTTTGAAATACACCTGATTTTAATTTGAAAAATGTAGCAACAATTCTTTTCCAAACAGACTTGTCACCGTGAATGTGAGCACAGTGGGTTTTTGAAGAAGGTATTTTGACAATTTTTTTAATTAATTTAGGCTTGTTGCTTATTAATATTGTGAAGTAAACAAGGACAATTTAGATAAAAAATCGTTACAAATTATCTAAACTAACAATATATGGCTGAAAACCTCGCCAAATCCTTTATTATTATTAGAGTGTAAACAAGCCATGCGGTTTAACAGGGCTTTTGAAAGCTCACTTGATTGAAATAAAAATCATATTTATAATAGAGAATATTATATCGAGTGTTGGAGGGTAATATCCATTAGCAAAAATGATAAAAGGTATCGCTTTGCGAATCAATCAACATGAAGCTCAATCGAGAATTAAAAAAAGATACAAAGTACAAGTTGAACAGTGTTTTCGTGGACAAATAAATTAAACGAAAGGTTTAGATCAAGGTGGAAAAAGTTTCTTATTTTAAAAAATTTGCAGCTATATTTTCTAACAGGGAACATTTAATATCAATAAAAAAGACAACAAAATGTTCAAACAGCAATAAAATTTTACTCAAGGTAGGCTCGTTTCTAATTCAAATAAGACTTGTTTTTGGTCTTGGTTGATGTAGGCTATAATACAGATAACAACAAAGTTTTTGGAAATGGAAACAGAGAATCAAGAGAAAGAGAAACAATTCAAAGTTAAGGGTGGGATGTAAATTTTAATAACGTTGAAAAATATAATCAACAATGATGTTACGTAATTCAATTTTAAATGTAGGAGCTAGTAAAGACTTCGATACAATGCTGAGGTAATTGTCTATTGCAATTTGTATTTTAAATCCTTTCCTCAACTGAAGTTGATTTTTGTTTATTTTTACAGGATTCTTTAGGTTTAAGATTCATAATGTAATTTTTACACATAGGAAAACATTCATAAATCGAAAACGGCATTAAACTTAATTCAATTCAAAAAACCATTTTCCAAACAAATAAAAAAATTAAGAACTTTTCTTTCACACGTTTCTTACCACTTAACCAAAACTGCCCAGTGTGCAATTTTTCGCGTGAAGGTAAATTTGTTGTCCTGTCATTGCGCCTCTTCACTAAGACACTTTATTTTTAGCAGAACCGTGTCTGATTCATTTTTCAAACGACCATTTGCTCGCTCTTGCCGCTTCGCTATTGATGTCATTGTGCGTGGGAACCAAGTGTCTAAGACGATTTTCACCACCTCTATCTAGCTTGATTACAATGATGAAGCAAGATGTTTAGGGAAAAATAAAACTGTTAAATTGAATTTTCTAACGAAATGAACAAAACCTTAACGATTTATTTTTTTATTACTTTAATTTTATTGTGGTTTAGGTATGCAACCAAAATACTGTGTTTTAAGTGTAGTCGATTTGATCGCTATTTACTATCTTACTACACTATCGCTTCCCCCGTTCCTAAGTGTTTGTGCGGACAACTACCTTGCTTCGTCAACCACTTCGGCACGGTTCTTACTCCGAATTGCGAAGATTACGGTGATGCTGCACGATTACGGAAGAGCTCGAGTACGAGGAGATTTATTTTTATCCCGCTCCGTACCTGTTCAAGCACACCCCGTTGGTCGAAGGCCCGCCAACGGATAGAATGTGAACGAGTCAGCATGTGTATGAGAGAGTGAGAGAGATACTTCCTCTACCTTTACTACCTTCACCATAGACCCCCACTCCCAATTCAACATCCCAATCAAAAACGGCGGCGATTTGGTAGATAAATTAAGCGATGCGCAACAGAAAAATTCCATTCGTATGATATTTCCACCAGGAATAAAGGGCGAAGCAGTTAAAAAGAAAATAGAGAACCAAGTCGTTTAGCCATAATGTTGAGGAAGAGAATGCATGTATTCACCTGCTTCTCTCAAAAAAGCAGCACCCATCATGCTCGAGTGCAGTAATAATGTTGCGCTCTCGAGGACAAGGACGATCGTAGAGACCTGCATACCTTTACCTCGTACTACATGTAGTTAGTATTAGTAGAAGGTATGTGTGTTTGTTTTGTTGTGTTGAAGCCGCTCAAATAAAATGATGAATGGTAATCGCAGCCGGCAGCACAATCGTACCCTCATTAAGCTCGGCTCGGTTGTCCGGTGAATTAAAGAGTAAAGATGAATTCAAAAGACTTGCAAATGTCGCAACAAATTGATGCTCTTGTCGGTGCTAGTGGAGGGGCAGAAAACAAGAAATGGCTCCACATCACATCACAAGACTGATTGCCGTTGATTGGCAGCTTTCACTTCACTTGCCCAAACACACACACACACAGAGCGACTTTGGTTTCCTTTTTGCTATATATTTGCTTGCGTAATGCTTTGCAAATAACAGCGTTACTCACTTGTAACGCGTGCTCGCGCGTAATTGGCCATGAAATGCAAACCATGAGTGGATGATGTCTCATTGAGTTGCTGAATTCACAGACCCTTGCTGTTCTCTTTCCCTCCCACCTAACATTTCATTACCCCCTCATTCCCTCCCGCTCTTGCAGCTCGTTCACGAGGATGGCAATCATCTTCAGCTCATTGGGAATTGATTGACGGAGAAGCAAAGCAAACTAAAAAACTAGTAGGGTGGATATAGTTTTTTTCCTCTGTATCAGACCTCCAAACCACCGGAATCAACGGTTCAGTGGTGAAACACACAAAAAAGAGAAAAAAAAAAACAAAATGGCGTAGTGTAATAGTTGTTTCCCGCCGGTTGTTGGTTGCTTTTTATCGTTCGTGAGTGCATTTCATTTGCCTCATAACCGTTATTGGTTTTCTTTATTGGAGTTAGTTTTTTTTTCATCGCGTAGTTTTACTATTTAGTTTCTTTTATAGTTTTTTTCCGTTCTGTGGTTTACTTACTATTTGCCGGAGAGGAGGGTGTAGAGAGTAGTAAGACATGCTGCAACCACATTTATGCTGGTGAGCGTATCGATTCTGCAAGCGATGGAATGAAAATGAAAAGCTAGGATATGCGGTTAGAAGGTTCGGGTTTTAAAGGAAGCTTTGTTTTGTGGTTTAGAACATCAAAAATAAATTGCTGGGTTGGAGTGATACCCTACTCAATTTCGTTACTCTCTAGAACCTGGCTTCGAAGTTTTTCTCTCATCGATGCACCAGAAAACAGACAGATCAGTTCACCACGATAAGATTATAAAATAATCGCCACTATACACAAGTATGAATCGAAACCAAATGGTCTCTCATCACCCCACAAAGACACAAACAAATCATCACAACGGTCATGAAAATTCGATCAACCTTAGTTTGGGCTTCGACGTAAACGATCTAACTTTTATGCCCATCAAACTCATGATGACCTTCGGAAGAGAAATATCGCACAGCTCTGGCAGCCGGAATCGTTTGCCAGATTCAATTTGTTGTTGCTCTGTGGTATTTTCAATTGAACCACCAATCTCATGAATAGGCTGTCATTATGATGTCAGGATGGTGCAGGAAGTTATGACAGGAACGAGCCAAAGATTTATTATTGTACACGGCTCAATGTGCCTCGTCGAAGATGTTAACGAGACTAGGAAGCTGTAGGAAGAAAAGAATAAAATCAAGCTATCCGATTTTATGGTTGCGATTGTCATTCACGATAGCTTTACTTTTATGGGAGATTTCTTGGGCGATTCCTACGACGCCTTGGCCTGTAAAGCTTGATTGTTGTTTGAACATTGGCCCGCTAAACACTAAGCTAGGCAAATTATTTCATCAGCTGTGTGTATCGTTCGCATGCTATTATCAAATCAATCGATTCTGGGGTGTTGAATGTGAATGATTAATAGTTTGTGTAATTGATTGTTGATAGCTTTGTGGGCAGGACGACTAGTTAGTATCAGATGAATCCTCTTTAGATATTCCATCGAGATCAGTTATTGTCAAAAAAGTTGATTTTTCTTTTTGACAGGATGATGTTATAATATAACTTATACCACACTACACTGATCTGTACTTTATATTGCTCTTTTGTTAACGAAACAGTAAACTCATAACATCGATATTGCATTTATTAGCTCACTGTTAGCGATACTAATGATTCCGTTGTGATCAGTAAAATATATTTAAAAAAAGGTAAATATCCTTTCCGCTTTGTCCTTGCATCCCAAAACCGAAAAAAAAACATTCAAACCCGCTGCTAAAATAGTCCCAACGCTCGTTCGATAACGTGCGCCTACGACGTAGACTATTTGCACAGCACCTAACCTGTTGCGCCCGTACAGTAGGCAATCCACGGTACACCCAGCACCAAAGATAGCACCGACGGTTATTTTTCGCTGAATATAATCAAGTGTCAACGAGGATGGGGTGAAAGAGTGGGTGGGAGGGAATGTGTGGGAGGTATGCAGCCACAAGTCAAGCTTCCTTCCTTTGCGTACTGACATCATACTTTTTGCGCGCGGCAGTAGCTCGAAAACCCGATACGCGCGATGGAGACGCCTGGTGATTGATAGCGATTTGCTGATGCGCATCGAACTCGCACGATTCCCGGCTGGTGAAAGATGTCCTGCCGATGGCGGTGGTGGTGGTGGTTTTCACGGTGATAAAACCCGATTACACCTCCAAACAACGGTACCGCCACCATTTATCACAAACCGGGGGTAGTATTTTTTCTCCGTTCACCATCTTGCTCTCTCACACGCTCGCTCACTTTACCCGTAAAATTATATCAAAATGTCCGCGTTTTGGCTGTGCTGTTCATCCGGTTTCTGTTCTCCATTCTTCGGTACGTGCTGTCGGTTTGCGCACATCGTTCAATTGAAATTGATCGCATCGGAAGCGAATCTTTTCTCTGTCGCTGGGAACAAAAAGGTATGGGGCGTACGAATGGGGTATTTTTGCGAGGGTGACGATGAACTCCCTATCGATTTGGTTGTCCCAGACCACCACCAGCGTGTTTACTTCCGAACGGGATAGAGGTGACTGAAAAATGGAAGAAACCGAACCCAGTGAAATAAAATTTACTCCACAAAACACGAACGGTTCGAACGGTAGTTAATGGGAACCAGTGACAGGCCTCACCGCCACACTAAAGGTCACATTCCTGCAAGGAATGGTGAGGGCGCTCGTGTCAAATTGTCAAACCTTCCCCCTGCGAGCGCAGATGCTCGATTCGCAATAATGGGCAGGTCCATTCGGTCGGAACGCGTCCAAACTCGGAGCTCCGAGGTTTTTTGTTGTTGTTGCAAAACCGGTGACAGATAATCGATTCAATTCATCTTCTTAATTGTTGTTGTTATCATTTTTACGGTTTGCGGTTGGATTCAGTTAGAGCGGGCCTGTTTGGGGCCACCATCCACCATGGGAGTGTTGGATTGAAGGATGAAACACAGAAGAAAAAAAAAACGCACACCAATCGAACAAAGGCGTGGTACCACAGGGCGAGAAAATCAATACAAAGTGTGTGTGTGTGTGCGTGACATTGGAGGGGTAAAACGAATGCGAGGAAGAGCAGGAATAAGATTGAATAGGTGTGCAGTCGGATTTAGTGCGACGATAGACAAACAGACACTAACGACACCTGACCGCTCGCTGCACGCACCTAGGCAGGAAGTGTTCGGTCGTCCTTTTTGCCATTTACATATGTATGGGCTAAAAGCTAGCTTTTGAATGTGACATCAATTTATTTTATCGATGGCTTCCGTTTTGCAGATACGCTGATAAACACAGCGTGAATGGAGAGGGAAAAACCCTCAACACAGCACAAAGGATATGACACTGAACGAACATCAGTGAGTGTGTGTGTGATTGCGAGTGTCCTTGAAGTAGTCGAACTTCGCATCGAGCTTCCAGTTCCCCATTGGGATCGAGCTAACGTGTGTCAGAGTGTTCGATAGAGACACCCGCACAATCAGACACACACACACACACACATCACACATGGGCAACTGCATCAACCCCTGGTGTAAAAGGCCATAATCGAATTCCATCACTGTCCATCGTGGAAATCGGCGGGCTGAGATGGGTAGGAGGCGTCATCCGGGAGAGGGGAAAAGAGTGTGACAGGAAATGCGTAAATGCGTACATACGCCTTTGCAGCACGGTTCCGTGTAGTGTCCTTGTGCCCTTGTACGTCCATCAAGACCTGGCTATTGCCGGAGCGTGGAAGAGTGACGATGAAGCATACAGCGAACAACACAAAGGAGTGAAAGGAAGAACGAAGAACATCACAATAATAAAATGTTCACCCACTTTTGTGCCCCGAGCAGAGGCAAGACAAAAAAAAACAGCCTTTAACCACTCTCGGGTAACATAATACGGTTTTTGAAGCAATATTGTTACGGCAAACCTTAAAGGAACAGGACGCAAGTGTCGAAAGTAAAAGGAGGGAAAAAAGCCTAAACAAATAAACACACAAACGCCATGTTCGCCAATACGTCACGTCACAACACACACCCAAACCCAAACTGGGGCACATTCGCCTTCTGTCAACGATTCTTTTTTCCGCTGTCACCCGTTTTGTTTTTGCAACTATAATGTTCCAGGAAACCCGGCTCTCACGCACAGATACATTCAGGCAAACCAGGGCGGAAGGTAACAAAGGGTGGTAGAATGATGGACCGATTGACCTTCACCGGTGGGTTGTGCCTCACCGCCAGTCACTATCATTGACAACTGGCGCGATGATGCGGTGCTGATGGCCGATGTGGTCGTGCCGTACTATAATCGGTCCACTGGGGGAAGGATTCCGATGTCCAGTTTTTGTTTTTTAGTTGGTATTGGTTTTTGCTCACACTCCCTTCGGAGTGCACAACAATTAACCACACGCGTGCACTGTTCGGAGCCGTACGTTCGGTTGACCAACGCGCGGGAATGTTTTACCACCTTACCGGGGAATTAATATCGAAACGGGGATATTGATATTGTAATGCACCTTTCATCAAAAGGGCGTGCTTGTGACATACATTACATCGGATGGTGAGATTGATTGGAGGTTTTAGTGTGATGAATTGTGGACGTGCACCCGTTTAAAGCAGAGTTTACAGGAGCTTTATTTTATGTGCAATAATTATATGACATGTGATCATAGACAATTTCATGTCGTCCAGGTGACATGAGCACGCGGTAAGGTAGGGTTTTGACTTGCTTAATGAGTATCATTAAGGATTTGATATTTGATAACTTTGGTTATAATATTTCTGAAAAAAGCAACTTGATTAAAAAAAATATTCTTTCAATTGAACTTTTCCTAATCATTTAAATTGGCCAATACTAAAGTTTGTTGGGAAGAAATTTGATCGATTTCTTTCAGTGATCTTTTGGTAGGAGCTACGATTCCAAAATATACCCATCGATGCCTGATCCTGGATTCCAAGATCCGGGGGACCGGAATCCGGGACTCGATATCTTGGGACCCCGGTTCTTGAGTTGATCTCTCTTCAAAACTCTAAAAGTTCACTTTTCAAAACTATTTACTTATGGCTCTCTCTATATTCTCTTCCTGTTCTTCCAAATTGATTCTCTGAAGTTCAGCATTACTTCTTATTGCTGCCCTTTAATCTGTACTGTGTGTGTCATAGACCTGTGCAATCACATGTAGAACATTGTCCAAGAGCTAACAAAACTCTCGTTTTGTTACGGGGATTCGCTTCGGATTTCGCGGCATTGGATGTTTCAGGGATCTTTACTATTCTTTGGCCGGTTCGACCTTCAAGAATTCCTTGGTGATTTGGTCTCCAATCTAAATTTTGCTTTTTCGGCGAGCAAAATAGCTGTTTCTCGAGAGAGTCGTGTACAGAGGACCTTCTGGAGTCTTGTCATTGTCAAAATGTATGGAAGCACAGGCTTATGTCTGCCTCTGTGTCCGTCACGGTGTCAATTTTTTTGTCGGACCATTTATTCCTTCTCAGACTGATTTGACTTTAAAGTTTAAAGTAAAGGCTTCTTTTTGTGATCAATTTGCGAAAAAAAAGGTACTTTGGAGAACTACATACTACGGAAAATTTGTTTTTTCTTCCAAATTCAGCCATTCTTTGTCCATTAACGTCGAAAATACCAATAAACTTCATTGACAATTAGCAAATATTACGTCCTACGTTTACAAAAGCAATCAAAGGAAATCCAAAATGTAAACTTCGTTTAGCACAGCATTTATCTGCTCCCAATTCCTCCAACGATTGATCGTACGAATATTGCTAAACTTTTCCCCTCCCTACGCAGCAGGTCCACGTCTCTCCATCACCCCCCCAAAACAAAACGTCAATAACCCAACTTTACGATCGGTTCCATAATTACGTAGCTTACACGACAATTGCTCCTGCGAATCCGGCAAATCCTACTGGTGCAAAGTTCCGACGCCGCAGCCGACACATTAAATATGTCTACAACAGTGAGCTCAGTTAGCTGCAGCACACCAACACAAACACACACAAACAAAAGTAATGATTTTCTCGCACAGTTGGGCACGTAAAAACACACGCACACACACACACCAACTGCACCGAAATGTGTAAAGTTTGCCATTTTATACGGGCGCAATGAAACATCTCCATTAAATGAGCTTTTCTTTTTCTGTTTTTTTGGGCAAGCTAAATTCGAAGTGCCCAGTGAATGTACGGAATATGGCTCGTCTAAGAGGAGAATGAACAATACTACACCAGCAACTAGCGCAAGTAGTAATGCTCATTGTTCACTGCGTTGTGCTGTGCAACGTTGTACTAGGAAAATATTTGAATCTTAAGTTGCAAAGTGTGATAGCGCGCTTTTCGCACGAGCTGGAAAACATCAAAGCTTTTCCAGGAGGAAGCCTTCTGTTTCGATGGCAAAAGCTTTTTGAGATGAAACGGTACCGAATGAAGGTAAGCGTTACTGTCGCTGGTGTTTTACATCAAACCGGTGCAGTATCTTTGAAGCAAAAAGCGGGAAAATATTAAGTTTTATGTGAACAAAGTTTTAAATTGAATGTTGAGTTCCAAAAACTAATTAAACCGTTGAGAAAATTTCTGTGATATAAAATATTCAACTAAAAAAAGCCAGCAAAGTGCATTTTTTCGTTAAAAAAATTATTTTCATCGTGTAAGATTTAAATCAGTTTCGGTTTCATGTACTACGTATTTTAGAATTTAGCTCACGCACTTTGTACGATTTCCTCTCGCCATGATGACGATGATGATGATGAACCGGTCGATCGATCCACCGTACACACTCTCGTTTTCAAACACACACACGCAGAACGCATACGTGTGCTGCACAAAAATAGAGCATTCCTCATGCATCCACGCTTTCCACGCCTCGCTTCCCCTCTCTCCCTCTCTCGCCCTACTAACCGTTTGACGTAGCAGAACGCAACCTGACGCTTTATCAATCAACTTCGGTTGGCATGCGAAGGGATATACCAACCCTGCCCTCTCCAACAACACCCGTCGAGACAAATCGAACGCAATCCGTTTCGGAGAAGAAGAAAAACCAACCACCCAACCATCCCCGCCAAATTTACCGTTCCTTCCAGTGGGACTGGCTGGCGAGCGAGTAAGCCCCAACGGCACTAACGAACACACACGCGTAACGAAAATAACCAAGCGAAAGGAAGCATCCCTGGGTCACCCATCCCGGGTCGCTGCCGATGTTGACTGGCAGAAAAACAAAGTCATAAATTTTTATCGTCATAAATAATAATGTATCACATTTCGCAGACAGCGAGAGCAGTGCTGGCTTAGCGCCGCATGGCGTACACGTGGTGCAAACGCATTCGGGGTGAAGATGAAACGGATGAGAATGCTGTGTAAGAATGCAACACAGAGAAAAGAGGGAGAAAAATCCCTCTTACACACACACACACACGCCCGTGCGCACTGGAAAAAAGCAAACAAGATGGAATTTTGAACTGCGTGTGCCCGTCATGTGTGTGTGCGTGGAGGAAACGTGAAAGCCAAAAAGTTTATGTGCCTTAAAAGAAAATCCCAAACAGCAGCCGAGCAGAGCGACAGGAAAATTGGCACTTTTTGCACAAGACCTTGCCCATCAAATCGCCGGTATCTGTCAAATTTCATTGAAACTCCGTCAGTAGCGAGCAGTAAGCATCCCTCCTGACAGCGATAGTGCTTCGAACGGTTTAGTGCTGTCGGTTTGTGGAAAAGTGTTTCCACTACCGGCTTGAACTTCTCCAGATGGCCAAAATATGACTGAAATATGTTGCCGGATGTTTGACGTACGGGGGGTTTGCATTGGTTTTTCGCTCTTCCATCTAGTTTTTGTTTTATATCACCTGTTCACACCTGCTTTATCAAACAGCTTATAGGAAAGCACTAGCGAGAGCTGTGGCATAGTACAGAGAGTTTCTATTAACAGTTAAGTTAATTAAAAACAAAGATTGGATTGAAAAGAGCATTTAGTGCAGGAAGTATATTTTTTGTCAAGAAAAGACCAACCACACTGAATTTAAACCCTCTAACCCTTACATCGAAGGGAAGTATATAAATAAATAGATTGCAATGCAAAACCGTCAGACTGGAACACGTAGAATGGTTCTAGACTATTTAAACTTACACATAAATTAACATTATTATCTGTGTACAAAAATGCTCTTGGTCTTAACATCTTACCAAGCTTTAATGTTGAACTCCTCCAGAATCGACTTCTTCTTCTTCTTCCCTGGCACTACAACCTCGAGATGTATTGGCCAGCCATTTCTGGCTTTCTGTGACTTGATTCTACCCATAGCAAAGAAGTCAATCCTGCGTACGGGGAGACGGTCTGGATGGGATTTGAGCCCCGGTTCTGCCGTGTGAAGACCGGCGCCGTCATAGCCTCGGCCATCGGACGCCTCTCCGGAATCGACGGCGCGTCAATATTACCACTGATCAGTTTATTTAAAAATAAAAGGTCACCTTTATAAAAGAACGCCTAATTCACGACCTACATTTATACGGGGAACAGAGGATCCAGCAGGAAAATTCAAAAGGATATCTTGTGGTTGAAGGCGTGGGTGCTGTATATTTGTTAATTTTGCTTGGCTTTGGCAATCCTTAAGGCCAACAATTGGTAAGAATATCATTCATGTATCGGTAAGTCATCCACAAATAAAAAATACACAAAATCTTCATCAAAAAAGTCATTTTTATTTGTTAATGCAAGAAGAAGCGTAAACATATCAGAACACAGTGGAGTTTATTGATGGTTAATGAGGTAAACCAATCGCAAAAACAAAACAAAAAACAATCAACAAGCAAACAAAACAAATGAAGCACAAAACTGCAATCATCAATTAATAAAACCATATTTATCGCAAACCTTATCAGTGCCGGCTCATCATTTCGACGTTTTAAATCAACGTCAAGTCGGCTGAAAATAATGCACCATAAATGACAAACAAAAATTAAGCGCAACAAGCACACACTATCCGGTAAACCACACAGGCACACACACTACAGCGTTTGCCATACCCATCCCGAAAGACTAATGATGCAGAATGACTCATCGTTTGATGAAAGTTCTATCTCGCAAACCATCCAACCAGGCAAGACAGTTAGCACGGCAACTAACGCTAGCCCATTTAAGCGCTGGATGAAGTGAATCGCACAACTTTTACCATTGTTTTTCAGTTCAAGTTCGCTACAGAAGGAAGTTAATTCATTTGGTCAATTATAAAAAAGTACCTACTCATTTCTGTCCGCCGAGCCGAGTATAGCTGCTAGACTCGGTTCACAGCAGCAGCAGCAGAATGGGGTAAAACTTGCTTGATCAGTGCTTTTGTCATTGTTTTTCTCGCACCCCGGGACATTCTGCTTCATTTGGCGTCGAAAAGCTCGGCTCAAAAGTTTGACGCTAGGCAAGGTCTTCGGAGTGATAGTGGATAGCCGGTTGAGATGCTTTAATATTAGGTTGGGAAAGCAATTCAGTAACAAGCGACGGTGCGATGAAAACAAAAGCGCTCACGTTGCGGTAACGAGCTTGTCTTGGACGATCATAATGATGATACACAAGGAATACGCGCCCTTTTGCCTTGAGAGCTGGGGATTAGAAAATCGAGTCGCCCGCCCGAGAACGTTTCGTACATTGTTAATTCTTTTATCAGCCCTATTGAAAGTTCATTACTGCCCAGCGTAATCGCGATCGTACTGGTTGGATGGGTGAAACTTTTATTAATATTGTAATTATAGGAAAACTGCTACCGGTTTGATGGTAATACCAAGATAAAATGTGATGGATTATGAAACGGTGAAAAGATGGCAGTTTTGTTGGTAGCAGATAGTAAACTGTTGGTAAATTACAAAAATAAACAATTAAGATTGAAATTGTCTTTAGCTTCAAGAAGTTATTCACTTACTGTAGAATATCTTTCTGCAAACTTAGTGATTTGATAATTATCTATGATGACTATGATATTTTATGAAAATAATCCCAAAAACCATGAACCTCCCGCACTCAATATAGTAGGTTTTGGGATCATGCAAAGTGTAGGAGATCATATTTATTGTGTGCATCGCCAAATATTTTTGCTGTAGCAATACGGCCAGGCCGTTCTTTATGAATAAAATAAAAAAAATATTTTTGCTATTTTATATTACAGCAACAAAAAAATTCTCCTTCGACCTACTAACAATAACAATCGTACGTGCAGCTATCAATACCGGAGTTCTAATCTTACCTGGGTCTTTCCTCGGTAAGGAGGACATTTACTTGATATGAGAAAGCCTAATAAGATGGTCGTAGAAGGTCTATTGAAGGTAGAACCCCAAATTTGCTTAAAAAAAATTTAACTTTTCCCTAAATAATATCGGTTAGATATTATTCTAAATATAATAAGGTTTGAAAAAAGAGCAAAAATAGAACAAAAAAATCAAAAATCTCCAACAATATGACTTACAAACTACAGTAGAACTAACTATAAATAAGATTTGATTCCGCTTTTTATCTGATCTTTGTAGGTTGTCATACTATCATAAAAGAGAACAAGTTATTTTAACTTCTATTTTATTGAGAAAGCAAGTTCATATACTAATTTATTAAAAAAATAATTAAAAAAGAGCAGCGTCATTTATCTATGGAATCCACGACTCCACTTGAAAGATAAATTAAGAACACGAATGCCCATGTCACAGTATTTTCTGCATTTTATCTAGGGCTCCAATTCGTATCATTAAACCCTAGCTAATGCGCCATTTGATATGCACAGGAGAGAAAAACCCCGATTTTCTTTGAACTACGCGAGACACGGAAACCTTCGACCAACGATGGACACGAGTCTCATCGCTTCCGACTAGCCTGCGATGTGAATGTGATATTTTTATTTCATACACATGAACCGCTCGAACGCTTCCATCACCCTTTTTCCTCTTCCCCCCTCAACCAAACGATGGACAAGAGAAGGTGTCGTAAAATAGTCTTTCCGTCCAACCTGATGGCAGCGTTCATCATCATCACCCACGGTACGGTACGGTTCGGGTGTTGCATCTGAATAAATATCGAATAGCAAGCACCGAACCCATCCCGAACGTTACTGTAACGACTGACCTAGTTCTTGTGACAGATGCATCAAGAAGGAAGAGGAAACAGGAAGCGGAATGCCACCGAGATCAATATCAGAAACACTCTCAAGGGAAAGAATAAGATAATTAGAAACTCCCGACACATCTCATCTGTCCGACGGTGGGTCTATTGTTACTAGCATGGTAACGTTACTCGCTGGTAACGCTTCGGTGTTTTTGGTTATAATAAAAAAAACAGAGGCATCGGCCACGTCACAAGTGGAATGCTACTGACACCATCACACGCCCGCTTAAGCAGTGTAGTAGCGGTCTGTCCAAAAACACGTATCTATAAATAATCTCAAAGAAAGAGAGCGGAAAGTTCGGAGAACTCAACGAAATGTCTTAATGCCGTTCTCGTGCGTGTGTGTGTGTGCGGTTCTCCAAATGAGCACGCACCCATCGCAACGCAGCCGTGAGTGCACAATTCGTACAAATACTATTTATAGTTCCGCAAACGAAATTTTGGCCTGCCCGAGAGAGCAGTGGGAGGAGGAGGGTGGGAAAACTAGCAATGGGAGGAGAAGGGTGGGCACCAAATGGCGTCGCGCATGTTCCCGGCACCTGAAATTCCCGTGTGACGCACCCCGGACGCACAGAACGATCTCGGTCTCTAGTGGGTCCGTGTTGTCCTAGGTGTGGGCCCATCGCGACTAGTCGTGTTCAAATGCATGCATTGATGGAGATTCTCCCTTTCTCTCTCGTTTGGGATTCCCGAGCGCTCTCACCGGACACAGCACAAACACCAGTGCGCCGATCGGGACTGGTGAATGTGGGAGTTAAGTGATCTGGTTGCGCTGCTTGATCGCGAATCGCATAATCGCCGTGGCAGCCATTTTAGTTCGCCTATTGGAGTGCACACATGCCTGGCCGTCTGCAGTCGACTTTTCTCCGTTCGCTCGTGCTAACGTTCGCCGGTCGAGATAGTTGTGTGAAGCAAATCGAACATTTGGTGTGAAACGAACTCGAGAACATATATTGTGTAGTGAAAGTTACAAACTGCAAACCTATCCGGAACCGGAAGTGTTCGTTCGGTGGGAAAGAAACAACCGTCACCCGAAACGCAAACGAAGTACAAGTACGTTTTTTTTTTCCCGGTCAGACATCCAGGAATGCATCGACGCTAGGGCGAAGAATTTGATGTGCTTTTGCAAGAGTGGTGTTTTTGCTGCCCAAAGTAGTTTAAAGTCCGAAAGGAAAATTGAAGGGAAAAGCCACAACAGAAATAAAACAACCCATACAAGGCTGTAAGAAAGCTGTGCTGCTCGCTAGTTACTGTGCTTAATGGGGAATTGCTTGCCATGTTGTTTCGCTAATAGCTTGCTTCGTGAGCCTTAGGTGTACGTGTGTGTGAAACTTCATCTTCTAGCCCGTTTTTGTTCAGATTTTGAGAGCAACCGGTGAACTGGCTTTAATGAAAATTTTACCACCCTATGCTCTACTTTTCGGTCAACTGCGATGCGCTGTAGGAAGAAGTCTTTCGGTGCAAATTCTTGCTAGTGATTCCTCGTGTGTATGTGTGAGTGTGTGCATGTGTGTAACACGCAAGAAGTTATATCGCTCGGTTCTGGTGGTCTCAGTGTGTCTCGGTGAAGTTTAAACTGCAACGGGTGGTTGCATTGCTTGGTCGCTACGCTAGGCGATTCACTTAACGCAATCAGAAACGGTCGACTCTTCCGACACCGTGTTAGCCAGTCAGTGTCTTCAACACCATCGACCCAACACACATACACCTGGTTTCCTACATAACGGCACCCATCCGTATGTTCTGTGTGCCAGCCAGAGAACTTTCCACCGCCAGAACAGACCCTCAGGGATAGTGTTGTTTACCCGTCTGCTTCTTGTCTTGTGCTGAAGCCTCGCAAGATGCTGTACCGTGGCGTACGAGCGTTTCGCCCGGTTGGACTAAGTGACTATTTCCACCGCGAGCGGTTTGTGTGAGTGAAGGTGTGAACGGATAAGTGCCGGTGTCATTTGCGAAGGAACTTGTGTTGTCGTCAACGTTTGAGGGGGTGAATCCTTCGGAGGCAAGGGGTTTCAGGTAGCATTGGGGATTACTTTTTGCCTTACAGACACACACACTCAGAAGAAAAGGTGACACTAGACTAAGGAACAGTGAACGGCGTATGGATGATTGGTGATTTATTTGCGAACGTGACTAATGATTGTGCCCCGGTGCTATTAATAGTTCCGGCAGTCATACGTCACGGTAACGTGCGATCGCTTTGCCCGAGGTAAACAAGCATTGTGTATTTTTGACATGATGGTTGTGTTTTTCGAGGTACGATGAGTGACGATCATCTGTGCCAACCAGGCAGGGCCGGTTGAGAACAGTTTCGAATCGGCATTCTCTTGCACAGTGGAGTCATGATGGTTCAAATTGTTATAAAATGGACCTTAGAAATTAAGAGCAATGTTCTCGCCGAATTTTGCTTCATAATAATTTAAGTCGGTTACACTCAGCTGCACTCAACTGCAAGTGCCTCAAGTGAGGAACATAGCCATGGAGAAAACTTTTTTTGAATCAGTTGGTGCCATTTAAATGTCTTTCTTGACGTTAATTTATCATCCTTCAATTTTTGATAAAAAATTAAAAAAGTTTAAATTATTCTATGGAGGCGCCCAGTACTCTAAAAAACGTTTTTTTCTACGAATTTGACCACAAAATTATAACATGACCATAAATCTGATAAACAATTAAAAAAAAAGTTTATGTATTTTATAGTTGTAGAAGTTGATCTCAATTTTTTAATATTAAATTCATTGATGGAGGCGCCTGGTACTTTATTACCATTAAAGCTATTTCAATTGCTAGTTACTCAGGTTTGTTGTTGTTTAAGTTTTGTACACAGCAGTCAGAAAATAAAAACAATTTGAATGTATTGTCACAAATAAAAATAATACATATTATTACAAATAAACTGAAAAAGTCACTCAGTCCTTTTGAGATACTTTAAAGTCAAGAGAAATCAGAATAATTTCATCTCTTTTTTTAAATCCACAAAACATGTTATTTTTATCTCGTAATATCTTCAAGGCTATCCCATAGTGCCGCAGTAGCAATAAGATGTCAACATTGTCACCGAATGTACCAAGTCATTTTCACAGCCGGATTTCCCATCTATATTTCAATAATCCTTCACCTGTTTCCGCTGACATTATTTACCCGTATATCTCTCTCTGTAAATAAAAAATAAACACCCAAGTCCTTGACACCACAAACGCACACGCATCACCTTGAACCTAATCGTACTTTTCGTCAAAACACACACGCCTGTTCTGGGCTGTCTGGGCATGACGAGCAGTTCAAAGACCCCGGCCGCTCTCGAAAAAACAGTGCTCGTATCCGGTTTGAAGGACTTTTGTTTGCCCAAAATTAGAATAGCCAAAAATTGTAAAACATCTCACGTTTTGCTCCACTTTTGCTCGGCAAAGCATTGCAAACGATCTTGAACGTAGGAGCGCTTTCTGACGCACAACGGGTACAGAATCGACTGCACAAATTGACATT
The DNA here is from genome assembly GCF_013141755.1 of Anopheles stephensi. Taxonomy (NCBI): domain Eukaryota; kingdom Metazoa; phylum Arthropoda; class Insecta; order Diptera; family Culicidae; genus Anopheles; species Anopheles stephensi. The sequence goes on from NC_050203.1 coordinate 24,567,652, forward strand.
CGTTAAAGGCAGTTTTATGGCAACCACGGGCAGCTGACGTGCAGGCCAGCGGGCACCAGAGTGCGTTTCGAGATGGAAACAAATCGTAAACTGCTTTTCATTGCCATACTCAACCCCAATACAACATTTTCCACCAGCTTTCCCACCCGTACCTAATGAATTGGAATTGGAAAACCGCTTACCGCGCTGACCGTGAACAGCATTGATCTCATCGGTGAATTATTTATAGAAAAAAGACAGATGCGTGTCGAAGTTGTGTGTGTTGGGTGAAATTTTTGCCAGCAGACCTTTAACGCAAACAGCATGCTATGCATTGCAGTGCTTCTGGAGTATATTTCTGACATTGAGGAAAAATGAGCTCCTTCCAGAAACTTGTTGTAAAATAATAGATCTTCACGAAATGGAAACACTCCACTGGCAAAAAGGGCAGAATATGGAAAAAGGGTTTCCGTTCGCGCTAACCCAATTCCGGGCACGCATTCCATTTAAAATGCAGACACGGAAAATGTGCAGCTGTGACTGCTTCCGATTGCATATTTTGCATACATCTGTCGGCATAAAAGAGGGTGAAAAAAAAGAAAACGGAAGCAAGAACAAGCATGTACAGACAGTACACAATGGTATCGAAGATGGACCGAAAGTAATAAAAAAGAAATCTGCTGAACCATTTCCAGTAGAGTTCGCGGTTCACACGTACACGGTGTATGGAGCATGTAGATGCCGGGTAACTGCAACTGAACTGAGCCCGGTTCTGCAGCTGCACATGACAAAGCTAATAATCATGTCAGGAGCTAGCAGCAGTAGTTGGAAACTTTTCCCAACCGTTTTCACCCAACTTCACTGCGCTATTGTACCTTCGCCGGGCTGGTTTGTGCCCAGAATGTGAAATAAAAGAAGGGCAACCGGCTGCTGCAATATCACCGGGCATGGTGGTTGGTTTTACAAGTTTTACTTCATTCAATTTGAAAATTGAATCAAGTACCATGTTTGATGGAACCACTTTATGATTTGTTGCATCCATATGATGGGGTTTCTGTTTTGTTCCAAGTTGTACTTGGCGAAAAGCAATTGATTTGATATACTTCTCCTCTCTATCGGGAATGAAAAGAATCTGTTTTTGTTTCTTCCACTTTTAAAGGATTGAGCAATTTAATTTAAAAAATGATAAGAATCACAAATTAACAAGCTTCAACGATGGAAATATTCCACCTTGTGGGTGGTGGACCCGCATTACTGCTCCATTTATCACGATTAATGACGTCCACTGATGCAAATAAACTCTTACCAGAAACAGAAAGCAAAACAGCACACACAGCAAAAAAGACTCCTTCACATTTCCTGATTTATCTGGCGTCATTGGTTCTATTGCTACACTGCCTGCTGCTTTGCTTGTCGTCAGTGCTATATTTGTATTACGGATTTGTGCACCGAAAAATTTGCCGGACGAATGAATGAAAATGTATGACCGTGGGTGGATGAAAAACGGCCCAAAGAAAAACAAAACACAACAAAACTTCTCGAACAAAATCAAAACGGACGATGTTGTTTCGTTGCGTCCGGCTGCGGCTTGCGTAGTCTTGTTGGTGTTTTAGCTTTATTTTTCACCGCGCGTCACGGAAAACGTCTCCGAACAGACTGAAGTGGAAAACCGATCGGGATGGATGGCCTTGTCAGTGTTGTTAGTGTGGTTGTTGAGTTTCGATGTTTATGTTGACTAGTTTTTGTGAATGAATCAAACTATTCCATGGAAAATATTGAGGAGGCTCGAAGTTGAAAATGCCGCATAGGCATCTGGCATTAAAATCAACTAGTAAATACGACGTAAAACACTTAAACACTTAAAGCGTCATAATGTTAATTTACAAGTTACATGTTTCATCCCTTCCTTTCTAAGAGAAACTTACTTTATGAAATAAGACAAGAGTAACATTAACTTTTTTTTTGTATAAATCCCTTTCATTTTATTTGAGAGGCTTATATCATTTCTACAATAAAGGAAGAGTAATGATTTTTGTAAACAATAAAAAACCCGTAGCAACTCATTAAAAATCATGCAAGATAATGTTTGTTTAATTACTCGCAAAAACTATGCAAAAACTATTTAAAGCTAGTAAACAGTTAAGTGGAACACTCAACTCACTAATGAAGAAAAAATGAAAAGAAAAAAAAGGATAAAAATCTATATTTATCCTTCAGAAGAAACACTAACAACAAATCAAATGTTTGATCCACTTACTCGCTCTTCTGAAGTTTATCCTTCCATACAAGCGTACCACCACACCTTGATCTGAACGCAATGAAGAGTTTCCATCTCATCAATGGAATATCGATGTAGGGAAACTTTTTCTCGCCCTGAGTAGATTATCATCAAGTGGTTTCCCTGCTGGTGGTTTTTTTTTTGTCTATTTTCCCCTCTTACTCTAAATTGAATATAAGTATGCATGAGTGTTTTATAATGCAAAGTGTATCTCGTGCACTGCTGCCACAATCGACTGTGTCTGTGTGTGTGTGTATGTGTGAGTGCCGTTTTTCTTTCCCACTGCACGGTTACCTATTTATAAACCTTCGACGCTGTTCGTCCCAAATGCTTTTCGCCCCTAAAAAATACTCTCAACTAACTTTCTTCTTCCTGTCCCTACGGTTGGGGCGGAATTTCTTATTCTGCTTCTTCTTCTTTCACCATTCTCTTGCAGTGAAAAATGGAGCAATTTGAGCAACTACTCACGTGTTGCGTGTGTCTCGATCGATACCGCAACCCGAAGCTGCTACCATGCCAGCATTCGTTCTGCATGGAACCGTGCATGGACGGTCTGATCGACTACGTCAAGCGACAGGTAAGTGTGCCAGTACTTCCGCCAGGTGCTTCTTCGTCATTCTGGCCAGCTGTTACGTTTGCTGGCACTCTGCCCGGACGTGTGCTGGGGAAAGATTTTGAAGTGTGATAAACGGAACAATAAAGCGAACTTCCTTTATGCTAACGAGGAACCATTCCCGGTCGGTACCATCGGGTACGGGTTCACCAAGGGAATGTTCAATAGCACTCGAGTTAAATACTGGTTTGTGTTCTTTTCTGTTTTATGTCCGCACTGCCATTTTGAGTTATTAAATAGCATCTCCCACCCCCCCCCTCACTTGCGATTTGAAATTCTAGCGATTTGAAGCAAATGTATGCTTCAAATAACTGATAACTGAATATCGAATAAAATGCGAACAAACTGTCGGACGATGCATTCGACCGGAATCAGCAGTCAGCGGCATGCATTTGCCCGGCTGGAAAGTTCACACTTTCCGGCAGAGTGTATGTAGCGTGTGTAGCATACAAAAGAAACCTTCTTTCCCCCTCCCCCAAAAAAAAAGACCGAACAACCGAACGAACCATGGTTACATCTTCAATGCGAACCGATGCAATATTTTTCCCTGCGGGCGATGCTGCCACACAAGAGCGTTGGAATCCAATTTCAGTCTCAATGCATCTGTCGGCACCAGACACCTCTTCCCTTCTTTGCTGCGATACACTCAAGCAGCATGTGTATGCGTGCTTGTGTGTGTGTGTGTGAAATTTCTCACTACAAACCACAACGGGAAAAGCATCACCTCATCCGAGCTGCTATGGTGGACCGTACTCCCGAGGCGGCCCAAGGGCCAAGAAATAAAATATGAAACCCAATATCGTGTACTCGGTCGACAATATTTTGCGGACTATCGAAGCCATTTCGAAACGACCGGAACTCCCTCGGATGGTGGGTGGACTGCAGCTACTCGTTTGCCCCGTTTGCGGGCTTTGCGGTGGAACGGTTGGGTGTGCTTTGGAGGGTGATTTACTCAACAAATCAATTCCTGAAAATGTTTTGCGTTATACGGTTGACATTGTGACACGTATGGGAAATGCTTGCCGTTGTATGCCAGTATGAATGGCGTTTTATCCCCGTTTGATTGCAGCAGCAGCTCATGGACGGTTATCGGGTTATCAATTTCAAGTCGGACATTTTTTGTGCAGTGAAAAAAATGTAGAAGTTCATTTAAATTTTGTGAAACTACGGTTGCGATAGGAACTTTTAATTTAGGAAATTTTAATAAAATCTGGACGAATTCCAAAATTTACAATATTTGCCTTGATAAATGAAAGATGGTTGTTTTTGTAAACAACAATTTAATTCACGTTTAATACCTGCAGCAATTTCCTTCAAATGTATATGCCCTTTGAGCAATTTCTGGCACCGTATTATAAACCGTCACAAATAATAGCTCCCGGCTAGAGCAGATACGATGAAAATGTGTTATAAAAGGAATTGAGCTCATCTAACCCGTAACGTAATGGGCTAGATGGAAGATGGAAGCAAACTGTTTACCCATTTTCTACCCATTAAGCACGTCGTCGTTAAGCGTCAATGTTTACTGCTAACGCTTTCTGTTGTTTGCAAAACTATAATTAAATTTCTTCTTCCCTTCGGTCGTTCTCCTCCTTTCGCCCCACGCTCTTCCTCCACAGGTCAAGTGTCCAGAATGCCGTGCCGAGCACCGGATACCGTACCAGGGTGTACAGGGGTTCCCGACCAACGTCACCCTGCAGCGGTTTCTCGAGCTGCACATCGAAATCACTGGCGAACTGCCAGACCCGACGTCCGGTAAGTGTTTTTTCGCTTTCACGCTCGCCCCCTCCGGCCATTAACTTGCACCGTCACCAGATGTAATGGAAACGTTGTTGCTCATCTTCCCCTTCCATCCACTCCACAGGTCAGGTGATGGAACGGTGCAACGTGTGCTCGGAAAAGGCGTACTGTGCGCTGTGTGTGCACTGCGACAAGAAGATCTGTGCGGACTGCAAGGGTGCCCACATGGATATACTGCGGCGTGAGATCAGTCGCATCAACAACCAGATCCGGCGTGGGCTGCACCGTCTGAAGGAGGTGCTGGCGGTGGTGGAGAAGAACGCATCGAACCTGCAGAACAACTGCACGAGCGTGTCGGAGGAAATCGACGAAATCTATCGCCGGTTGCAGAAGGCACTGAAGGATCGTACCGATCATTTGCGCCACGAGATGGACAAGTACATGTCGACCGAGCTGAAGAATGTGGTTACGCTGAAGGAAAACCTTGAGCTGGAGATCGCCAACATTCAGAGCAATGCGGACCTGGCGGAGAAGTACATGAACGATTCGGTCGAATGGGACGACTGTGAGCTGATGGACACGAAGGAGATCTTTCTGCGCACGGTTGACTTTATCCGGAACTTTGACTGCGAAACGATGGACTACAGCCGGAAGGTGCGCTTCATCATGAACATCGATCCGAACAAGCTGATCAATGAGGTGTCCGCGTACGGTGATCTGAACCTGCCGAACCATGGTGGGGCAGCTACGAGCCAAAGTCAGGGCATGCTGCAGCCACCGTCCTGGTCCGGGTCTGATGCGTTCGAAGAGCGATCACCGGCTGGCCGCACAGTTCCGTCAGCAGCAGGAAGCACAGCCTTGGAATGCGGACGAGGAACCACTGCTCGGTGGTCGCAAGTTTGGTGAGCGTCCACCGAAACCTGTAACGCAGGAGCGTGATCGTTATGGTGGAGAATCGCGCTACGGACGGGGTACGACCGATTACGACTACGATGACGATACGACCTCATCCAGTCGTACCGGCAAGGGCCGGTTCCGTTCTCGCTTTGCTCGTTCTCACCAACTCGACAACGACTCAGACAACGAGTCCAAGACGAACACCAAGTCTGCGGCCGAATTGGAGAAGGAACGCAACAAGGTTAGCAGTACGGAGGATTGCGCCAAGGGTCCGCTGAGTGGCATCTTCCGCCTGATGGATTCGCCGCGCGTCATGAAGCGTCTGCAGGACCAGGAAAAGGGCAAGAAGGAGAAGAAAGCCTCACCGGCCACGACACCCACCCTGAACAAACCTTCACCGTTGGGTGTGAAGCCCAAGACCGGTCCACCGACTGCGGCCGCCCGCCAACTGTCGGAGGACGATGAGATCGCGAAGATCAAGCGCCAGAACAAGGGAGCGTCCGGTTCGAACACGACGACCCAGACGACGGGTGTCACATCGCCACCGGCCCCGGAACCGGAACGACCAGCGGCTGACCGGGTGTCAGCACTGAAGGCAGGCCGTACCGCAACTCCAACGTCAGCCGGTAGCGATGACAGCGACAGTCCAACGTCACCGGCCCGTCGCTCATCGCCCCACGTCGAGGTGAGATCCGATGAAGAGTAAACGTGTCCCCCTTTTAGGAGGGCGTTCTTCCATTATAGTGACACAGGCAGGCGATCCTACGAAACGAGACCTCACCAACCCCCCCCCCCCCCACTTCACAGCGCCCGTGCGCCCGAGCTTCACCTCTTCTTTGTCTCTCCTCTTCTTTCCCACCCAACTACACACAAACAACACACTTGAAACACTAGAACGCTTGCTCTCGGGGTGAAGATATGCCTGAGACTGTGGAATTTTGGAGATAGCTGATTAGTCCGCTGCCGATGGGCATACTTTCTAAGACATTTGCAAGTAAAGAGAAGAAGTACAAGATGTGCCTCACTGGATGAGGAACGCGAGCATGTATTATTAGCAACTAGAACACGTGTCTACACAGTACCTTACCTTTCCCAACTCTCTACACGATAACCCACCCACTCGTCGATATCGAAAAGCCACGAAACGAACGATTGGGGTGGCTTAAAACGAACTTCTTCCACGTCAGCAAACTGTGAACACAACCGCGTATGCGCTGCCCGGAACTGTTAGATTAACTCCGAACCAACCACAACGCAAAGAACCGCACGCGGAATTCATTAGGGGCTTCAGCATGTGGTCACTGCGCTCTGGTAGCCAGCTGGGGCTTCATCCAACATGTGCAAAACCACTGGCACCAAAACGAATGCATCCAGAGTTTGCACACCGACGGCAGAAAACCAACAAAGCAACAACAACTTCCGGGTTTCCGGGGCTAGAACCCGGTGGCGGCAGTGGCAGCGTTACAAAACCTGGCCGTAATATAAACATCGAACACAATCGAACTCGAAACACACTCACACCGATCACTATAGCTACCGCCCAGTTAGAAGTCAATGGTCACTAGAAGCCAAACCGAGGTGCACCAAACAGTTCAAGCGGAATGTTGTTGAGCTGTCAACAGTTGTGGTCAGACAGGTGTACGTTCCGTGGAAGCCAGATGCAACGGTGATGGCAACGGGAAGCGCTTGTGACGGTTGGTGTTTCCTATTGGTCCTCAAAACACACACACACACACGCACATTGACAAAAAAAAGAACAAAAACCAAAACCATCGTCAAGATCTCACCCAAGCTGGACTGATCCTGGAGGGATTTTTGTTGTTTTGTGTCCCAGCGAGCGCTATCTCTCTCTCTCTCCCTCATTCTCATTCATGTGATTTGTTCATTCTCATTCTGTACCAAACGTGTACATTTCATATCGTTTTCTGGATTAATTTTTTAACCAAATTTCTGCATTAAGCATCATTAAACATTGCACCGTACTGACACTTGAATTTGAATTAAAATTGAAAATAGAACTCTGGTATCGCTCTAAGAAAATTGAATGCACCTAGGTAACACAGATCATTCTAGCAGGACTTGGCAGATTAAACCTTCACTCCACTCAAACAACATGCCACAAATAACACGCTTCGAAGAACTTCAATCAGCCCTCAAACTAAGCTCATTGCCGGATATTCGAGGCCCCTATACCCTGCCTGGGAAAGTCATTCAAACCTCACATAAAGCCTTACGATTTGATGCCCCAAAAGTACTCGCCGACGTCGGTCATTCGCCGCTCATAATCCACGTTTGTGTTTTCTTTCTCTTTTCCTCTTCTTTTCCAACATCGGTTCGACTCTACAATGTTTGCTCACCACCATCCACCACGTTCTTCATCGCGTTTCGCCATCATTATCATCATCATCATCAGGCCGATAGTGATCAAGATGATTCGGAATCGAACCGTCGCAATTCGCGACAATCGTCCGTGGGCAACAAAACGGCCACGGGTGCCGCGCAGAAGAAACCGGTCACTCGCTCCGCTAGCAGCGAATCAAACTCGTCCAGCGAAAGCTCGAGCGCTTCGCCGGTGCCACCGTCCACGCGTACCACCACCGAACCGCCGGAAGTGAAACCCAAAACGATCCTCAAGAACGCGAACGAGAACGCGCAGCGTAACGGTACCGCTAGTCGCGACCAGCACCGAGACGGCCAAAAAACCGTTCCAGAGCCGGTTCCTGCCCCAGACAGCGCCGGCAGCGCCGGAAAAGAAGGAAGAATCGGAAAGCAGCTCCGAGGAGGAAACATCGTCCGAGGAGGAATCCGAGGAGGAGGAGGAGGAAGAGGAGGAGAAGCCAGCGGCAACTCCGGCGCCCACTGCTGCCCGGTCTTCACCGGTCACGACCACCACGTCCAGCTCGGTGTCGTCACGCGCGCACGACACGCACACACCGAGCAGCCCACTGTTTGGACGCGTGTCCCGCCAGGACTCGTCGGAGAATTCGCGCAAGAGCTCGCGTGACGAGCTGCGGACGTCCAGCGGGTACTCGAGCCCGACCAGCTACCGTAGCCAGAATCACTACGAGCGGGATGAAAGCCCCAAGTATGGGTCGTCCAGTACGGGGTCGTCGGCACTGCGCTCACGCACCACTGGCCATGCGGCCGAACCGGAGGACAACAAATATGGCAGCGGTTCTGGGTAAACTGTTTGCTTTCTGCTTGCTCCGTGTGCGACTAGCTTTTCGCTTTTCCGTTCTTTTTTGTAGGACACGTTCCATACTTTCAGATATACGAGCCGGTTCCTGAACAAGAGCAAAAGCACCGCGGTGGTAGCACCGGAGGACGAGGCAACGGACGATTCGGACAGTCGGTACGGGGCGGGCGGGCGTAGCCGGTTCACCGCGCTGCAGGACCGTCGCAATCGGTTGGCCCGTAGCCGTTCGTCACACAACTTTGGTAATGATGATGAGGAGGATGAGCCCGTATCACCGACAACCAATTCGCCATCGGCCTATTTGGCTTCGAGGTGAGTGAGCAATGGTCATAGCACCAGGATTTTGGTATGATTTGAAACTTTTTCATTCAAGGAAGAAAATTTAAATTTTGGCAATCAGTTCTGAACATACTTTAATCCACACTTTAGGACCCGTATCAAATTCGTCTCAAAATATTGTCCCACACTCAGGACTATTCTATGTGGTTCGATTTGTTCAATATGAATTCTGAAACATCTAACGAAGTTGTTTGAAAGCCTTCTCAAATCTTTACACGTGCAACTCACTCTACAAAACAAGTACACTAAACACACTAAAATGCGCCATCTTGGGCAATCGACCAATTTTCGAAATGTAAACAGTAGCTATTTTTGACATTTCTCTGGAGCTTGCTCCGAGGGTAAACACGCCACTGTTTACGCGACACTGATTGCGTTTCCGTTCGTTCGTACGTTCGTTCACAGGTACGGAGCATCGTCCTCGCTTGCCTCGCAACCAGCTGACCTGTCCCGCAGCCGCTCGACACACGCCCTCAAGTCCCGTGAACCTCGCCGGAACGGAACAGTAGCGCCTCCGGTGGCGATAAGGATGGGGCCGCACTCAGCTCCTGGGCCCGGTACCTCAAAAACAAGTACGGCAATCGAACGACCAAAGACTCGAAGGATACACCCAGCTCGTCCAGCCTTTCGTCGGGCGTAGGATCATCCTCGCTCTCGTCCCCGTCGTCCTCCTCGTCCACGTCCAGTGCGTCGGCTTCGGCTGCCGCCCGGCGACTCAGCCTCGGTTTGCCGTTGCGCCAGACCGATCTACTCAGCTCGGACGATGATTCAAAAAACGGGGTAGGCTCCCCTACCTCTCCTACGGCAGCAGCGGCAGTAGCCGGTATACCCGGGGCAGCAGGTATGTCCCCTAGGACGCAGTACCTGCAGAAGCGCCGGCAGCTGTTCCAGATAGGAGGTCGGGGGAGCGAACCAGGTTCCTTCACGTGGCCGCGCGGTATCGCCGTCGGTCCGGACAACAGTATCGTCGTGGCGGACTCGTCCAACCATCGCGTCCAGGTGTTCGACTCCAACGGCATCTTCGTCAAGGAGTTCGGCCAGTACGGTAACGGAGATGGCGAGTTTGACTGTTTGGCCGGTGTTGCGGTTAACCGTATCGGTCAGTTCATCATAGCCGATAGGTAAGGGCTCGTGGGAGTTACGGTTTTGGATAGGTACGGAATTGAAACTCACCTCCTCTTTTTTACTCCCCCCCCCTTCCCCCCACAGATACAACCATCGGATTCAGGTGCTTGATCCGGCCGGTCGTTTTCTGCGATCGTTCGGCTCGCAGGGCACTACCGATGGAAAATTCAACTACCCCTGGGGCATCACTACCGATGCGCTAGGGTTCATCTACGTTTGCGATAAGGAAAATCACAGAATTCAGGTGAGATTGTGCTACTTACTTTAATTTTATCCTCAGTGATTTGGAGAAAAGTTTACTTCTAAACATATCAAATCCAACATATTTTACCTACACAACAACTACATGAAAAATTTCGAGCATTCCAATTGTTGCTAAAACAAATTAGACGTGATGTTTCATTTGACTTTCCTGAAGAAAGTCTTCCAATCGTACTATAAGGCGATTGAAAGCATCATTGATCATTGATCATTGATTCGCCTACCAGCAGACGAGATCAGAAACATGATTATTAGACTAGTCGTCTATACTTGATATATCCCGTTTTGCTTGGATCTCCAAAGGATATGATAGCAGCGAAAAAAATTTCTAGGGAGATTCTAAGTTTCAGTCACAATTTACTACAACCCTTACCTAGTTATTCAGGGCAAACAAAAAGTTCTCTAGATATTTCTGGAGAGTCATTGGAATCTGTTTTACCATCACTTTCACACGGACCCTTCTTAAAATAACTACTGCTCAGAGATGGACAGTCTCGTTTGGGGCTTTCGCATACCAATCAACAGGTTGTCCTATGTCTTCTTCACAATTTGGTTGGAACTACAAAATAATAAGTTCCCCATCATGTGTTAGCCAGTATTGCTAAACATTAGTGTCCTGAGCTTTTATCGAACAATCGACGATGATGATCCGATCACTCGAACCAATCCTCAAAAGTCATTCTGTTGCTATGTTGAAGGTAGATGCTACAAATATTATTATAAAGCATTAATTTATTTCCCGTTCTTAAATTAACTCAATACAGCTATTAAGGTAGCTGAACAGCTCAATAACAGGATTAAAAAAAAAACAAAAACTTATTAAATTAAGTCCATGGTTTACAGCATATGTTGCTTCCTACAAAATGCTATGGTTTTCATTATCAACCGATGAAAGGTAATAGAAAAAAAAACACCAGACAAATTGAAATGTTTAATCAAGTTGACAATCGTATTATCCTGTCGGTAGTTCGTTGCCCCAGGACAACGAACACAATACACAATAGTGAAGATAGGGCAAACATTTGCCAGGTGGAAAACCTTATTGCAATTTTATTACACTCTAACCAAAGCAAAACTCCAAGCGCGTCCTCTCCATCCGGCAACCAATTGAGCACAGTGACCCAATTTCAGTTACAGCAGATGCCGGTTTTGTTAGCCAAAAACGACATTCAGGAAAAGCCTACCGACCTAACCCCTCTACTCACTCTCTCTCTCTCTCTCTCTCTCTCTCTCTCTCTCTTCCCATCACCGTGAAGGTATTCCAATCCGATGGATCATTTATTGGCAAGTTTGGCACCTGCGGCAAGGAAAAGGGTCAGCTCGAACATCCGCACTACATCGCCGTCTCGAACACGAACCGTGTCATCGTGTCCGACTCCAACAATCACCGGGTGCAGGTAGGTGCTCGAAAGGGAACATCGGGAGCTTTCCATTTTCCGAGAGCAGAGATACAGCCACCAGAGTGCTACTATTGCTGCCACCGTTCCCATGCTGATTAGCATTCCGAAGCAGGAACCGGGACGGGCGCACGAAATTGTCCACCCGACCGGAAGACCCTTGTCAGCCCGGGTTTCACCCACGGACGATCGTAATCCGCACAGAACCGGAAGCGAGCGGTCATGTAATATGTAATTTCCGGTGTTGGTTCTGCGGAAGTTTCCTTTGGTTTTTCCGTGTTGCGATTCGTTGTTTTTTTTTGTGACGACTTGCTCGTGAACACCTGCTATTTCCAACACCGGCTTCGCTGAGCCAGGTTTGCCGAACCGTTTTTGTTCCCCCAATTCAATCTCTCTCTTCACTACACATTGCAGGCCAGTTTTTCGCACGGTGTGCCCCATTTCTCGCCCTTTTCCACCGTGTAGGAATGGGAACGGTGTGAACGGTGGATCTGCTCATTTGAATTTCCGGCCACTGACAGCTGCCCGTCAGTGACCTGTATATGTGTGTGTGTTTCCTTGCCCATCGTAATCGGATGGCGGCTCAAGGAAGGGAGTCCTGGAATTCATTCCCCTGCGCACCGCGTTTTCCACCTTTTTTCGGCCCATTTTTGTTGCTCCGAACGGCAGCGGTAGCATTGGTTGAATGTTTGGGTCTCTGCATCCGTTCTTGGGAAGTGCCTGTATATAGATATATTTTTTCTTCTATTTGATTCCAATTTCTCGGTTTTTTCCAACAGATTTTTGACGTCAACGGTCGCGTCCTGACAACGTTCGGTGGCGAAGGCTCCGAGGAAGGTCAATTTAAATTCCCAAGGTAAGTCCCAACGTTCCAACGGTCGGTCGGACCGTATTTCGTAGTCGAAGACGGGTTTTTTCTTCTTTCCACACCCGACACTCTCACACCGAGTGTGTGTGAGCTTCCATAGCTGCGATTCGGGGGCACGTTCTTGTATGATAGTTTGCATACGGTCCCACTTTCCGATGGTTATGCCGCGTAATGGTCTTTGTGATGGAGCTTGGGGAAGAATGGGAGCTTTTTTCTGCTATTCCAACACCAGTATGGGGCTGTCGGAAGAAGTTAAACGCAGGCGGATATGAAAGCGAGGCAAAGATAGGAACAAAAAAAAAACGCTCGCGGCACGTCAAAAGTGATAAAGGAAACTATCTGTGAAACAACCTGCTGCTGTCTTCGAGATGCTCGAGATAATTCGGGGTGTGTGTGTGTGTTTTTTTTTTACCAAGTCCTCCAAGGTCCTCCCTATGGATGCATATGGAGGAGTACCGGACAAAAAGTGAAGCTTAGTAACGAATTGTTCGGTATCACATTGGAGGATCATTCAGGTGAAATGCTTCTATTTCTAGCCATATTTATTTTGACATTCAGCATGATCTCATTACGTACTTTGCTCTGTTTGCGTGCGTACATTACGGTATGATACTGCGCCACGATGCAGTATGGGATGCAGTGGTCCATTAAATAGTGCCTTTTAATGTGTTTTTTTTCTGAAAGTTTATTTTAATTGCTGTGGCGAGCATTTACATCTCCTTAATTTCTTCCATCATGAGCCAAGTGGCTTGGTTGGAGTCGTTTTGTTTCTCATTATCGCGCACTAGATCTTCAAATTGGTGGGCAATAATTTTAAAACAATTTTTAATTAAACCCAATTGCAATAATGCGATAATGCTTTCTGCAAATATTTTTGTCTGATGTTGCTGTTGTTTGTATGCATAATTTAAAGTAGTATTGAAACATAGAAACTTACCAAGAAGATTAATATCTAGAAACTTATTGGAAGCATCACGATTTGTTTCTGATAAGCTTAACAGTTTCTCATTCAAGCCTCTCATTTTTGATGTTTCCAGGAGTGTCGAATGGCATCCTTTAGTTATTGTTGTAATTCGTGCAAATGCAGCATTATAATATCATTTCTTTAATTCAATTTCTTTAATAGCCACTCTCATGGCATGGCTATCCTTGGGATTCAAATTCGTTTCACGTTGGTGAGATCACAGTGCTCAAGAAAACATTCGATAGGCTATACAATGTAATGAATGGTGTTATATTGTAGTTTTATTATTTTTTAATTTTTAATTCAGATTGTTTATAAAGCTGGGTTAGTTGATCAGTTTAAAGTAACTTTAAGTCCTCCAGATTCCTCTTCAAGAATTTTAAACAGAGAATTAAAATCTGCTCAACGATTAATGCAATACTACCCTCGTTTTAAAAAGATGTTCTTTTTTTTTTATTCATAAAGAACGGCCTGGCCGTATTGCTAAAAAAGATGTTCTTTTAAGTGAAAAAAAAAAACTGATTTCTTAAATATCTAAACCATCAATTCAACATTGTGCTGTTGCTCACATACGTGGTATTATTCAATAGCCCGCTACTGTGCAAGACCTCTTGATTTTCTTGACTTAACGACCTCTTAGGTCATGCCTGCTATTTCTGGCTTACTAGACTCAATGATACCGCATAGTTGGATAGTCAGTATTCACTATGGAGGAACGGCCCAGATGAGACTTGAACCTTGGTTCGCCGCGTGAAGTCCGGCGCCACTGTCACCTCTACCACCGGGCCGCAGTGTATCAATACAATATCATAAGCAAACAGAAGGGTCTCTAAAAATGATCCAAAATCTAAACTGGGAGCTGAAAAGACCCTACTCCTCCCTGCCACAAAATAAGCAAAAACTAGCATTAAAGCATTCTAAGTACCATGCCGGTTTACAATAATATTTTCACCATTTCCAAACGATAAAGCACCCACACAAAAACCGATATTGAACCATTGCAAATACTACCGCGCCATATGCTCATTCACCATTGCTCCCGTCAAAACATCATGCACTGTGAGAACCGTACTCCCCGGTGACAATCTCCGTACTCTATTCGAGCGGAAAAGAACAACCGGCACGAAAACTGACAACCTCTCAGACGGTTACCGTTACACACACACATACACACACATACAAATAAAAAGAAACTCAATCACCTAGAGGCAACAAACCAGAAGCAAAAAACAATCATGCTCCACTGCAAAGAAAGCACTTGTGGTGTGGCCTAAAGCTTCCGTTGGGGCGCTATATCGGCGCTATCGGTACGGCCGTATGTTTGTTTCCCAGAGGGTGGAAAACTGTCAAACGTTTACCGTTTGGACGATTGTCGGTTACTTACCATTCCGGCCCGGTTTGTGTGGAGCAGTAAAACCGAAATCGAACCGTACCATGATGATGGGTGAGCAGATGAGAATGAGCTCTTGCTCGCAACCGACCGATGGGTGAAAATGATGGAAAGCTCCCGGAACTAGAACTGGCAGCTGTGGAATAAGGAAAAGAAAATAACAACGCGTTCAGGGCGTCCCATTCAGGTCCCATCATTCATATCCGACCATTGCATGTTGCATGATCGATGGCGACAAAGCGCTTCGGAGTCATTGCGAAGTACTTGCTGGAGTAGCTTCCACCAGTAGAGTCCACCACCCCACAGTCCCAACCCCTCGGGCCGCAGCCGAACAAGGGTCATAAGGGCTGGCGGTGCGTAGGCTCTGCGAATAGGCTGGCAACGATGTGGAAAACAACAAGCCACTTGAATGCTGTCGGAATGGGTAGCTTCACCTGTGAAGCAATCGAACGTTGCGCAGAACATATCATCATAAAGATCACTCGAAGCGGTGGAAATTCATCGGTGAGAGGATTTATTTTCCATTGCATTTTCTTGCCTCATTTCTTCGCTTTCCGCTCGTTGTGGTGCAATGGTTATGAAGACTATGCGGTGTTTTATGCTTTTTCATTGATTGTCAGATCAAATTTCATTATCCTTTCGTAGTGCTAGGTGTTGTATTACTATTGTCAGCGTTTTTAAATATGTTATTCATAACAGTTTGGTAATAGTTCAAAACATTTCACTTAATTTCACGGCTGAGGAAAGCTCCTTCATGTATAAATCATCTTTTCCATCGTCACGAGCAGCTAATTGACCATTAAAATTGGACATATTCATCGCTCGCTTCAACCGTTTGCAATAGAAAATTCCCATCTGGCCAGCAATCGTGGACACAAAATGCTTCAATCCATTTTGGTCCCTTCTTTGTGGCTGCGACATTAAACACTTCCTATCGTTACCAATTCGGCTCGGTTTATTGTTCACACTCCTGGCAAACTTCACTTTAAGCTTGGCGAGCCACACAAACACACGCCAACATAAAATCGACCCTACCCAGGAAGCACCGAACTGGTGGCTGCAATGGGTCGCAAAGCCCGCAACCAGCCAATCACGACGATACATTAGCATAACAATGCGCCACAGTACATGCAGTATGTTTGTTGATAATTTTCCGATTATCATCACAAGCTGGTCCTCTTATGAAGAAATAATGTCAATATGATGATGGTGAAAAGGAAACGTCGAGCGCCGTGTGCACGAATGGCTCGAAACCCTCGTGGCAGGGCTGATGATGGTTGGCGGTGTTGCTATGCTATACCATGTCGTGCTGAACACGAGGGTTGAAAAAATAACAACAACACACCCACCCATGTCGGTAAAACGATGGCAGACAAGCGGACAGCAATCACTAGATTTGCAATAAATTGATTCGCCTCGGGGTAGGTTGTGTTATTGTTGCGCTCGTTTTGCTGGTTGAGCTGGGGCGATACACTTGTGGTGCAGAAGTTTATGGCATATGCTCAAAATTGTGGGATTTAAAGCATAAAAAGAAAAGCATTTCTTAAGGAAACTAAGCAAAATTGATATTAAACATAAAAATTAAGCAAACAAGCTTGAGCGTTTGTGGGCATATTTGTTTCCACAAATATATTTCGCAATCTCACACCTTTACAGCAACAATTTTTTTCCGTGAAAACTCACCTTCAAAGCATTTCTTTTATTATTTGAACTAAGAGCAGCAAACACGATTGTGGTTTTTCACCCCACACACACGCACACGCACACGCGTTTGTAAGCTTTCTACTACTGACAGTTGGATTGATGCAGTCGAGCAGGGACGGAAAACAAAACAAAGTGGCTAGATCCATCTAGGATCCATTGCTTTTCTTATATACCTGCCAGGCAAACGGAAAACTTTTTCCCCTTTCCTTATTACGCGCCTGCTTCGATTTATACCGATACCGTGTAATGTGTGTGTGTGTGCGGTCGTTTGGTTGATTGGCTGGTTGGTTGGTTTGATGTGGCGAGTGGTTTGTTTTGTAAGTGGAAATTATACCAAACTCGAAGGTTTTGCTGACTCGAGTGAGTATGCCTGTGTGAGAGGGTTTTCTTTCCTTGAGGTAAAAAAAGGAAAAAAGTTGTGCTTTCGCTACTGAAGGGCTAAAAATAAAGTAAAATCTATCACCTGGATGGAAAGCCCAGCTGTGCGTGTGTGAGCGTGTTATCTGTGTCGTAATGGTAGTGTACTTGTCGATCTTCATTTAGTATTTGTTACAAGAAGGGGCATTTCGTTTTGTAGGTGGTTTTGCGTATAGCGGTGAATGCGTTCAGAATCGATCAATTTCAATCAGCAAATGAATCACGTGACCGCAATGGTTGTATTATTCGAACAACTTTAATTGTAAAGTTTCCTCCCAAAAATAAAACAGCTTGTGATGAAAAAAAGAGAATTTTTTGATGAAAAAAAGAGAAAACAAAGCACATAATACAGTGAGCTAAATAATTATAAGCGCATGGAAATTATTTTGTTACTATAGGAACGAATTAATTTGATGGTTGAACAGTTTGTTTTATTTGCCATGATTTTTTTTTTTCAAAAAACATGAATATTTTTAAATAAAAATTAGGGAAACAAACAAAACAATGTATAGGACGCACAAGGATCAATAGATTAGAGACTTTTTATTACATGCTTTTCGAAGATTATTCTTAATCTTTATATTGCCAGCCTACTATTCATATAAATTCAATGTATTCAGTTTATTATTCAGCTCAGCTCAACAATATCTAATCCGACCCAAACCGTTTCTCCGTCTGATTATTTTACGTTGCTAGGTAGTAATAATAAGAGTACCAGGGTATTTATGATCGATATGACCTTGCCGATCGTGGATGTATGGATGATTGGGATACAATTTTTCGAAGAAATTTAATCGCTCATGATAATGGCAATAAGAGTTTTACAGCGGCTAATAAATATATTTTACCAAAAAACGGTAACAAAATACAAAAAAGCACCTATAAATATTCATCTCACTGTACACACCACACCAGGTATTTATTGCTAAACACTAACGACCTTCAACCTTTTCGCGCGTATGTTGAATTGTTTGCAGCTTATTCGTTTTTTTGTTTTCTACGTGTGTGCTACACCCACCGAGATCTAAAGGATCCAACTCGACCCTTTTGGGAGTGTTTCGCGAAAAAAAAAGTACTTGCGGCAAGCAACATTCCACCATAAATCCGTGTTGTTTTCCGTTGTGATTGTGGCACGGTGGAGATTTGGTTCACCTATTTATATGTCCATTTCTCACACGCATCTCAAACGACGAGTTAAATCATGGCACGTATGCACGTTGGCGAAGGTTGAAAGTAGGACTCTGCAAACCCTGCGGCTGCTAGCCGTGTTATCGTGTTCGGGTCCACCGCTTGAATCTAGCTGGATGTGCTTTATTTTAGATTTTATTTTCAACCCCTTCGTAGGGTAAGCTTTTCTTTTACTTGTTCACTCTCACCCCACCCCGAAAACCATTTCCGCCAGCTCAACACCCGGCCCAAAACCAACATCCGTCCGCAAGGGGAGTTGTTGTTGCACTGGTTAAATGGTATCACGTTCCAGCAGCGCGGTACCACCGGGGAGGCCTTTGATTTATGAAACGTGTATCTCAAGGGAAACTTCCAAACAAGGCCTGTCCCGTTGGGAGTCAGCTGTAACCTTTCTTCCCCGGGTAAGCTTTCGGTGGTCCCACACCGGAACCTGGTTGGAAATAAAATTGATGCCTATGCCTCATTCGCCCACCACCCAACCCATCCGCAGACGCGTGTGTGTGTCCCTCGAGACCGGTGGCTGGCACCGTGGTCGCGCGCGCGAGATGGTTTATTAAGACACTCCCCTGACGGATGCCCTGACGGGTGCTGAGTCGTGTTTGGCAGAACAAAAGTTTAGAACGATGCCTCATGTGGAAAGGCATCGTGCGTATCCTTCCCCCAGCCTTCGCAAATGGTATCTGCACACGACCATGTGTTATTATCATATTCTTTATCTCGCTCCCCAGCTCAAATGTCCCCCTCCAGTGGAGAATGTGCTCCATTTGTGAGCTAAATCGTGTGTGAAAGTTTCCCGGCAATGTATTATTTAGCGGCGCGAAACGGCGTCCAGTAACGACCCCTTGCACGGCCGCTCAGCGCAGGGAAAATTTTTTGACATATTAACTTGCCAAGTATCTTGTGCACTCATTAAAGCGCGGACCGCTCGGACGGATCTCTGCCGGGGAGAGTTGTTAACATGCTGTGGCCACGAATGGGGTTTAAGGAATCGGGGCTGTGCTGTGATACGGTTCGGAGTAAATTTTGAGCAGTTGAAAAGTTTAGAAACTTTGAAAATGGTTGTATTTTTCGCAAGCAATTCATTAAGGCGAATAGAAGGGAAAACTTTTTTTCCCCCTAACTGTGAGCAGGGGTTTCTGGGTAAGATTAACGCCATAACGCCATTTGCGTCTGACAGCGTGGATGAGCGATGAGCTGGCGAAGAAATTGGGAACGGAAATCAAATAAAGCATTCTCGCTCCGAGATGCAGGAGATTGCAGGACGTGGCAATTTCATCAACCTAGAAATTATCGTTTGTGATTGAAATTATGACAAATGTTGACGAGCGTTTCAATTTCCAATGCATTCCATCCACCGTGATGGTGTAAAACTGTTAGGTGGTTAAGAAAGTTACAGCTAGTTTTGGACTTATTTAGTGGTCGTCCGAAACTGTAATTTAGTTATTGAAAATATTGATAAGAAAATTATCTGTTAAACTGTTTTATTCGAAGCTGGATTGGAATGTCCTTCGAGTGGATTTTTATTAAATTTAAACTCAGATGCAAGCATGAAGGCTAACATCAGTTAAATTTTTCAGTAATTATTGTCTATTTAATATAATTATTTTAAGAAAAAAACAGGTATAATTTTTTGATGGGAAATCTGAAAAATCACTGACTTTAAGGAATTATTTGAAATGGCAATTTTAGTTTTATCTATTTTTAATATAAATACTTTAATAATACGATGAAGAAAATATCAATACTCAGAAAATGTAGACACCAAACTAAACCAATGAAAATCTAAATTTCTCGTTATTTGCTCCTGCTTATCTCAGCATAAATAAATAGAAAATTTGGTGAGTTCCAACGAACCGCGAAACTCACTTGTCGACCTTATAAAACCTCGGCCCTATTCACCTTTTCAAATGGTCATTCTTGGTGCAAGCCGTTATTTGCCGAAAGGGATTCCCGGGCAAACCATTCCCAGGATGGTTCCGATTACAATCACATAAAATAACATTAATTTAGTTAGCATACCCACACACACACACACACACACGCTCACACGAGCATATCCAATGCCTCCGTAGAGTACGGCACCCAGGCTCCCTTCGGGGCACCCGAGTGGTGACATTTTATCACGAACGGCGCCAAAAATGAGATTCTCCTACACCACCTAACCTGTCCAGCGTTGGAAGGAAGGTCCTAATCCCGAGACACTCGGACAGAAAACCGTCGTCCTTGGGAGGAAACGATTCCAGCGTACCAAGAAGCGTTGGGTGGAAAACGACGAGGGACAGGATTAAAATGAAAATGTTGTACCACCGTACGATAAATGTTTTGCTTCCGGGAGGGAGGTTGACCGTCCGGTGCACGGAAGCAAAGTCAGCCGGGACTGCCGGTGCAGTGGCTGGACGGGTTTGGGAAAATAGGATTTGTCTCGGTGTGAATCCAATTCTCATACTCATTGCATACCGAGTCCCAATAGTCTGCCTGAATGTTGACATTCCGGTGTGTCCTGAAGCGGTGGTGACCCAAAGCTGGTTTCCTTTCTGGATGTTCGGAGTCGTTTTTTTCGTCTAACTCACTCTCTCTCTCTCGTTGGTCGTGGTGATTGCACCAACCCTTAAGGTACTGTGCCCGTGTGTCTGCGGTTACTCTCAAGAGGCCGGATGGTCTGGTGGTGGTCCCAGGTGCATTTCAAGCCATTCTTGGCACATTTTAAAAAGAACACACACACACACACACAAAAATGCTTCCAAGGATCAAAGCAAGGTCATGAGCAATGGGCGAGGATTCGAGCAACTCTTGGACGTGACGAAATCACGCCAATGTAGCTGCAAATTGTTCTTACGTGCCACTGGGCAGGACTTTTCGGATTCAACCGGTGGAAGGTGGGCAACGTACGGCAAGGGTGGATGTCAAAAAGTCAGCCAGTCTGTCGTCGTCGTCATCATGCTCATCACCGTCATTGTCACCCGGCTCGGGAAATTGTACACCGTACATCAAAGACGTGCTGGAATTTGGATCCAACCCTGGCGAGTTGCATTTAAGAAGCTTCGGGGCTTGTCGCTTAGCGCACGTTTCTACCAGCAGCCAGGGCAACCCGTCAAATACTGGTGGAAGCACAATTTCTCACTTGGAAAATTTGTGTGCCAGTAAATTACGCTTCAACCCGTGTATTGTCACCGGGTACCGGGGTGCCTTTCGCCGAAACACCGACTCGCAACCCATCGACACACTTGTGTCAATGTTATTCCATGCTAAGCTTTTGTCTCTTGCGGTGGTGGTGAGCGAAAACATGCACCGACTCGCTCCCGATGATTATGGAGTAAACCGTTTCGCCGCACGTATGAGAGTGTTTCCGGGGTGAACATGTGGTTCGTTCGATTGTACGCGACGATGGTGCTGCTGCTCATCTTAATTTACCGACCTACTCCCATCCCAACCTGCTCCGACCGTTTTATCTCATCAATTTTGAGCTTCAATTAGTGGCCGTTATAAACATGCTGCCTGGAAAGCGATGAAACCCTGGTTAATGTCGCTTAAGCAAACTAATGGTTCGAAGCTAATGAACAAGTTCGGGGCAAGGTTTGTGCCGTGGTTTGTTACCGTCCGATACCGATCTCAGCTCACCAAGAAGATAGCTATTTTAACAAGATTGTCCAACTATAATTTGTACCGAATGGTACAACGACAATGTGTGACAGTACCGATTATCTGGCCTTTAGATTATATCGGTTGATCGAGTTAGTGTCGATGTAGGTGGCATCTGTTCACCATTGTTTGTTATGAATCCTGCTTTGTAATTTGTGTTTATTATCGTCGCTTATATCTTGTAATAAGGAATCCTAAGTGCATCAATACGTGGAGAACACAATTATTAAGACACTCGGCAGCATATTGCAGAACAATTTTAGATGGCAAACTATATCAGTCTTCACACGGCAGGGCTGAGGTTCACATCCCATCCATACTACCTCCTCGTACGCAGGACAGTTAAGGACAAATCAAGTAACATAAAGCCAGATATGGTTCCAGCACAAAATACATTCCCGCCAAAAGAGTATCCCAACATTTTTTATGTTTTTCCATGGGTCCCAATGATTTTTTACTTTTTTCGATGTTTTGTTGTGTTTGACACTAGATTTTTCTACCGTTTCTTCGATATTTTACAACTGATAGACTTATTTTTCGAAATCCCTTTATTATTTACATTAAATTAACAAAAACTTGAGGAGATGGATATCAACTTTACTTAAGCAAATTGACGACAGTATAATTTTACAACTTTTTGTATCTTTGAAATATTTTCAAACACACTATTAATATTATCTTCACCAAGCTGGAAATTCCTTTCCTTTTAATTAAACGAAAATTTTGGCGAAAAATGCCTCTTATTTGGCACAAACATTTGTTTAAAATTCATCCAGGAAAGAACACAATATTTCATTAAATGTCAAAAAAACAAAAATACCTGGGAAATCGTCAATTACGTTACGTCCATCTTTATAGGCCTCAGGATGAAACCATTAATATGTAGGTCACTTTACGAAATGATGAAAAAGCATCAAACATTCCAGGGATGCACTGTATTATTATGAGATTATTTATTTATTTATTTATTTTCGATTATGACGGCTTGACGCCGTATGGTCAGTACCGCATGTGCTGACGAAGTACAAAATTCAATAACACAAAAAATTACCAAGGCATTTCCTCCCTGATATTTCGCCTTATCCCGGGCGTGCTCGGTTGTAGATGTGTGGAGGTTGTGGTGAGTTTGTCCAGTTCTATTGTTGGTCCGGGTCTATTGCTGTGTAGAGTGTGTTGGTGGTTGAGATGTGTACACACGGGACTCCATCCTTCCGTGTAACGGATCTGGACTGAAACAAAACAGAAGGAAAACAACAATTGTGACAGCACAAACATTTGCCTGTGAACAGTGGACCTCAATCTGCCCAGCAGTGATAGCCCGAGCTCGATCAAGCCAGCACCGAATCAATAAGGAAAATGAGCAATTGGTTTCTTTGGCTGCATATATTTTTATAACCTTTCTGAATTGATGTAACTCCCGTTATGTATCCCGTCAGTTGTGGTTCGTTTAATTATTAGACTATTCCTTAGACCATATGTGGTGGATAAGGATTTATTTTGTACAAATTAACAAAGGAAAAGAAAGAAGAATACTTCATGATTTCATTAACGTGAATATACTGACAAACTTATCAGCTTGATCAGGAAGGATTATTCGGGCAGCTGTCAGATGAAGATTGATCCACTTATCCACGATGACAAGATCCATCACATTTAATTCACGTTGGAACTGTCTACGAATTCTATTATAATTTTAAAAATAAAAAGTTTTCGTCAATGTACTTCTACCAGCTCATATAGTACAAAATATACCTCACCCTACAACCATTTGTAAGGGCTAAATAAATATTTCGTGAAATGTTTTTTAATAATGAAGAAAGTTCGCAAAATTTATGAAACTAAAAGTACACATCATTTTAAACTAGATTTTTTTATGATTTCGTTTAAACAAACCTACAATTAATTAATTACAATTAATTAATTCTCGAACACTTGATAACAAATTCTTAAATGTCGCAACCTCAGCATAACCCACAAAGTATGATCAACTTAAAAGAAACATTTATTATTAAAACATTCAGCACACTTCACCTACCACTCAGCTGGTGCATGATGAACATAAACATCGACTACCAGCTATCGCAGCTATCCTGTCCCAAAAACTCCCAACCGCACACTGCGGATAGCTGTCAGCTGCCTGTCAATCAGCTTGCTGCCTGAACCACTGAAGCGCACCTGACGAAAGTGAAGCGAAAAATCAACAAAAAAACCCCCTTCCCAAAAAAAAACTCACTCCTGCCATCCATCCACATTCTCACACCCCCGGGTGGAAAATTGTCAAGCGCCAGGAATCAACTTTCCTGCTCACTGAACCTTTCGTTTATCCTTCGCTTTCTCCCCCCAAATTTTCGGTCATGTTTACGCCCGGAAGTGTGCCTTAATGCGACGGGTGTGTTATGTGTGATTGGGCGTTTTTGTTGACGGATTTTTTTTCCCTGGTCGTCGTCAACGTGTGACGTCATTTTACAAAATTCGCCGTCATAAAACAGCTCGGATGAGAGCTAGGGTAGCGGGTACGGCATTGTTCATAAATTAATCAGAAGCAATCCTTTTTTTCTCTCTCTTGCCCGGAGATTTATCGTTCCACATCTTGTTAACGACATCATCCGAGCACCTGGTACGAAAGATGACCTTGCTGGTTGGAGTGAGCTCCGACACCCCATCATTCGCACAATCACAAAAAGTAGGTGTCGAGGATGATCAGTCTCGCTGTAAGAGCGCGCCCAAGGGTTAACAGGTTCGACAAATCAACGGACTAGCCTGGAACAACCGCGGGCACCTGACAAATTAGTTCCAAGAAGAGTACGCAACCCGTCGGCCGCCCTATTTTCCCTCCGAAGACTCCTTTCTTGGAATGGAGGGTTTTTTGACACTGTTCTTCTCGATTAGGAACAACCGTCCACAAGCAATGACGTTGTTACGATTTGCCTCATCGATTGGCGCGGGGCAAGTTATTTTAATTGCCTTTATTTTGGTTTGCCATTTCGGTTCACCATCGCGCTGGAATTTGCTGTCGATACATGTTGCCTCAGGGTGCCAATCGCGTTTGTGACTGAACGGAACTGATGGGGGTGAGTTTTGGGCCAGCGCATTTTTCATCCCGGAGTAATTAAAAGCAATCAATTCGTCCAGATGTTTACCTGCTGGAAGCAAGGGCTGATGGTTGTAAACTAGTCTCAGTCTGAGTTGGATGCCCACCCATGCTCGGGAACTTGATGTATTTGCGTCAACATTTGTTGTTCATTTTTACTGAAAGTGTTGTGGACAATTGTTTTGTGAATTTCTATATTTTTGGATTCGACTTTATGGGATGTTAAATTAACGGAAAGAATTCCATGGACAGTTTTTGGATATAAATAAACAAGATCTTATTTTGGCAAAGATGTTCAAAAAAACCTTCCATGGAATTATCCCAACGTATCGCAATCCTGGAAGGTTTCAAGTGAATCATATGAACGACAATCATGAGATGATTTGTTCAAGGGGAGTTGTCTATTCAAATTTCACTTTTGCTCGTTTTCAATGCCCTGAGGTTCCCCGAGACCATGGAACGGTCTGTCGATAAGGCGAAAATAATAGGATACCGGATTGAAGCCGATGGTCCGGGTGTAGCTTCTGCAGTATCAGTAGGAGCTAATGCCAGTGCTTGACCTCATGTGCGGTATGCCACAAAGGAAAATACAAAAAGGCTATGTTTTGGTAGGAATTTTGACCGAAACCCCCTTTTCCGGGTAGAGCTTGTCCTGAAAGTTTTGTTCTACGGATGAGTAACTATAAGGAGGTGTTTGGTTGTAGTTGATTGTTGTCTTACACCTACCGAAAGCAATACTTTGTCGGTTCGATGTTGTGGTATCATGCATGATTTTATAGGATAAAGCAGGTCAATAGAGGCGGCTAGTTAAGGTCGTTTCTTAGATTGGCTCTGTAGTCTTTACACCTTGCCTAGGCACTTCAGGAGCAAGCATTGATCCTAAAGCCTCTTAAAGACTATTTACACTTCAAACAATCGATGTGTGTGTGTGTATCAAGAATTTAAGGCCATTCTCTGCTCAGCTCAAGCACTTAAACATTTTTTCCTCAAAATATGTCGCCTGTCAGCTGTAAAGCTCGCCGAAAACTTCTGGGCGCAAACTTTCATTACAACATTTTTCGCATATTTCGCCAAAGCCCATCAATCTCGCAGCCTCAATGCGGAAAAGAAACTCACAAAAAGCTATTTTTATTGAAACATTCCTTCCCTCCGTCTACACGCACTCCTCACACCGCACCTGGTATCAGCTGTGTTGGGGTGTGCCGTTTGTTTATTAATTTTCCGCTAAATTACAACACATGTCCTTCCCGGGGTGGTGTAACACGCACTGTTCCTCCTAATCGTGACCCCTTTTTTGATGGGAAGGAACGGGACCAGCCGTTCCTTGGAAAGATGGAGGAAGAAATAAAATGAAAAAGAAGAACTTTTGTCACCCCCGGAACTCGCGACATGTCCTTCGAGTGTCCTTAGAGTTCGGCAACATAATCCGCACCCGGCCCCACCACCCGGGGAAAACGTGACAGTGCACGCTCATCGTTTGCGCTATGCTGGGGACTGAGAACAACTACGAGGCGAAGAAGATGAACGATAAACAATAGCACAAGACGCCTAGAAAACAGAACCGCGCAGTGGTGATGGTGGACAGGAGACTCCCTTGCCAAGGTACCATAGGCCAATGGAATCTCATTAGGCGAGGGAAAAACTTTGCCGCAAGCGAGAACAACAGCAAAAAATGCGTGGCCACCCAACCCCCAAAAACGGTTGGCAGATCGATCATTTCAGTATTCCAATTATTTACGATTTCGTCGCCCGTCGGAACGAAACATGGAACCGATTGATGTTGTGACCGAGGCGAAGTGCGTGCGGAGGAAACAGAAGGTCAACATAAGTTCAGCATAAGTTGAATGTTGGTTGGTCGCCCCTTGCTTCGTCGGCCCAACCGGCGTGAAGCAACTTCCTGCTTCCAGCATTATGAATAAGGGCGCGCGTGTACCAAACTTTGGCCCCAAGTTTGGTTTGTTTTTGTATTTGCGCGTGTGTGTGTGTGTTTTTCATTTGATGGGCTCGTTCCCGGCTGGCCCAAGTAGCTTAATGTCGATTTTTGATGGATTGCTTTTGAAAAGCCTTGAAATGTTGTACTGTTATTGGCAACAGTCCATGTGAATTGTCGGTGGTTTGGGTAACTTGGCTAAGGCCGAAAAACCATCGGAACTGTATCATTATGATGGCTGTGGTCAAGTTGGTTGGTTCGATGGTGAAGAACTTTGTGTTTGTTGCTTTCTTTTCCTGGAGGAATTAGCTTAAAAGCTGTGGAACGCAGTGAACATGCAATGGTGGATTTGTGAACATTGTGAAGAGAAAAAAGCGAACAAATATTTCTTTCATCATGTTTCGCACCAACAGTTTTTTTTAATTGTCTAGGAAATATTTTTTCCACTCATAGCATTTATTTTAATTGTATTTGATATTTAGTTTGAACATTGAAATTACTAATTATTGAAAAAGAACTGTCATTGTCATTCAAGCTTTTTCAATTTTTATTAGACAAAAATGTCAATTTAGCACCTAGCAGGACATAATGTATCCTGGCTGTGTTACTTACTTCTACAAAGCACTGGGCGCCTCCATCTACGTTGGCGGACGTGTTTCATAAAACTACTTAATAAACATTTTTTAAACAAACGCTTCCGATACTTGAAATGAGTAAAAACATTCAATTTATTAAAAAAAAGCATTCTTATAGTTTTTTCTTTATAAAGTTTTTGTACAGAAGCTGTCAATTCATTGCGTTGAAATATATAAATTATTCTTTGTAACAACTACAAGTTAAGTTAAGTAGTACTTCTGGTTCTGGTGCGAGAATAACCTTCTTTCATCCACGAGTTTCAAAATCAACGCTGTTCATTTATCATTTGAATAAAATTACCTCAAAAACAACGACTTATCACTTAATGCATTCAGAATCTTCCACAAGCGATTATTTTGAAAATTGATCTCTAATAAGTAATTGGCAGGAGCATAAAAAGAGCTATGGTATGCAATATTCGGATGCTGGCTATATTCAAATTGACTTTTTGCATTACCAACTTTCTACCTCAAGAACTTGTACCGACTGTCAATGTGAATGATATGCAAGGATTTAATTAGAAAAATTATTGTAATCAACTTCTGCCACCCTCTTGATTTCTGCCATCCATCGACCCGTTATTGAAATTTTTCTCAATAAATAGCAGCTTCGTTCGCAAAACTTGTCATATCTTAATGAAGCAATTAAAGTTTTGTTAGTAAAAAAAACAAAACAAAGCCTCTCGTGACTATTCCCATTCCGACTGTTTGACGTCACGTTGCATCGCCAAGTGCCCATCGATGCAATTGATCCGGCTGCAATGGCCTTTGCTGAGCGAAACAGCACAGCCCCTCGCTGCTGCAAAACAAGCAAACCTAGCCGTGCCCTTCGGAAAACTTTAATTACAGTTCAGGCCGTGGACATGATGACAGGCCGCAGCGAATTGCATGCGAAATCTAATTGCTGACTCGAGAAAACACAACCCCGCTGACTGTAGCCGGCCACAACTTGAAGGATCCGGCATCGGACAGATCATCGTTTGCGACAGCTCGGTTCTTGCCTCCTGTTATCGTGACCACCGGCTGAGCAAATTATAGTTCCGGGAAAGTTTTACAATTACGCCCGCATCGAGTTATGCCGTTCGAAGTACGACGCCACACCGTACAGTCGTTGGAGCCAGTTTCGCTCGTACCAAATGATGCAAGCTTTCAGAACGTCCGTCCGTCCGGACTCAGATCCACCAACGGTACTGGCCTTCCTGGGTCCGGGTGTAGAACCATGCGCTGCAAAACTGCTGACTGTCCGTACAGTTTTGTGCCGGTGACTTTTGCCCGGCTGCTCTGGTGAGCCGTGCCAACCAGCGTGTAAAACTTATCCTCACCCAAATCCACCGACCAGCATCAGCTCGCAAAATGAATGATTTATTAAATTTGGGAAATAATTTGATCCATCTCTTATTCCATTTCGGATTGTCGAAGATCAAAGCGAAGCAAAGTCACATGACGGATCTGTTCTTGCCGGTCTGCTTCCATTTCTGGCTCTAGTCAGCTTAGCGCTAAGGTTAGCGAAATGGAATAGGAACAAAAAAATAGAAACGGAGGGGCAAATAAGCATTTTTGGAAAACGTGGCAGCAGTCCGTCACTGATCAATATTGGATAAAACTCGCACACACACACACTCAAGATGGTAGCTTCCATTTCAATGAGCCCTCGGTGCTCCCATTGTGAGCACTTTGATTGGCATCCTATCGCGGGTTCGAGAGCGCGCTTGAGCGTCTCGGAGCAAGCGGGCATAAATCGGTTTTTCGTAGAAAATAGCGACCCGAATGTACGCATGAATTTGTTCCAACGTCATGACTCTCAAGCGAACCATTTCCATCCGGTGGACGCGTTATTGTGGTACAGTAACAGCACGTCAGCACGTTACTGTGTGATATGCACAGCGAGCCGAGCTGAAAAAGAAAACACATGACACATTGCCGGAACTAAATGACGATTTCAGTTGAAACACGCACACATACACCGAATACAGTAGCGAAACTGTTCGCTATCCGTTGCTAGCAGAAACCATGCAGCGAAGCGCGAATCTATGCATCGCTCTACGGAGAATTGTATGAAGTGCTGCTACCCGTTAGGCGTTAAAGCGATAAAAATTGTGTCTTTATGCGTTGATTTTGCTGCAATTCGCTTTGTGGCTAACAAGGAGCAAATTTTATTAATAACTTTGCAAGGATACGTGTAGGATTTCTTTTGTTTTCAAACAGGATAACATAGACATAAAGAACCCTATTTGTGGGAGATTCACAATATTGACGAAGTGCATAAGTTTAGAGCATAAAGTGAACTGGCTAGATTTGTTAATCGGTCAGCCAGTCGATTAGTTAGTACAGTTTACTAGTTGGTACAACTTTACCACTCACATTCAGTTTCGTTTGAACTTTCTAGACTTTTTCTGGATTATAGCTTAAAATAGGATAACTGGCATGACATTTTAGCATTTCTTCAATATAATTTAAATGATTTTTCATCAGGCATTCGCCGAGAAGCCTACGCTTATTCAGAAGCACAGCCAGGACTTTGAGGTTAAGGGTCCAGCAAGGCTTTCGCCATTGAGTTTTAAATAAATAATCAAACATAAAATTGCACTTAACCACCTCCTCACACAATTGAAAATTTCACAATACGAAGAAAGGCGATTAATACCAAACAATGCCTTTAATCTAGTATCATGATCTTGACTTTTCGAAACATAAAACCCTCCAAAATTGTATGAATAAGGTTGCAAAAGCTGCCCCGAAAAGAAAAGAAAATCATGCCCGATACATGCCGAGGAAAAGCCACCATTTCCATGCAGTTGCGTCCAATTCCTTCAGGATGACCTGTTCGCGGAAAAACGCTTCAACGAAATTACTTCTCGCATGTAGCCGCAAGCTGCCATTGTCGGATGACAGATTACACCTGCATGTTGGCCTGCTCGGGGGAGTGGAAAGGGGTGGGGGGGCAGAACAGGAGCGGTTTTCCCGGTAGTTTCTCCGCTTTTCCCCGCACACACTCAAACACACGATTCGTTATTTATGTTTCCCGGTCACGTGAGGAAGCTGGAATTGTTGCACTGGGCGACCGACCGACCGACCGACTCACTGTAAAGCTCGTGGAGTTTTGGGATTCGCCATCTTTTGCTGGGTGGTAGAAAAACGCCCGAAGGTATAACACACAAAAAAGTAGGTGAAATGATTGATGATTGTCATTGGCGTTTAATTTCGTTACGTGCGTACGTGTTCCGTACGCGTGCGGTTGCTTTTTCCTCCATCATTGGGACATCTCTTCCCATTATGAGCGAAAGGGAGGGGGAGAGAGAGAAAAGATACATGTAGCAAAATGAAATGCCTTCCCACACAAGCGCTGTAACATAAATTCAATCAAAAAACAAGTGGACGGAATGAAATCTTTTTTCCCGAGCGGGGGCTATTCACAAAGCGTGGTGTGTGGGTGCTTTGAGCTCAAGCATCTGCGGCAAGAAGCGAAACACAAGAATGGAACTTATAACAATGCGTCGCGTTTGTTTTGGGGGTGAGGGGGGGGGGGGAGAAATTCTACACGAAAAATAATGCCACGTGTTGGTGTCAATGAGAAGCGGTACAGACACGCACACACATCGAAGTCGTCAGCTTTTCTTCGAATCGCATCCACTGAAAGACGCTGCTCTCCTCACGGTCAATTTGACCCTACAGTGACAATGGTTTCGTCCCGCTGCTTCCTGGTGCCTCTCGGGTTCCTTCCTCCGAAAATTTCGAACACTAGAAGCTATTTACATTGCAAAGCGGTACATGATGTGGCGGCGACGCACACGATGAGCCACCCAGCCATCCAGCCAGCCAGTCAACCACCCAAAGCCGTGAGCCTGATCCAATTTGCGTGGTAATTGAATTTTGCTTTTCGAAATTATTTCCTCTCTTTAATTTACACAATGTTATCGAGCCGCCGACGTTAACGGTGCGGAGGATAACCCACCGCAGGCTTGGAGGATAAAGGAGTGGAGTTTTGTGCACCATTTCCACTGTTCCACCGAGCAGGCGAACAAGCAGCGCGTTGAGCGGATCGTTTGCTGGAGGGTAAATGCGATGGTGGTGGCACCCGGCCGTAAGCCCTTTTCTTCGTGTTTCTTTGTCATTGAAGCTTGTCCTTTGATTGACACTAATCCAATGATGGAGCTATCGAAGGGCAGATTGGTCATCTTCTGCGAACTTGAAGGCGGTGGCGAGTGTCATTGAGATTTTTCTTATCAGTGCTGCTTTTGAGATGAGTTGGGAAAGGTGGACAGGCTGAGGAAGGAAATGAGAGGGAGGAGATTGACAATCAGTGAAAAGTCAAGAGTTTATTACACTTTGTTGATGTTTTGTATTTAGGTGGCTTAGTGCAAACAAATTCGTTAAGACCCTACGCAGACAATGCTTTATTGCACCCTTGCTATCGGTGTAGCGATGGGCAGCTTCGGACAAGCAGTTCATTCGGGCGTTATGTGTGGTGTAACGGATGATAAGCACAGGAAGCAAAATATTTGCACGATAGTTTATAGTTTGAAGTGATCGAGTTTATCAGGAAACTTTTGACCTTCGTGCG
Organism: Anopheles stephensi; assembly: GCF_013141755.1. NCBI lineage: Eukaryota > Metazoa > Arthropoda > Insecta > Diptera > Culicidae > Anopheles > Anopheles stephensi. Next base: position 24,599,864 of record NC_050203.1, read on the forward strand.
ACTTGATTAACTTGGGAAAAGAAAGTTTGTGCCGTTTACTAACGGTTTGCGTTTTTTGACGTTTAGTCAAACGTTTAATAAATTGTTGTTGAGTGTTTAAATTTTCGAACTTTTCAGATGTTTTGGCTCTTTTGAGCAAGTAATAGAAAAAAATGCTTCAAATATTCTTCTTCTTTGTCCTAACGACCAATAGGTCCAATAGGACCAATAGGGTAATACCTGACACTTCTGATTTGATTTCGAATTCTAATGATGCCTAGTTGTTGGATAGTCAGTCCTCACTACTGTTTAAGAAGCATCATTCGCACTACTGGCACATTAAGAAGCATTATTCGCACTTAGTGAGACTATCAACGCCAGAACAACAATCCCATCCTATTGGACTGACTATCCAACTACGTGATATGATTTGGTCTAGTAAACTAGAAATGTCAGGCATGACCCAAGAGGTCGTTAGGCCAAGAAGAGAGAGAGAGAGCAAGTCGTTATTGAGACCTACGTATTATTTTAAGCTAATGGATAATTGTTTTATGTTCTGAAAAGCACTTTACTAGAAGTTCACAAACTTCCACTGGTATAAGTACTGATGATTCTTGTGGAAAATCTCTAGTAATGTTGCTGATGAGTTGCTTTGGTCGATTCAGCTGGTGCATGTAATGGCTACAAATTCTATTTTTGAATATATAAAAGTAGCTTACAGTAAATAAATCCTTTCCTCGTTTGAACTGTTTCATCCCAATTGATTTGAATTTCTATCGGTTTACGCGCAACATTGTTTGTACGTACCGCACATCGCATCCTCACTGGCTTACTATGTATTATTTAATAAATGGTTCCATTTAATAATGTTTGGGTAAAGCGTGGGCTTTCAATCCAACCGACAAAGTAACATCAAACAACTCTGTCCGGTTCGTACATAATTCAGTTACCGGATTAACAACCCCCTTTCATGCCTTTATTTTTTATCAACGCATAAGTAACACGTAATCAATATGTACTTTTTTGAATTGGGGAGTCAGTATGATCGGGAGAAAAAAAATGCCCTATTTTGCGTATAACCAGCGAAATAGTTTCTCTTTTTGTTGTTGTTAGGTAGAATCAATTCCACGAACCAAATTTAATTTCACAACACCGAGTTAAGCTTTCCAACATAAAAAGATTGACTCAAAGCATATTTTGGATTTTATTAATTAAATATCGCCTTACCATTTGTTTAGCTTTTGCGTCAAGTTTTACACAAATAATGGTTAAAAACAGGTTTTATGGTCGATTGTTCTTAAACAGCACTGAGATTACTATACTTGCCTGCACAGTTTGATCATATCGACATTCTTAAGCATCGTTATCCATATGCAGTAGGAGATATACCTTCATCATTTATACATACCAACTGACTGACTTATAACTGACTTTCCTTCCCATCCATCTCGTTCTCTTCCCAACAGAGGAGTTGCGGTTGACGATCAGGGCTACATCTGTGTGGCCGACTCGGGCAACAACCGCATCCAGATCTTCCACCCGGACGGTAGCTTCCTGCGCGCGTTCGGTTCCTGGGGATCGGGCGATGCCGAGTTCAAAGGACTCGAGGGCGTTGCGATCATGTCGAACGGCAACATCCTGGTGTGCGATCGCGAGAATCATCGGGTGCAGGTGTTTTAGTGCAACTGTTCACGGTAAGTTTCTGGTTGTGGCTCGAAATTGGTGTTCCAGATTTAATAATTGTCTCGTTTTCTTCTCCCCTTTAGAAGTCTTTTAATCGAAATTCGGCAACAGCGGCATCGGTACAGTGCAATCGGATGGTTATGTTATTTCTAGCCAACAATTTTCCTAGAGTCCTAGAAATTGTGCCAAACCAACAATTTAATACAAAGCAGAATTATTATCAATTTCCTTCATCCAAGAGGTTTCCTTCTCGTCTTCATAAGGGCCAAATATTTTGAATCCATTTTTATCAAGCTCTTTCATCATAAAAAAATCAAGTAAATCACAAAATTATGGAAGAAAATTCGTAATACGGCCCCTCCGAATCGCTCGCTAGCATAATGAAAGCAGACGACTTTAGTGTAATGTGTGCGTGTGTTTGGTCGTGTGTCGGCTGTACCACTCACATCGATCAATGGGGTGCATGATGGGATGGATCCCGTAACATTACTGCATTGCCTTTTTGCTAGATAGTTAGATGGAATAAAAGGTTGTTTTTTTTGTCTGGAGTTTTCAACGCGATTCAGTGTATATTTTAATTCGCAAAAAAAGTAACGGAAAGAACAAGCGAATAGAACACCACAACAATCGAAACAATTCCGATCGACAGTTCGATAGCTCAATCTGCTCACCAAATAATTTTGCATCCGAAATTCAATATTGCAACCGATAGCGGAATTGGAACCTTTTTGTTGCGGGGGTCTCCTCTTCTCCTGGTTGCTATCGCAAAACTGGCCGCGGGTGATGTTTGCGCTAGATTACTTTTATCTCGCTGCGTATTTTGGGGTGTGTGTGTTGCTTGAATGCTGGACGCCGGATGGGAGTTTTTGGATGGGTTAGTAGGCAGAACCGGGGAAGCGTTACGCTTACCGTAACGCGATTTCTGCACTGCCGCAGGATAAGCGGTTTATATTGGATGTTGCGAGAGATAATCAAAGTGTTTTGCGGTTTTCAGGAGGGGAGCCGGTGCGTGTGTTTGGTTGGGAAAATCCCAGCGGAAAGTCAATATGATCGGATAGCCAATAAAAATGTAATTACTAATAGAATTCACAATATCTTGCTGGCGAGGAAAATCCTTGCGATGCTGAGTTCTCGTGGCATAGTTATTTTTCCACCGCATCTGTTTTATTGGAAAATTGAGCGAAAAATTTTGATTGATATCAAATGTCCATGTAATATTTTTAAACGCTTTCGTATAACCAATTTGTATACTTCGTGTGACTTTTATTCAACTGTAGTAACAAAATGGTCTCATATCGAGCTACACTACAAATGCATTTCTCAACACAGTCATCAATGTTTCCAGAAAACTACCCGGATAATCATCAACCGCATCCTTTTGTAAATCACATTCAAATGCTCCCGTTGCACAATTTTAATTTATTCCTTGCAACCTTTCACCGTATCACGCACTTGTCCTTCTCGCAAATTCGCAATTCCGGAGCTGAAGAACCTGAAGAAATTAATCAACTAAACTCATGCTTGATCCGCAAACTCGTACCTGCATTTTGTCCGGCTAGCTTTCCAGGAGAACAGTTTGTGCACGATGAACAGAAGTAACATTGCCGAATGAAATGGTTGAAAACGCCAGTGCAAAAAGCTAACTTTTGCTATCTGCAAAACCGGGCCATATTATAAAACCGGGAAGCAAAATCTAGCCAAAATGCGTCCGTAGGAAAGCATGTTTAATTTGGAAAAGTGCAACATTCCAGGAATTCTATTCGATTGCTACAATGGCGCTTGCCGAAAATCCCGTATTTCCCGGTCTGCCGGTGAATACAGCAAAAGGCCAGAATGCCCCGAGTTTCGCTCCGATCAGTCGTGCGCTTCGGTACCGGTAAAATTTGGTTGCAGCCAAACTGAGCACACACATCTACACACACTCAAGCACACTCTAACACCTGTCCATTGCCAACCCATCGACTGACATCTCTCGGGTTCTGACTTCTGGCGCTGCAAAAGCTACCCTTTGTAGATTATCGTGCAAGCGGAAAACCTGCCACGAATTTCAGTTCACATTTGCGCATTTGTTTGGTTTCGGCTTCTTGCTGTTTGTTGAGACGTTTCTGTGGCAAACAGAAATAACACAGCACAGCGGCACACATTTTCTAAGCAAGCCGACAAGTGTGTACGTTGATTGTACGTTCAACAACATTTTAATCTAAATCCGAGGCTGTTATCGCTGG